>NC_079316.1:110054550-110356494 GCF_029931775.1 Euleptes europaea
ATACTCATATGTTGTTAATGTTTTAGAAATGAATAAGGGCACAGTCTGATGAAGCGAAGTTTACTCTGCGAAACAAGGATATGACAACCGGGAACTTGTAACCATATTTTGTGCCATATTTACCATAATAACAACAACGCGAAGTTACTGAAGCTAGCGTTTGAAACCGGCTTACCAGCAGGAACGGAATTGGAGCCACCGGATTGGTTTACGCGGGATCAGCTGACCGCGATTGGAAACAATCTTGATTTATACTGCCTGAGTTGTGGCGAACGGAAACACATCCAATAAGACTTTGCGACCCGACTGCTGGGTGTAAGATTGATTCCCCCGGGGGTTTGTATGTTCTGAGATGAATGTATTATTTGAAGAAAATGGTTTATGTACATAGAGTTTTAAGCCTATAAATTTCAACACGTTTAGGCTATTTGCAGCTCAGAACTTTAGCGAGAAGAGTGCTACGCATATACATGTGCATATTGGGAAAAAATATATAAGTAAATTTGCATAAGTTTAAACGATCAGTGGCTGTGTACTGAAATTATTTCCTTAGGGATTTACCACCTGGAGGTTGGCAACCCTCGACAGTGCATACCCATTAATTCCACCACAACCCTTGGTAAGGAGTCAGTGAGCAAGATGCAGCTCCATGACTTGCTAACAAGGCTTCCTTACCATGACGAAAGCTTAGGGGGTCGACCCTCTTTCAGCATTTTCCTGATTCTTGCACCGCCTCGTCTAAGCTGAGGCCTGGTATCATTGACCAGATCATCTGACATCTTTCAGGGGAAGGGGGTTTGCTTCCTCATGAGGGGTTGTGGAGAAGTTGGCCTCTGGGAGCATGTTCTGCTTGCCACTTTTGTACATTTTACAGCTCAATGACAGAGGAGGTCGTGGGCATCACATCCTTCTGGATCTGTGCCACTACCGTCTGGGTCCAAGAGGAGACCAGTAAACCTTGCTTGGGCTGCCAAGAGACCTTGAACTGGCCCTAGGACAGCGTGATGTAGTGGTTAGGAGTGGTGGACTCTAATCTGGAGAAGCGGGTTTGATTCCCCACTCCTCCACATGAGCGGCGAGACTCTAAACTGGAGATCCGGGTTCGATTACCTGCTCCCCCACATGAAGCCTGCTGGGTCACCTTAGGCTAGTCACATTTCTCTCTGAACTCTCTCAGCCCCACCTACCTCACAAGGTGTCTGTTGTGGGGAGGGGAAGGTGACTGTAAGTGGCTTTGAGACTCCTTAAAGGTAGATAAAAGCGGGGTATAAAACCCCCATTCTTCTAGGGTAGCCAGCCTCCAGGTGGGGCCTGGAAATTTCCCAGAATCATATCTCCAGATGACTGAAGTCTGTTCCCCTGGACAAAACAACAGCTTCAGAGGGTGCACTTTATGGCATTAGACCCCACTGAGGTCCCCTCCCCAAATAATCAGGAATTTCCCAGAGTTGGCAACCCTAACTGGCCCTGATGATCCTAAAATGTTTAATCTTAATGATAACCCTCAGTTTGAACTCTGCCTCTGTTTTCTTGGCACCCCTGGAGTTCCTTGGGGGCTTTCTCCTCCGTGACCCCCTCAGTGAAAAACTTTCAGTGCAAACCTCAATGCCACGGCACACTTCTAAGCCCACTGAAGTCAATGCACTGAGAATAGTGTAACTCTGCTTAGGATCACACGTTATGTTAAGAACCCACATTTTGTTAGTGGGCCCCGATCTCCAGAAGGTGGCCTGTTTGAATGGACACCAGAGGTCCATTGCTAGTACATGGGACACCATCAGACAACGATGACCGAGAGAACATCTTCAATGTGGGATATCTCCAGTACTAAAGGGTGTGTGAGCATATGCTAAGGTGATAGAGAACACTAAAGCTGCAAATATGACCCCTCAGCCCAAAATGAAGACGTGACATTCCTTCAACAATGCTCAGCGTCGACTGAACATCTGGGGAAGCCAAGGGGTGGATGCAGCCAGCGGTCAGAGTGTTGAAGCCGTTGTTTTCACAAGTTCAGCACAACCTGGGTGTGGAGATCAGGGAAAAGATGAATGCCTGTTGCATCCAAGTTGCATGTTTGTTGAGCTCTGTCATTGCAATGCGCACATCTCCCATGTGCACCAAAAACAGAGAAAATGTAGGACCAGACGGCTGGAGCTCTGTAACCAAAGCAACATCTCAGGGCCTGTGTAGACAATCTGTGGAAATGGTAAAGCTTTATCTGGGCTGCGTCACTTCCAGCTTTAGGTGGGACAGGGGTATCCCTTAAAAACAAAAGCCACCTGCATAGAGAATGATAGAAGAACAGGGAGAAAGATAAGCAGAACCCCACGTTGCTCTCCTGATTATACCTATTTCTTGACAACTCTGGCCATTACCACACCAACTTTTAAAAACGTTTAATGAAATGTTATATTTATTCTTGTCCACACCATTTCCTCTCCAATCAGTGTTGAAAACATTCTGCAATCATCTAATGTCCGTGTTATGTGCACCCGGACCGTGAATAGGCATTTTAAAGGTCGCATTTAAAAGAAGAGCTTTGAGCAAGCATCAAAATTGACCCTGCATAAATGGCCTAAGACAATTTCCCCTGAGGAGCGGACATGTTTAAAACACTTTTCATTTCTCCACCCCCTCCATTGAAGACACCCACTGCACTTCCTCCCATTCCACCTTCCCAATTCCCCCCTTCTCCCTTGCTAGCCATTTCTGTGATTAATTTTTTTAATTGAATATAAATGGACTATCAAAAGAATGTTAAACTGATGGTCAAGCAGAGGGATGTTGGAGTGTTGTACCAATCGCCCACTTGCAAAAGAAAAGAAAAGAAAAGAAAAGAAGGGGAAGACGGGGGAGCACGCTACAATGTCACAAATGAACAAGGAAGTGCAGACAAGTTCTCTGGTAAAAGGTATACCACGGCAAAAGGGGCGAAATGTGAACAGGAATTTTGAATGCACTGCCAAACCTTGCAGATCGACCACGAGGATAATATGCTGTAAGTGCTTGGTGTGGTAACAGCCTCTGTGTCTGAGCTAATACTTTATTCATTAAGTGACAGCGATCCTAAGGCTACATTGGCAGATGACAGATGACAGAGATCAGTTCCCCTGGACAAAACGGCAGCTCTAGAGGGTGGACTCTATGGCATTATGCCCCATTAAAGTCCCTCCCCTTCAATCCCTGCCCTCCACAGGCTCCATCCCCAAATCTCCAGGAATTTCTCAACCTGGAGCTGGCCACTCTACTGAGCTCAGAGGATTCCTTACTCACACCATTGATTTATAAGGCTTCACAGTCATACAAAATAGAAAACATTTTCACAGAAAAACCACCAAACAGCATCTCAAGTACAGCATTGACTTCTACATTTACCTAGCACCCATCTAATTAATACCTCTCCAAACCTTTTCTGTCTCACGACCACTCCGGTCTCTTTGCACAGCCATGAGTTTAAATAATATGATGAAGAAGAAGAGTTGGTTTTTATATGCAGACTTTCTCTGCCACTTAAGGAAGAATCAGACCTTCCCTTTCCCTAGCTAATTTTTCTTTCCTGGAATCATTGTAAGTTTCCAAACTTCGGCAAAAACAAGCCTAGCAGCTGTTAACACGTACAAGACAATAATTTGCTCATTTCTTTTGTAAAGAAGCTCCATGATTAAGAAGAATAAGCTCTGGAGTATGAAGCATCATCATACCTATACCTATTGAAAACAGAGTAATAACCCTATTTTCAATAGGTATAGGTATGACTTTTATTTTTATTTTAGCTTTTACAGATGTATTTATTGACTTTATTGTTATTGGAATGATAGAAGTTTTACTGTTATCATGAATTAGTCCTTTAGTGTTGTCCTATCGAAAATTACTTTCTTCTTCACTTGAATGTTTTATATATGTGAATATTTATTTTCTGGTCAATGACCCTAATAACAATAAAAGTAAAGAGTAATAACAATTCCCCCCAATTTTTGAGCGAAAGGTCATGTCCACCACATACAAAAGAAGCCGGCCTTCTCAACAGCGCTGAACCAACGATTCAATTCCTTCTTGATTATTGTCCGATCCTATGAAATGCTATGGTGATAAAAGTCCCTGACACAACATCTGAAACAGATTATCCTGAAACATCATACTGATCGAGAATGACAGGCCTTAATGTTGTCACCTGAGTATTTATGGCATATCCCAAAAGTCTTCAACCACTTTTTAACACCTAATTCTAAACATGTTGAAATCTCATTAATTTCCCTAGGATTTACTTTGATTCCTCCTGGCTTCATTCCTGAAGCACTTTGCCAGAATGAGAAAACTCATCTCCTAAAGGTAGCGCCTATGGCTCTAATGGATAATTCAGCATTACCCATTTCATTCAGGAAATCCTGAATGGAACTAGGGTTGCCAGTTCCAGGTTGGGGAATTCCTGGAGATTTGAGGGTGGAGCTTGGGGAGGGGAGGAATTGGGAAGAAGAGGGACCTCAGCAGGTAATAATGTCCATAGAGTCCACCCTCCAAAGCAGCCATTTTCTCCAGGGAAACTGATCGGTGTCATCTGGAGATCACTTGCAATTCTGGGACATCTCCAAGCCTCACCTGGAGGTTGGCAACCCTAGAGGTAGGGTTGCCAACCTCCAGGTAGTAGCTGGAGATCTCCTGCTATTACAACTGATCGCCAGCCAATAGATATCAGTTCACCTGGAGAAAATGGCTGCTTTGGCAACTGGACACTATGGAATTGAAGTCCCTCCCCAAACACCACCCTCCTCAGGCTCTGCCCCCAAAACCTCATGCCCATGGCGAAGAAGGACCTGGCAACCCTACCTAGGGGTGAGGGACAGAAGGGAAGAGATTCCCTGGCATTTTGCATCTCTGTGTGTGTTGCCAACCTCCAGGTGGTATCTGGAGATCTCCTGCTATTACAACTGATATCCAGGTGACAGAGATCAGTTCCCCTGTAGAAAATGACTGCTTTGGCAATCGGATGCTATGGCATTGAAGTCCCTCCCCTCTCCAAACCCTGTCTTCCTCTGGCTCCGCCCCCAAAATATCCATGTATTTCCCAACCCAGAGCAGGCAACCCTAATTACAACTGATCTCCAGGTTACATAGATCAGTGCGCCTGGAGAAAAGGGTCGCTTTGGAAGGAAGACTCTATGGCATCGTACCCTATTGAAGTCCCTCCCCTTCCCAATCTCCTTCCCCAGACTCCACCCCCAAAATGGCCAGGTATTCCCCAACCCTACACACATGTCTGTGTATTAAGATCAGGATGGGTCCTCCACCTTTCAGAAACGGGATGTCTAGAAGTCAGTAGGAGGGGGCTGGAATGTGAAGAATGATAATGTTACCTCACACTTCACCCACTGGTTTTTTTTTTTAAGTATCTCTAACATCTCCTCCCCACCCCCCAAAAAAGGGGGCATTTCCTGGGAACCAGCATCAAAATTACAGACTGTTCCCTATAAACAGAGGCAGCCAGATAGAGCAGATGTTGAAATGCGTATAGAAGGGTTTCGTTAAATTAAGGATTTTAGCCGTTTCCGGGACAAAATGAACTTCTCTGTTTTCTGGCCTTGGATCCCTGTTCCTTTACTAGCAGCCCGACACACCATCTTATGCAATCCTACATCATCTTATGCAATCCTGTTTGTCCTCACTAGAGAGCAGGGCCACTGGATTCAGTAGGTCTTCCTTCCATGTAAACGCGCCAAGGTTTGGGCTGCCTAGTTGAAACAGAAAGGTTTAATACTACACACACACATATTGTTAACATTCATTTGGCTTAGTTTAAAGGCTTGCTGGGTGATACTTTGCTAATGTTCCAGAGTAGGGTTGTGCATATCGATAAACCCAAACCAAAAATAAACCCAAAAAAGGCCTTTTCGGCTTTTTTTCAGGTCTCATTTTCTTACCCCACACTTCACATTCCAAGAATTCCAGATTGGCTTTTCTCCTTCAATACCATTTTAGAGAAAAGTATTGAAAGAGACCTGTAATCTGATTAATATTAAAGTAAAAATGGAACCTGCATTTTGTTTACTGGGAATTCCCAAGGAGAAAATGAATAAAAGTGATAGAGTCATATTTCAGTATAGCTTTGCTGCAGCGAGAATTATAATAGCTAAATCCTGGAAGCAAGTAAATAGACCTCTAATTAAAGACCGGAGAGAAAAATTATGGATATATATGCGAATGGCAAAACTAACTGATTCCCTTCATGGGAAAGATCTGGAAGAATTTAAAACTACTTGGTCAAAGGCCTTTGCATATTGGAAAAAAATGTCAAAAATGAATTTTACTAATATAGTAAACGAGTTACAGATACAATAGGACAGTGGTGGCGAACCTATGGCACGTGTGCCAGAGGGGACACGCAGAGCCCTCTCTGTGGGCACGCGCGCCGTCGCCCCAGCACATCTAGAGAGTTGCAAATCCAAGGCAAACCTCCCATGCATTTTGGCCATTTGGTCCCTCCCCTTGCCCGCCGGCCGTGCTAAGACCCTGTGGGATCCCCCCGGGCCTGCCTCCCACCTTCCTTTCCCCCCTGCTTCCTGGAGCCTCCTGATGGGCCTCTGAGCAGCCGAGCAGCTTCAGAGCAGCAGCAGGCGGCGGCGGGGCGGGCATGGAGCAGCAAAGCCGGGGGCTGCTGCTGGCCGCCCTGGCCTGCGTGCAGTACAAGAAGTACAGCTTCAGCGGCTTCCCAGCGGCCGAGCTGCTGCCGCTGCAGCACACCTACGTGCTGGAGCAGTGCGAGGGTGAGGGCTGGAAGGAGAGCGTCCGCGCCCTGCAGGCCAGCCTGCACCTCCACCGCCTGCTGCGCGACAGCAAGGTGTACTGCCACCAGGAGTGCGCCGGCGGCGAGGCGCTAGAAGAGCCCTGGCTCGGGGAGCTGGCCTTTGGAGAGCTGTGCCCCGGCGCCATGCCAGATGAGGGGCTGGCTGATCTGGAGCTCTTCGGGCGCGTCCTGCAGCGCGCCTCCTGCCTGCGGCGCTGCAATCGCGGCCTGCCCGTCTTCCAGCTCTGCTACCCACCAGCCGAGACCCTGTGCGACTTCCAGCGACGCACCCCTTACCTGTACCTGCACTATGCGCTCTATAAGGTGAGGGGCGCCCCCCCCCCCAGAGACCATCTGGCTGCGCGATCCTGTGCAGAGCGACTCCGCTAGCATGGGATGAAGTGGGGATGTTAATGTATGAGTTGTTTTTTCTAAACTAAAACCTCAGTATTCAGGTTAAATTGCTGTGTTGGCACTTTGCGATAAATGAGTGAGTTTTGGGTTGCAGTTTGGGCACTCGGTCTCTAAACGGTTCGCCGTCACTGCAATAGAACAATTGAATTGTTAATTATATGTTTAACTTTAAACTGCTTAGACACTTATCCGGAAGTCTCTTACACTGGTGATGGGACACTTAATAAGGTGGGTGGTGGTTTGTTATGATACCTTGATAATTTGTATTTTATCATATAATGTAGTTATATTTTGTATATTGATTGTATCGATTTGTATTTTTCTTTTTTCTTTTGTTTTATGTTTGTTTTATGTTATAAAAATAATAACAAATTTATAAAAAAGGGGGGGAAGAATTCCAGATTGGCTACAGAGCTAGACGTTGGCCAGTCTTTCCCAGAGTGCATTTCTTCAACATAAAATGGAGGGTTTAAACATCTGGGAGAAAACAGGAGAATGGAACTGAAATAGTATTTCCCATTAAACAACAACAAGGGAAGAAGTCTACCTCCTTCAAAGGTGTTCCCACTCAATTTTTGCAGGGAGAGGATCTGGCAGGCTTCTATAGCTCTTTTTCGGCTTGCCGACCTCCAGGTCGTGGGGGGGTAGTTCGTCGCATTCCCGTACGTCAAACACATTGGCGAAAAGGGAATACTCTTTGGGAAGCTGGGGCAGTGGAAGCCCGATAGAAGGGGCCCCTACGAGGGCGGCTGCAGGAGTGTGCAGTACTCGGTCTTTATCATGAAGTTCACATGGGTTGCGGGGAAAGGTGAGCGTCCGCTCAACCCAGCGGTGATGGGAGCAATGGTAAAATAAAGTCGTTCCCAATGCTCCCCTATAGCCATGACGACCACGGCAGTGCGGTGAGTTACAGGTCCTTTTTTAAAGTCACTGCCATCCATCTGGGAAAAACGGATGGGTTCAGGTAGCCGCTTTCGCTTTACGCGTAATTGTCGGGCAGTCTCTTCGCTTATCAGGGTGCGGGCACAACCCGAGTCAACTAGGGCCGTAAATTCTAATGTGGGCCCCCCTTTGGGCAGCGAGAGATTGACTTTTACATACACATTGTCTTCCTGAGCGCTTACCATCAATGGAGCTCCTTGCACAACGTTCGGGGCGGTCTGCTGAGGAGCCCCCTTTACAGCAGACCGACGGCGTTTTTTGCTGGCAGTTCCCAGTCTTCTTCTTCGCTGGAGGAAGCAGCTGCGGCCTTTGTAATCCGTGACTCCGATGAGTCAAAGGTTTCATTTGTAATCCGTGGCCCTGATGGGCCGGGAGAGCCCGAGGCTTCGACCTCGCCGCGTGAGTGCAAGGCCGAGGGTGTGCTCCGTCGGCTTGGTGCGCCGCTCCGGCGGCGAGGTTGCCCCTCGGGAGGGGGCTTCTCAGGTTCGGCCGTTGCCGGATGAGACGGTCCCGGACGTCCGGGTCGTGAAGGGCATTGAGAAGCAAAATGTCCTTTCCTCCCGCAAACGAGACAGACCCCGCTCTCAAAGCGTTTGCGGTGTTCGGTCGCGGAGGGTCCCCCCCCGAGGGGGGGCGAGAGTCCTTCGGACCGCCGGGCCTGTCTCCACGGGTCTTGGTCTCCCGTCCGGTGCGTTGTCGGGACAGGAGCAACAGTTGCTTTCGGTTTTCGATGTCCGCTGCGTGACGGACCCATCCTTCCACATCAGGAGGGTTACCTTGCATGAAAGCCCAGTGTTGCAATTCCGGGTTCAAACCTTCGCGGAAACACTGCACCCTGGTAGCTTCACTCCAGTCCAAAATTCGACTCGAGAGCGACTGAAATTCGCTTGCATACTGCGTGACAAATTTAGTCCCTTGGCGCAGTTGTTGTAAGGCAGTTTTTGCTCGCTCACCCAAATGCGGGTCCTCGAAACGGTGTCGAAGGGCGACCATGAAGTCATCGAGACTTCGCAAGACCGGGGAGCGGAGCTCATACTGCTGTACCATCCAGGCGGCCGCCTCACCTTGTAGGAGAGACGCCACGTATTGGACCCGGGAGTCTTCCGAGGTAAAAGTCCGGGCCTGTTCGCGCATAAAAACGTCCATTTGCACCATAAAAAACGTCAGCTGGTCACTCGACCCGTCATACGTGATTTTCAAATCTCGGCGGGCCGGTGGAGCGGGACGGATGGGAGGTGCGGGGGCCACGGGTGGCTGTCGTCCTCCGTCCGGCAGAGCCACGGGTGGAGTCTGAACCTTCAGTTCATCCATGGCTTGGGCCATGTCCAGCATCACTGCTTGCATGGTATCCATCCGGTCCAGTAAATCCTGGCGCTCTGTCTGCCAGCGCATCCGCTCCTCATCCATCTGGTGAAGTAGCAGGGCTTCCTTTCGGGCGGGATCGTCCTCGAACCCCAACCAGTGAACCACAGTCCGTCTTGACTGCGCGTCGCTCTTCGAGAGCGACCAATGCCGGGGAGATTCCAGCCAGCTCTCCAAGCGAGTTTGCTTGGACTTTGCACCCAAACCTGACCCTGAGTCAGTTCCACTGGGCGTCTTCCCAGTCGACTTCCCTTCCGAAGGGGGTAGGTCAGGCTTTTTGGGTACAGCGTTGTCCTTCTTGTCGCTGTCGTCCGGCTTGCCATTGTCATCCCCGTTGCCTGCCATAGCTGTCCAGGAACGGTACAGGAGCAGGTCAACGAGGCAGTGACTTGCAACTTAATGTGAGGGTTCCCAACCTCCCTGTGCAAACTCCATAAAATCACTTGCTCAGACGGTCATGCAGAAACAAGAAACTTTATTGGAAGCTTCAGAGAAGTACAGGCCTTACACTGGTAAAGTTGCAAGTGAATCCAGATTCACAAAAGCAGAATTATAACCCCTACAGGGAAGCAGATGTCAAACGTGTATTATGGGAATCTACGAGATAATTGTGCATGGTACAAACATCAAAGAACTCAGAGCTTGTTAGTACTATCTACCCACCAAGGCCACAGTGGTGGAAGGGAGTCAGCGAAAGCCAGGGAGGGACGTGGGAAGAGGGGGGAGACATTCCAACCTGGGGCCCGTCAGACGCTGCGCCTGAACCAAGGAAAGTCAAGAGACCTGGACTGCTTTTACGAGTCCAGGGGGGGGGGGAAGCATACAAGGCAAAGGCCTACCAAAGGCCAGGCATACAAACCCTCACAGCTCCACTCCAAAAATCTCTAGGTATTTCCCAACCTGGAGCTGGCAACCCTAGCCCCCACTCCCAAACAGAGTCAAGGGCCATTTATGCAAGGGAAATTTGTGCTGGATTTGTTGCTCTGCAGACACAGTTTTTGACCTGAATTCTCAAAACTGCATGCGTGGGGGCTTTTTGCCCCAAAGACTTTGATTTTGTTTTAAAGTGTTATTTTAGTGAAAAAAACACAATAGTAAATGGAAATGAAGTGTGTGTGTGGGGGTGGGGAACAGCCGGTTCCATTTCCAAGATCTTAACTCTCGCTGCTGAAACTGACCAGAGAGACAAGAGAGGAAGCCTATAAGGCGTGAGGGGCGGGGGAACAGTTGGCTCCGTTCTTGAGATCTTTACACTCACTACTAAAACTGACCAAAATGGCTCATCTGGGAGGGGTTGGATGAGGGAGGGACAAGCGAATATGGGCGGGGGAAGAGAAACCCGAAGTTAAGACTATTTATAGAAATGGCCTCAATTAGCTTCGCTTTGAGATCAAGGCAACATGTAAAATCATGATAAAACAGGTTCCGGAAAACGTGGGACACGTGCGCAGCAGTTGTGAAGTGACTTCTGACAGTCAGAAAAATTATGGATAATCCAAAAAAAGCCTGGAAGCAGTCCTGCAGGGATCGCGAGGCTAACTAACCAAGTATAAATGGCCACACAGTCTACCCTCCAAAGCCTCCATTTTCTCCAGGGGAAACTGATAGGATAGTTAGGTGGATAGACAGCTGGTTGGAGAACCACACTCAAAGAGTAGTTGTCAATGGCATTTCATCTGAATGGAGAGAGGTGTCCATTGGGGTGCCACAGGGCTTGGTTCTGGGCCCGGTACTTTTCAATATTTTTATAAATGATCTGAATGAGGGTGTGGACGGACTACTCATTAAATTTGCAGATGAGTTAGGAGGAGCAGCAAACACACCAGAAAATAGAGATAGCATTCAGCGAGATCTGAACACACTGGAAAAGGGGGCGGATGTAAACAGGATGCAATTCAACAAGGATAAATGCTGAGTTCTACATCTGGGTAACAGAAATGAGGGACATGCATACTGGAAGGGGGATACACTTCTGTGTGTGAACAAGATCTTGGGGTACGGGTGGACCATAAGTTAAATATGAGCAGCCAGTGTGATGCAGTGACAAAAAAAGGTAATGCGATCTCGGAGTGCATCGACAGAGGCATAACATGCAAATCGCAAGGTATCATTGTTCCGCTGTACACTGCATTGGTCAGGCCGAACTTGGAGTACTGTGAGCAGTTCTGGAGGCCTCACTTCAAAAAGGATGTGGACAGAAGGGAGGAGAGCGATGAGGATGACCAGGGGCCTGGAGACCAAGCCCTACAAGGAAAGGCTGAGGGAGTTGGGAATGTTTAGTCTGGAGGAGAGGAGGTTGAGGGGGCACAGGATTGCTTTCTTTATGTTTTTGAAGGGCTATCACTTAGAGGAGGGCAGGGAGCTGTTCCTGTTGGCAGCAGAGGACAGGACTCCTAATACTGGGTTTAAATTGTGGGTGGAAAGGTACCGGCTGGATATTAGAAAAAGGTTTTTTACAGCAAGAGTAGTTCAGTGGAATGGGCTACCTAGGGAGGTGGTGAGTTCCCCTCACCGGCAGTCTTTAAGCATAGGCTGGACAAACACTTGCCAGGGATGCCCTAGGCCAGTGGTCGGCAAACCGCGGCTCGCGAGCCGCATGCGGCTCTTTGGCGCCTTGAGTGCGGCTCTGCCCCCTCACTCACCGGCATCTCATCCAGGGCGGCACCAACGGATCTGTCTCTCTCCCCAGCGGCCCTTGGAGCTGGAAGGAAAGGGGAGAGTCCAACCGCCAATCTAGAGAGGCAAATCCAAGGCAAAACCTCCCATGCATAAATGCTCTCCTGTCCTAACCCAGATGATGGAGAAAAACCCAACCGGCGTAGCTTTGTCCATCCTTACGTCTTTGCGATAGGAAAACTTCACGAGGCGAACGTCTCCTTCCTACCATAGAAGGGGAACCCTGCCCGGGACCGATCTCCCCAGCAGCCCCGCTTGGGAGGAATCCGGACGGGCCAGTCCCCCTTCGCGCCTCCCTCCGCCAGACTGTTCCATTCCGAGTGCAGGAAGCGGGGAGGTCTCCAGCGCAGGGCCGGCGACCTTCTCGCCGCCGCCTTCTCCTGCTCCTTCAAGCCAAGCGCGGTCCAGCAGAGGAAGGTCCAGCAGCGGCCTCAAGAGACTCTCGGCCCAGCGGGCGGCGGAGAAGGCGACGGAGCGCCCGAGCCTCCTGGCTCTCCCACACACCCCTCCCCCCCTGCTCATCCAGCTGCCCTGCGTCTTGGGCTGGGGCATCTGGCGGCGGCGCCTGATTTGAGTTCCGGCTTGGGAAGGGGCTTGGGAGCAAGAGAGCCGAGGAATGCGCACTGCGGCCGGTCCCCAGGCGCGCGCGGCCAGAGTGTCCCCCCGACTCCCCCTCCCGAGGACTAAGGTGAGGCAGAACAGCACTGCCGCCCGCCCGTGCGCGCTTTTGGGGCGTCCTCCCCCCCGCCGGCAGCTCCTGCTCACGTGGCTTTTCTTTGCACAAAACCAACCATGGAGACGCAGCCCGGCCCTGGCTTTTACTGGGAACCGTTTTGTGCGGCGACTGTTTGTGGCTAGTTTGGTTTTTTTTAAATCTCCCTCCTCTTCCAGTGCGGAAAAGGGCACATGGGTTTGTTTTGAAGCGGCGGCGTGCCCCTGACCCCTCGCTTCCAGTGCTAGGCTCAGCAGTCTTTGGGTGCCTGAAACACCCCCCCCCCCCGCCTTAAGTTTAAGAAATTTGGCTCAAAAGAAATCTCAATCGTTGTACTGTTGATATTTGGCTCTGTTGACTAATGAGTTTGCCGACCACTGCCCTAGGCTGATCCTGCATTGAGCAGGGGGTTGGACTAGACGGCCTTTATGGCCCCTTCCAACTCTATGATTCTATGATCTCTGTCATCTGGAAATGAATTGTAATTGCAGTGTATGTGTGTGTGTTCCCAGGTCCCACCTGGAGGCTGGCATCCTTAGGGCAGCCACATCTTTTACTAGTCTGTGCTCCTGGGTCTTTAATGGTGGCTTGATTGATTGGCAGGGCTGCCAATTTCAGGTTGGGAAATTCCTGGAGATTTGGGGGTGGAGCCTGGGAAGGAGAGAGATCTGATGCCATAGAGCCCACCCTCTAAAATGGCTGTTGCCTCCAGGAGAAATGATGATCCCTGTAGTCTGGAGATCAGTTGTAATTCTGGGAGATCTCCTGCCCTTCCCCTGGAGGTTGGCAACCCACTTGCCAAGTCCCAGTTCTGAAATTCATGGAGAGCTAGGGGTGGATGCTAGGAGGATGGCGGCATTTGGGCAAGGGAGGAAACTCAATAGGGATGTAATACCATAAAGTCCACCTTCCAAAGCTGCCATTTTCCTCTGAGGGAACTGATAGTCGTCTGGAGTCGTTGTGATTCTGGGAGATCTCTCGGCCCCACCTGGAAGCTGGCAACAGCTAGAAGCAGGTGATAATGCTGCTGTTAGTGTCCTGAAAAGCTCCAGTTGCCAATTTCTGCCGCATAAAATGATGTTAAATAAAGAAGAGTGGGGTGGGGTGGGTTTTTCCTGGTCAGTTGGCAATAGGATTTAACTTTTAAAGCAAGAAGCGCAGCTCACGACTCCCCAGTAAGCACAGCTGTTTTTCTGTCATTATACGCATTAGGTAAATAGTTCATTTTTGCCCTGGGCTTGCCAAAAATTTGCTTGGCTCAGCTCCTCCCTGGCCCATGGGCCAGAATGTTTATTTCAAGGCCTCCCAAACCATCGGTTCAGAATGAGCTCCCTGTGGGGAACTCCCTGCCCCGGGTTGTGGTGATGGCTGCCAACTTGGAAGGCTTGAAGAGGGGGGTGGACATGTTCATGGAGGAGAGGGGTATTCAGGGCTACTAGTCCAAATGGATGCTAGTCATGATGCATCCCTATTCTCTCCAGGATCAGAGGAGCATGCCTGTTATATTGGGTGCTTTGGAACACAGGCGGGATAATGCTGCTGCGGTTGTCTTGTTTGTGGGGCTTCCTAGAGGCACCTGGTTGGCCGCAGTGTGAACAGGCTGCTGGACTTGATGGGCCTGGGTCTGATCCAGCAGGGCTTTCCTTATGTTCTTATGGGGAGATGAGCGAGCGTGACCTTCACTCACAGAAGACATTCTGCAATACTCAGCATCCTTTTGCCCTTAGGGAGGGACTTCAGTGCCATAAGGTCCAATTTCTGAATCAGCCATTTTCTCCAGGTGAACTGATCTCTATCGGCTGGAGATCAGTTGTAATAGTGGGAGATCTCCAACTAGTACCTGGAGGTTGGCAACCCTAGTGTAGTGTGCTCTCCCCGTCAGCGAGCAGGCAAACCCAAAACGTAACAACCAATAATGCTGTCAGTCTGAAGCACCAGGACTTTGAAAACAATGTTAGCAGCCCTAGACTTTGTGCCTTCCATTCCAAGGTCTGTCACTTGATTTATTTTATTTACTTCATTTATACCCTGCCTTTCTTCCTGACTGGGATCTGAAGCGGCACCATCTCCCCCATTTTAACCTCATGACAACCCTGTGAGGTAGGTCAGGCTGAGAATGTGTGACTGACTCAAGGCCACCCAGGGAGCTTCTGTGGCAGAGCGGGGAGTTGGCTAGTTGTTCATGAAATGGCCAAACAAAGCAACATCAGAGAAAGGACCTTTGAGTGTAAAGCCCAGGGGATGTAGCCACAAAACCTATAATTTTCCTTAGCTGATTTTTCATGAATATATAAGATGCTCAGAAGGGGAAATTAAAATAAATATTTGTTCCTTCCTCTAGCCCAGGGGTGTCAAACATAAGGCCCGCGGGCCGGATCTGGCCCCTTGAGCGCTGATATACTAATTTCTGGCTGGTCAAATAGACCGTATAAAGTTGACTTGACTTGGCCTTGAGAGCTCTTATCCAGCCTGTGAGCCAGCCGAGGCAGCCACTCAAACACACACCCCTCTCGATCTGGGCTGGCGAGGCATGGCTCGGCCCAACCAAGTGACATTCATGTCATAACTGGCCCTCGTAACAATTGAGTTCGACACCCCCTGCGCTGGTCTGTTGCAGTTCTACGCTGAAATTACACACACTGTCAGCTTTTCTGAAATACGCTCTTTCTTTTTTTTTTGTCTGAACGTTTATCAGAGGGCGAGCCCAGCCCTCCCGAGCGGCCGTTAAATGTTCCCCGATTGATCCTTTGGCACCATCTGCTGGCTGAAGAAAGGCTTTTCTTCCTGAATTCAGAACAACACAACCCAGGGCTTTAACAGGAATTCAGCGCATGGGATACCACAAAGATGATACTCCATGAAGATCTTGTACGGAGGGTGCAAAGCAAAAATGTACACACTTTGGCAAAAGCTGACAAGGTGAATATTGCAAGATAGATGTTGCAATCCTTTGCATGGTTAGAAGAAGAAGAGTTGGTTTTTATATGCCGACTATCTCAAACCGGCTTACAATCACCTTCCCTTCCCCTCCCTACAACAGACACCCTGTGAGGTAGGTGGGGCTGAAAGAGTTCGGAGAGAACTGTTCCTGGCCTAAGGTCACCCAGCTGGCTTCAGGTGGAGGAGGGGGAATCCAACCTGGTTCTCCAGAGTCCATCGCTCTTAACCACCACACCACTCTGGCTCTCAGGATTTACCCAAGCGGTTTAGAGTAGGGGTGTGCGCCGAGGGGAAAAAATCATTCTAATTTCAGAGCCAGGATTTGAGGTAGGGTGAGGATTTTTTTTACTGCGATTGCTAATTTTGGGGGGTAGGAAATGACTAGTTCAGGATTCAAATCCATATGGTTTTTTGTGTTCCGGAGTTTGGGGGCCATTCTTTTCAATCGGGAACTTATAGGAGGGTCTGGGACAGCTGTTTATAAACGTAACGGCACCAAATTTGCACAGAACATGGGCCTCCCTCTAACGTAAAGACCCTCTCAATGTCAAGCAGCCTGAACAAAGGGGGTTGATTTTACAGACACCTGAAGTAGGTGCTCCTTGGCAGTACCTACTTCTCTAGGGTTGCCAGGTCCCTCTTCACCACCAGCGGGAGGTTTTTGGGGCAGAGCCTGAGGAAGGTGGGGTTCGGGGAGAGGAGGGACTTCAATGCCACAGAGTCCAATTGCCATTTTCTCCAGGTTGCCATTTTCTGCAGGGGAACTATTCTCTGTCACCTGGAGATCAGTTGTAATAGCGAGATCTCCAGCTAGTACCTGGAGGTTGGCAACTCTATCTGTACCGATTCCTATAGAAAACGGTAGTCAAGCAGCAGCCTAGCTGGAGCGCGCCAATTGGCTAGTGGCGTTTTTTTTAAATCCTGTTGGGATTCATTTTCTTACTCTTATAATGACTGACAATGATTTTTTTTACAAAAAAAAATTACTTTTCCATTGAAAACTCTGCAAATGCCATCTGTCTTAGCCTTCAGCTTCAATTTCTCTATGGTTGAAGGCTCATGAAGCGTCAGAAGGCATACTTCCTTTGCTTTGTCTGGATCAGTTTAAATCTAAATGGTGGATGGAATCAGTTAAAAGAATGGAATGATTAGGTCTCCCCCCCCAAAAAATTATTAATAGTGCTCAATAAAGAACAAGCAAAGTCGATAGTGAAGCAAAGATTATATGACACCGAAAGGCAACCGGATCTTAGGAGCTCCCCGACTTATCTTGCTCCCTCCAAGGCAGTGGTTCCCAAAGTGGGCAGTATCACCCCCTGGGGGGCAGTGGGATAACCTAGGGGGGCACTAAGAGACAAGGGGGCAGCAGGGGGGTGCTAGAGGTGGGCCCCTTCAACTGTGTTGTTGAATAGGGTAGGGGGCGCTGGGGCTGAGTTTGTGGAACCAAGGGGATGGTGACCCGAAAAGTTTGGGAACCTCTGCTCCAAGGTAAGATACCAGCTGGCTCCTGCTCAGTATATGCATACCATAGAAGTAAACAAGCTTTCACCCTCGCTAGAGGTTCCGTACTTCCCTCAGCAGCTCTGGAGGGAAAATTCAGGAATCTCCCAAGAGTGCAGTGGGAGTGCCCCTGTGGGACCAGAGCAATTGAAGCTTCTAGCCATGTTATTTTTAGGGGTTACTATTATAAGGACATTAGACAGAAGCTGATTCATCCACTTGTGAACCTAAGGGAGTTTGTTCAGAAGAAGAGGAAAACAAGGTTTCACTTACCTGTAACCTTTGTTCGTCGAGTTGTCTTCTGTGCAGGCACACATTGGGACTGCGCACGCGCAGGCCAGCCATCGGAAGATTTAATAGCTTCTGGATACTAGATAGGGGGCGCTTTGCCCTCCGTGCATGCGTGCACTTTCCTGCCAAAGCGACGCAGCGTTGGAGGGAGGCGCCCCCTATCCCTCAGTTCTTAATTTTGCCAGCTGCTTGAACCCTGAAAGACAGAACACAATTAGAGCTCAAAGCGGGGCAGGAGGGTGGGATGTGTGCCTGCACAGAAGACAACTCGACGAACAAAGGTTCGTAAGTGAAACCTTGTTTTCATCTTCGGTCTTCTGTGCAGTCCCACATAGGGAGATTAAGTAGCTACTCACTGTTCTGGAGGAGGGCATGAGCTCCTAGTCAAACAATGAATGTAACACTGCTCTCCCAAGGTCTGCATCCCTTCTAGAATCAGCATCCACTGCATAGTGACGAACGAAAGTGTCTGGAGAGGACCACGTCGCATCTCCACAGATGTCTGACAACAGAACACCTCCTCGCAGCGCTGCCAAAGTGGAGTGTGCTCTAGTAGAGTGGGCACGAAGAGATCTAGGACAGCTAACACCAGCCTGACGATAACAGAACCTGATGGTCTGGACGATCCATCTGGAAATAGACGGAGAAGAAACCTGCCGGCCTTTCTTAGGTCCGGCAAAACAGACAAATAAAGACTTACATTTTCTAATTGCCTTAGTACGCTGTAAATAATAAGGTAAAGCCCTTTTCAAGTCCAATGAATGGAGAGTTTTTTCCGCTTCCGATTGGGGATTGGGGAAAAAAAACAGGTATAGGAACAGATTGT
Source organism: Euleptes europaea (assembly GCF_029931775.1). Classification (NCBI taxonomy): domain Eukaryota; kingdom Metazoa; phylum Chordata; class Lepidosauria; order Squamata; family Sphaerodactylidae; genus Euleptes; species Euleptes europaea. Next base: position 110,072,992 of record NC_079316.1, read on the forward strand.
GTTAAATGAAACTTAGACACCACCTTAGGCAAAAAGTTATAACTAGGTCTAAGAACTACCTTATTGGGATAAAACTGTAAAAACGGGGGAACAGAACTTAGAGCTGCCAGTTCCCCAACCCGTCTCGCCGAGGTGACTGCTACCAACAAGCATACCTTGTGAGACAAATGAGCCATAGAGGCAGAGTGCAATGGTTCAAAAGGTGGTAGCATCAACTGTGACAACACCAGGGATAAGGACCACTGGGACACAGGTCTGACCAGTGGAGGAAACAGATTATATAACCCTTTCATAAACAACTTGGAAGTATGATGTGAAAACAATGAAACACCATCAACCCAGACATGAAAAGCAGACACAGCTGCCAAATGAACCTTAATAGATGGCACACTAAGACCACCATCCCGCAGCAACAATAAATATTCCAGTACTAAAGGTAAAGGACATGAATATGGGGGAAAACCTTGTTCGAGTGACCAACTAGAAAAACGTTCCCACTTGTAAGCGTACGAGGTCCTAGTGGACTGTTTCGTACAATTGAGGACCACTGCCAAAACCCTATCAGGGAGATTTAAACCGGGGGGAATAGCAGCCAGGCCGACAGGCGTAGTTTGTGAGGTTCCGAATGACACACTGTCCCGGCGTGTAGCAGGTCTGATGCCAAGGGGAATTGAATGATCCTGTTCCCCGCCAGCTGACGTAGAAGGGAGAACCAAACCTGTCTTGGATAAAAAGGGACAATGAAAATGCAGTGCGTTTGGGATCTTTGGATCTTGTCCAAGACCTTCACTATCAGGGGCAGTGGCGGGAAGGCATAGTGAAGGAATCGCTGTCCCAAGGAATCGAAAAGGCATCCCCCACTGTGTTGGGATCGAGTCCCGCTCTGGAGCAAAAACGAGGGGCTTTGGTGTTGCTCGATGCAGCAAATAAGTCAATTACAGGAAAACCCCACTTCTGGAACACCGGGAGCAGATAGTCCCAGTAGAGGGACCACTCGTGTCTTGGCAGAAACACCCTGCTTAATGTATCGGCAAGAGAATTTTGTACGCCCGCTATGTGAATAGCACGTAGAGACACCGCGTTGAGTATCGCCCACTTCCAAATTCTGGTTGCTTCCCGGCAGAGCGACACAGACACAGTGCCTCCTTGCCTGTTTAAGTAATGCATCGCAGTTGTATTGTCTGTCTGCACGAGCACACTTTTGTTGCGTAGTACATCTGCAAATTAAATAAGAGCATAACGAATTGCACATAACTCTAGTAAGTTAATATGAAAAGAGCACTCAGCAGGGGACCAAACACCTTGCGCTGAGGAGCCTTCACAGTGAGCACCCCAACCCAAATTAGAGGCATCAGAAGTTACCACTACCGAATGGGAGGGCATCCCAAAGGGCATCCCTTGCCTCAAATTGTCCTCAGAATTCCACCAGTTAAGGGATCTCAGCACTGACCTAGGCACAGAAAATTTCTTGGACTGTGGGTCAACACAAGGGTTATAAGCCCGGACAAACCAGTTCTGAAGGGGTCTCATGTTTAACCTGGCGAAGGGGACTACTGCTGTGGTTGAAGCCATCTTGCCCAAGAGCGTTTGGAGAAAATGAGCAGAGCGGAAGCTCACCACCTGAGCTGCAACAAGTTGCCTAAGCTGCGTAAGCCGATCCATGGGCTTTACCTTGTAGGGAATCTAAAAGCATTCCTACAAATTGAACTGACCATGAAGGAGATAAAACTGATTTCTGAACATTAACCATTAACCCTAACCCTAAATAAACAGATTACACAAAGGGTATGGTCATCCGTTTTGGACATTTTAGTGCCACATTGGGCACACTTCTTAAAAAGAGCGGTCTGAGCCATCGCCACAGCCGCGGTAGCAAACCTTTCCTTTTCAAAACTCATGATAAGTTGAATAATGACGACGAGCAAAGCTTTGTAGAACCTTCCTTACAGGCGGCAAAAAAAGAACTGAGGGATAGGGGGTGCCGCCCTCCAACGCTGCGTCGCTTTGGCGGGAAAGTGCACGCATGCTCTGAGGGCGAAGCGCCCCCTATCTAGTATCCAGAAGCTATTAAATCTTCTGATGGCTGGCCTGCGCATGCGCAGTCCCAATGTGGGACTGCACAGAAGACCGAAGACGAAATGAAATTTCAGCTGTTGGAAGGGGATACCTTTTGTCTTTCCCAAGTCGCTAAATTTTGCTCCGTTGGCAATTAAGGTCCATTCGAGAGAGATCACCAATGGTAATGTCAATACTGGTCATAATTAACTTTTATGTAATTTTTAGGACAACTCTTTTAAATGTAATTATTTTGTCTTTTAATATACTTCTGTTAACAGAGATACTTTTAGATTTGATACCTATCCTTTTAAAATCCTGCCTAGAGTGTAATTGTTTACTTTGTTCTGGCAAAAGCTGTAAACAAATTATTCATTCATACATCCGTCTTGTGGCCTGTTATTTGTCTCCTTAACACAAAGCGAGCAAAGCTTCCCTCCCCATCCCATCCTGTACCTGCAATCTTTGACCATTTTTTTTTACAAAAAGAGAATCATAGAAGTTGGAAGGGACCACCAGGGTCATCTAGCCCAACCCCCCCCCCCACACACACAATGCAGGAAATTCACAACTACCTCCCCCCTTTATAGTCAATCCATCTCTTGTTGGGTTGCTGCTGCTCCTGCTGCCCTCCAACTTTTCCTAGCATGATTGTCTTTTCCAGTGACTCTTGTCTTATGATGTGACCAAAGTGAAGTAAATAAATAAATATCCTTAATTATTTCTGGGCAAATTCCCCCTTCATTTGCATACCCAGACGATCCTTTGCATGACTCCCGAGATGTCTGTCCCCAGCCCAATCAGAGACACCAGCCCAAGACAGACAGTTCGCACCATCGTGACAACATCTCTATCATCATTTTTTTTAAAAACCACTAAGTGAAAAGGGAGACACTTCACAGGGTTAGCATTTGGATAAAGCGATCCAAGCATTTCCCATTAGCACAAGAGCATCCCAGCTAAATGCCTATTTGGGTTAAGCAGAATCCAGAAGGATAATTATGAAACACACCGATGTCTCACTGGGGAAATGAACAGGTGATTGGGAGTCAATGGGCCCCAGGCCTGTCTCAGGAAGGCAGCGTTACAGGTTTTATTGGCTACGAAAGGCACTATCTGCATTCCGAAAGGGGTGATCCGCCCAGCTAAAAACAACACTGCCTATAATACTTGAACCATATCAAATTATGGCTGTAGATGAATTCACGCAGGAAGTTTGATTAGCAGAGGACTCCGTCACTAGGCTGATCAGCCTTACAATAAAGCAAACACATTAAAATACTCAACAGCCACAAAGAAGAAGAGTTGGTTTTTATATGCCGATTTTCTCTACCTTTTAAGGTGAATCAAACCGGCTTACAATCCCCTTCCCTTCCCCACCACAGACACCTTGTGAGGAAGGTGAGGCTGAGAGAACTGTGACTAGCCCAAGGTCACCCATTTGATATGGCTGAATGTGGAGGGGGGTGGAATTAAAACGCGGTTCACCAGATTACAGTCCTCCGCTCCAAACCACTACAACACTTATGTAAAATACTCTACAGCATTAGCTGTGCCAAGTCACACCTTATACATATACACTTTTAGGGATTTGTTTACATGTGATTAATTTTAATCACAATTAACATGCCAAAATGTGACTATCAAAGAGTTCAGTTATTTTCAATGTTAAAGGCTAACTCTAACATACTGCTAGTCGTACTATGACCAGTACCTGAATCCATTTTATTTTGAAGTGGAGCAAAACCACAATTGCTTCAGCTACAGCTAGCCAGAACAGAATGTTTTAATTATTTGACTCCCTGAAGTACAGCTTGAAGCCCCAACCCAAATAACCCATATAATTGTTTACTGATGATACATCACAGAGCTTCCATTGGATTTTTCTTTCTCTCTCTCCATATCCCTTTTTGTGGAGCTTTAAATCGGCTTCCAAATGCCAACTCAGGCTCCGGAGGTAACTTGGTAAGTTTAGCCCCTAAGGACTCTTATAAGGCTAACTGGCTCCAGTATTTTAAACAGAAGCTATCGTTTGCAAATTTGAAGGTGGAGGACCTTCTTCTGTAGGTCCCTTCCAACTCTATGATGTAAAAAACAGGTGGCCAAATTGATGAGTTACACTCATTTTGATGCTCTGAGGACATGTTCTCCGCTTGCCCTGGGCCTGTTATCTTAGGGTAATCTTCTCTGAACACATGAACCTGCCTTCTACTGAATCAGACCCTTGGTCCATCAAAGGCAGTAGCACCTACTCAGACCGGCAGCAGCTCTCCAGGGACCCAGGCAGGGGTCTTTCACATAACCTACTTGCCTAGTCCCTTTAACTGGAGATGCTGGAGATTGAACCTGGGACCTTCTGCATGCCAAGCACAGGCTCTACCACTGAGCCACGGCCCCTCCCTTCCTATTTGGATCTGGTTAGTCTAAAGTTATATAGAATCTTTATGCATTCAAGATTTAATTGCCCTTTTTCAATGGTCCTTGCTGGGCTGTCTGCTAAGGATCCCTTTTTCAGACCGGCTGCGTCCCTGCCCTCTTCAGTCAGTGGACTCCTTGGTATATATTCTTTTGCACTGTCCTTACGTGTCCCAACTTAGGCTAAAATGGATTGTACCATGTTTTAACAAATGGTCGGTTCAGGTCCTCTTAGAGGATTCTGACCCTCAGCATACTTATTTTCTTGCTTGTTTTTGGGAGGCTGCAGATAAGAGTCGAAGGGAGGCGTTTTTAGAGATGGGTCTTATTTAAGATTAATGGTTTTATTGTTCGAGACCTCGGTCTAAGAACAGGGGGTAAATGAAAGAACGGATGCCAACTCTAAACACAAAGTTAGCTTTGGTTCTGAACTAAATCTAGACCTCATTGGGCAAGGAGGACTTTTCAAAAATATAACCGTTAACAAAACGGACTGGAACGCTGGCTCCTACATCCTTTCACAAATCTTTAAGGCATATTTTAAAAGTTAAACTCGGGAAAGAAATAGTCAATTTGTACAAAAAGGAGGTTATTTAATGATCGTAAGACATACAAAAGGGAGAACGGGTAACAAAAATACCATTTATTGACAGTGCACATGAACCGAACAAGTTAAAATCAAATATTTCAAGCATACTTCCAAGAATGCACGGATAGATCAGAGGTGCCTTTCTTCACATGCCTGGGTCTAGTGCAAAAGGCAGAATTTTAAACCTGCAATGTTGCCATGCGTCACAGAAGTAAACTTGCATGACCAAAAAAAGGGTCTTCACATTGTAATTGCTGAGTTATACCAAACACTCCCCCTTCCTCAACACGAAGAGTTGGAAGCAGCACAGAAGTTCCATTTGAGCAAGGGGGAAACACAAGACAAAGACCACCATAGCCGCTTGTGTTAAGTCAGACTTATGGCATCCCTGTTCCCATTTCCAGTGGTGCAGGATAATGTGCAACCAGTCCAAGAAGTTCAGGAAGTAAACCCAGCCACATCTTCATGCTCAAAATGGCTTCTCCAAGACGGAATACAGGAAAGGAGACTGTTGCACAAAATCCCACACCTGAACTACATTGTGTGCATCTGCAAAACAGATGTTGCACAACCCATTCCGCAAGCAGAACTACACCAATGGCACTTTCATACACACACACACAGAGAATAATGTCCTTTCAATCCCTCTTCCAATGTACTTTGCAACTGGATTTTACTGTGTGAAATGGTAAAAATCCACTTGCAAATGATCATTAATGTGCACTAAAACGGACTGAAATACATAATTCAGTCCGTTAAGTACCTATGTCGATTTTGTCTGCACATCGCTACACCAGCGAATAACCATTGCTCATGTACAAAAAGAGAGCCTTTCACATCTTTTATTCAGTACCTTTTGATCTCTCTTGGCTTGCTGTGAATTCTGAACCCACCGTGATATACCTGAGATGGCAATGCTACTTGTTACTGTGGTTGATCACCCTTAAGTGTAGACTATATCTATGCTACAAATTGGATGAAAAGTAATTCCCTTTTTCACTGGGAAACCAGATAACTAATTCAGGGTATGAAAAAGAAGAGATTCTTCCAAGAATTATTTGTGGGCATCAAGGAAGAAACCGGGACAATTACCATATTAAAACAGACACTATGAAGGTACAGAGGAGAGCGACAAGGATGATCAGAGGCCTGGAGACCAAGCCCTACGAGGAAAGGCTGAGGGACTTGGGAACGTCTAGTTTGGAGAAAAGGAAATTTGGGAGTGGGGACATTATTGCTCTCTGTATTTGAAGGGTTGTCAGAGAAGGGGTAGGGAGCTGTTCCTGTTGGCAGCAGAGGATACGACTCACAATAATGGGTTTAAATTGCAGGCAAAAGGTTATCGGCTGGATTTACAGTAAAAGTTGTTCAACAGTGGAATCGGCTACCCAGGGAGGTGGTGAGCTTCCCCTCACTGGTACTCTTTAGCATTGGCTGGATGCTCAGTCTAGGCTGATCCTGCAATGAGCAGGGGGTTGGACTAGATGGCCTCTATGGCTCCTTCCAACTCAATGTTTCTACATCCCATTTGTGGTGTAGATAAAAAAGGGTTACGCCAAGAAGCCCTCATTGTTCAAGGCTCATTTCAACTTGCTTCAGGTTAACCTGTTGATCAAGTAGATAAGTTAGAGGGCAAAGCAAACCAAGGACTTAAGAATAACGGCCTGAACTCCTCTTTCTCCAACATGATTCCATTAAAGATCTTCATGCCTAATGGGCTAATAAATTCTGATTCTGGGTTTTATAACTTTTGATTCTGGGCTTAAGTAGATTCATGATAGCACAGCCACCTCGCTTCAAATCCATAGCCATCATTAGGTGTAAAAGCCATACAAATGGGTCACTCAACTAAGAAACAGTCAGAAAGGACCACGATGTGAAGGAAGGGCTGACCAACACATCTTTTAAATGGAGCCCTTCCCAATATTAGATTTCCAAGGAATTCACAGTTGCAAGGGGAACAGATTTGGCTATCTTCCATTTCTTCCATGCAAATTAAGTAAGCTTCCTCCAGCTGTGGTCTGTTCTCAGATTCCAGTCCTAACAGTAGGTATGTCACACGTGTTTGCTTTTAAGCAATTAGTACAAAAATTTAATCTTCTCCACTAAAGCATTTATTGGTGGTTCAAGAATGAAAGAATCCAGAAAGTTGTAGGAAATCCACCAATTCCACTGTTTGCACTTTAACCGCTGCTCCAGTAGACAGGAGATGCTTATCTTTTCAGATGGTAAAGACATCCTACAGAACCTAACTCCAAGGCTGGTCATTAAGGCACTGAGCCTGCTACCAAACACAGATGAAGATGCACCCATTAAATCATTTCGACTTGAACATCTGGAGACTTGACGTCAAGACTTCTAAGAGGTCAACAACAGAGGTAACCATTTGACTACCCAAGTTTGAAATTATCGATCCGCAGTTGCTGTAGATCTGTTAGTGAACAGAGGTCAAACACAGTTTTTTCAAACAGAATTCAAGTTCCTTGAAGCTAGTTAAATGGGAACGCATTGGTTAGGATTCTTGAAATTCAGAGTTTGCACACCTCTAATACATTCACAGTGCAAAAGATAGAGGTCCTTGGAGGCTTTCTAATAAGCTTTCGCTCTTAGCAACCTTTGTTCTTGTATTTTCATTATCAAACCTTCAGTTCAACACAAATAAAAATAGTACAACTAAGTTAAGTTGGAAGCACAAAATTGTATATGTGATCAGATCTGCAAAAGTGGAATTTTCCCAAATATTTCAACTCTTCCCAATCATGGCTAAGGAAAGTTTTTTTTAAATGTTCTTATCAGTACAAAATCCAGGAGAGAAATGCACAAGGGTGGCTCTCGTTTCTCATCAGAACGATTCTCCGGAGAGGAAGAATCGTTCTGTTATGACAGCTGTTATGACAGCTGGCCGCAGTCGGTAATGACGATCTTCTTTGACGGCTTCCCGCTCTTGGAGCCAAAGCTCTCGATTTTTTTCACAACATCCATCCCTTCCTTCACACGGCCAAAGACAACATGCTTTCCATCCAGCCTGCGAGACAAATAAGAACAGCTCATGAGCACAAGAAGCAATGCAAAGCCACCTCCGAGCTTGTGGTAGGACACAGGTTAAAGACTAGCGTCTGGGACAATACCAATTTGGCAAGCAGCTATAGAAACCAGAATCGGAGAACTCATGGTTATACATGTATACATGAAGCTTCCTTATACCGAATCAGACCACTGGTTCATCCAGGTCAGTATACAACTCTCCAGGGTCTTGGGTAGAGGTCTTTCATATCGCCTGCTACCTGGTCTTTCGGCTGGAAGGATGCCGGGGATTGAACCTGGGACCTTCTGCATGGAAAACAGATGCTCTACCACTGAGCCACAGCCCCTCCCGAGTTTGCCGCTACACCCCAACTAACAAACCACACAGAGTTATGGCCGACATGGTGCAGTGGTTAAGAGCAGTGGTTTGGAGCAGTGGACTCTAATATGGATAACTGGGTTGGTTTCCCCATTCGTACACATGAAGCCAGCTGGGTGACCTTGGGCTAGTCACAGCTCTCTTAAAGCTCTCTCAGCCCCACCTACCTCTGTTGTGGGGAGGGGAAGGTGATTGTCAGCCGATTTGATTCTTCCTTAAGTGGTAGGGAAAGTTGGCATATAAAAACCAACTCTTCTTCTTCTACTGCTCTACTCCTGGAGATCCCTACACTGCAGGACCGTAGTGCTAAGCAGACAATCTGTTATCAACCATGGTTTGCCTCAACATCTGGAAGGCCAAACCTTGGTTTGGATTCTAAACTATATTTAGGAGTAGAAAAGAGCAAGAGCCCAGTAGCACATTAAAGACTAACAAAATTCCTGGCAGGGTATGAGCTTTCATGAGCCACAGTTCACTTCTTCAGATGCAGCTAGAATGTGAGTCCAGCTAGAATGTGAGTCCATCTATCCTTAAGTAGAGAAGAGTGAATTAGACACACAATGACAATAGCAAGTAAATGTCAGTAGCAGGTGAATGACATTAGCAGGCTTGACTGGATTAAGGGCTGTCGACCTGTTTGGAACAGCTGCATCTGCACAGCTTGGAAACACACCCAACGCAGGCACCCAATGCAGGCACTCAAGTTGCCTGGTGTCAAACAAAATGGGCTAGGTGATCGGTTCACTTCTGACCAGCAAAAAAAAAATCAGGGCAAAGCAAATCATGAAAGGTGGTAAAGCTGGATAGAGCCAAATGGGCATATTTTAATTTTGAATTTTTGTATTTGTTTAATGATTCTGGTTTTGTATATTTTAACCTGTTGCTATATTGTTTTAGATTGTAATGGCCTTATACAATAAACGTGACTTCTGACCAGCACACCTGAGCATGGTAAGTGTGACCGCCGAACATGTTCATGGCAAAATTTTTAGTGTCCCTCATTTTAGTTTTTCATTCCGAAAGATAACCAGCCAGCCACAGCTGGAAGAAGGGTGTGACTGAGATAATTACCCTACTTCTGCACGGAGGCCGACTTAACCATCGTGACTAAAAGCCACTGAAAAACGTACCCTCCCATTTGTCTACAACGATGGGTGCACCCCCCTTTCAGCATCATGTGTTGAGCTGTAGCACAACAAGGTAGACCTGGCTGTTTCTTATTTAACATTCAACAAGTAGCAGAATATGGCGTAAGGTGCAAGCCTCCTCTCTTAACGTTAGGTGTATATATATATATATATATAAAAAACACATAGGAAGGACAGTATCTAATCCCGGCGTCCCCAAACTTTTTGAGCCTGCAGGCACCTTTGGAGTTTTGACACAGGGTGCTGGGCACAGCCACAAAATGGCTGCCGCAGGAGGCGGAGCCAGCCACAAAATGAGTGCCGCAGCTTACCTTCATTCACACCCTGCAGATCCTTCTGCTGTGGTGGCAGCTGCAGCCAAAGGAATGGTTTTAAAATCCTGCAAAGCCAATCAAATCTCCAACAGCCAATCAGAAGCCGTGGTGGACAAAAGCCCCACCTGGCCCTGCCCACTTTCTAAAAACACTCGGCGGGCTCCAGGAAAGCTGGCCAGAAGCGCTCTGGCAGAAGACCAAAAGGAACGTTAACCATTTTCAAGAGAGATTTTTACAACTTGCAAAGACTGATTGAGAAGACTGATTTACTCCTACTCCCTCTACCCCAACTATGTGCACAACACGGGGGGCGGTTTACCAAGCTTTACTAAATCCTTGTTTACAAAGAACCAGTGTGTGCATGTTCCCAGAATGCTTACCAGTCAGTTTTGGCTGTGCAGATGAAGAACTGAGACCCGTTGGTGTTGGGCCCCGCGTTGGCCATCGAGAGAACACCTGCAAAAAGAAACAAGACAGCTATTTAACTTCACCATGCAAAACACACACACACCCAGCCACAGTAATTCAGCTTGTTTTGGAATGGAGCTGCGTGTTTCTGCCTGCGTCTTGAATTGGGAATGCTAATCCCTGAGCGTTCACAATACAACCCATTTGACATGAGCTCTAAGCGTTCCAATAAGAATCAGGCACCATTTCATGATTCCCAAAGAATTTCCACTAGTGGGACCAATTAGTTTTGACCCCCTTGCCGGAAATTCCTCTTAATCCCCCCCCCCAATGCGCCTCTCTTATTCCTACGCTGTTTTTGCTTTCTGCAAAATAACCCCAGGTTGTGCTTTATAAACACTACCCCAGGAATCCCAAGAGATATTTCAGGCACGCCCCATAGCTTGGAAGTTCTCAAGGGGATTTTTGACTTTTTTTAGAGAGAATTTCCTACACGTATTATCCCGTTCTCATTTCAAAAGTGGGGTCCCCATATAGCACAGAGACCCACTGTTCAAGAAACATGTTGTCTCGAGGATGCAAGAATTACTTAAATGGTTTTTGAGCTACCAGCCATGGCCTAATCTAAGAAATAAAATTTGGTTGCATTAAGAAGAATTGGTTTTTATAGCTGATTTTCTGTACCTTTTAAGGAGAATCAAACTGGTTTACAGTCTCCCTCCCTTCCTCCCCCCACAACAGACACCTTGTGATGTAGGTGAAGCTGAGAGAGTTCTGAGAGAGCTGTGACTAGCCCAAGGTCACCCAGCAGGCCTTATGTGGAAGAGTGGGGAATCAAACCCGGTTCTCCAGATCAGAGTCCGCTGCTCCAAACCACCGCTCTTAACCACTACACCACACTGGATCAGCGCTGCTATGTTATCCACACAATGAACAAGAAGTCAGTAAGAACAGTGGGCTGAGTTAACTCAGTGTAGGAGGGAGCTGGTGCAGATGGAGGATGGATGGAGATGGACGAAGCTCCGCTCATGTGGAGGAGTGGTGAATCAAACCTGGTTCTCCAGATTATAGACCATCGCTCCTAACCACTACACCATGCTTGCTCTCAGAACACAAAAACCCCACCCTTAAGCAATTTAAACAGTATGCTCTCAAACTCACATAACTTTTGTGCAGGATCATTTCAAAGAGTAAAGGACCACACTGTTCTGGAGACTCTTTTCTAGGTCATCTCATTAATGAAAAGGCATTACCTCATGGAGCTTGGCATCCATATGATTACCATTACTGTACGTCCACATGACAACCACCATTTAATTACACTTAATTGGGGTTTAGGCCAGAGCTACGCCCCAGAACGTGAGACATGGAATTCCAAAGGAAATGCACAGTGGTATCTGCTTTTGACAAGTAGTTCCCTTTCGGCTTTGGACTGAACCTCCCAGATTAGGTCAGCCCAATTCTGTAAGGACGTATTGAAACAGGCCTATAAACAGCCACTGACTTTGATGACCAGTGGCAAGATGCAAACCCCATCAAGCAGCCAGGCATGAAGGCGACTTAAGACAGTAGGAGCAAATGATATGATCAGCTAACCTAGTGAAACCTTTTTTCTGCTCCCGGACCTTTAACGCCAGCTTGACCCAGCAGATTACACTGACCTCAGTTCCTGGAAAAATATGACATGCTAAACTTGTGTCAGGCTGCTATTAAAGAGGGTCAGGGGAGAGAAGGCAGAAACTCTACAGAACAGACTGCATCCTACACAGTGCAACATATATTCCACAGAACTAGGTCACCCAAAGAGAGCCACAAATGGTCTTCATTGATTCAGCAGTCTGTGTGTGTATATATGTGTGTGATGTCACCAGGGTCCTGTCTGGAACTGCTTCTGGGGATGCCAACGCTGGGCACTGACCATGCGAAGCAATGACAATATTTATCCTCAGGAGCCAAATTTCTTGCCCATGAGCCTATCATATAATTGACAATACGTAAGCAGGTCTTGGAAATGCCGGCAACTGTTCTGCCAAGCGGCAGAGGCCACAAGCTAGGGGGGGAAAGTAAGACAGAAATGTAGCTTACCTGGCCCGACATGCTTAAGTTCGAAGTTTTCATCAGAAAATCGACTGCCATATATAGACTTGCCTCCAGTGCCGTTGTGATTGGTAAAGTCGCCACCCTAGAAGGAATTACAATTATTGACAGGTCCGTGTAGTAATTTACGTTGGGTCGACCTAAATGAAACTCAGAACCAGAGAAGACCTGTAATCCCCAACACTGTTTTTTAGACAAATCCAAGTGCAATGAATGTTTGGTCAAATACAAGATTGGAAAGAACTATGGGTTGCATTTAAATCTCAACTGGGCAAATGGGCCCTCATGTGGTCTTCCAGAAAGCCACTGTTTTCTTAGCCTCTCATCTGGAACATGGGATAATATTGGCCTACATTGCAGGGGTAACATACACAAAAGTTATCAAGATTGTTCTTACTCAAAGCCATACTGAATGGTGCGTGTATGCTTAACTGGTTTCTGGCAAGACAACTGGGGCGCCCAATCTCACATGTGCGGTTCACAAGTGATGGAAATCTCTCTCTTTTGCCACTTAAACTGGGGTACTTTTGAAAAAGTACAACAACAACATGTAAATGAGATTAAAAACACATAAACCTTGACTTTAAAAAAAGAACAAAGTCCTCAGAATTATCTTGTGCCAGTGTGATGTAGTGGTTAGGAGTGGTGGACTCTATTCTGGAGAAACGGGTCTGATTCCCCACTCCTCTACATGAGCGGCAAACTTTAATCTGGTGAACCAGATTGGTTTCCCACTCCTCCACATGAAGCCAGCTATGTGACCTTGGACTAGTCACAGCTCTCTCTGAACTCTCTCAGCCCCCCTTGGTGTCTGTTGTGGGGGGAGGAAGGGAAGGGAGCGGCGCAAACCACAATGAAGACCCTGGTTGTCAAAAAGAACAAATACTTCCTAGGCCTTTGCATTTCCTAGGCCTTTGTTCCCCTTATAGTGGATTAACTTGAGGATCAGTATAACTTTTTTTGTTGGTAGCGATGCCATTTACTTCCCTAAGGCACTTTTAGTCTACATTTCCGCATTCTAGCCTCCTTGGTTTTGTGTTACCTGTCAACATGTGTTGTGATATATTTTATCTTCATAAAATGTATGCCAATACATAATAAAAAGAAGCCCAAATAAAGAAGCTTATAATCTCAACCGGTTTAGTGAGAGTTATTGTGGCGCAAGGGCAATGGACAGCCAACCAAGACCCAGTCTTTTGAGGTTGCCTGTGGGAGCGCTCTAGGCACTGTGGGCAGTCGTGGAACACAACCCCGAGGCCCCAATGTGACACCGTGTGTGACACTGCATGTAGAAACTTCGCCAAAAACAATAAAAATAAACGAGCGCCTAACATCCTTGCACAGCTACGCAGTGTCGTCCAGCTCACTGGTCACGATCTCTTTGCGCAACTCACCCCGACAGGATCTCCAGTGGCCTTATCGGTATTGCTGGTTTTCTTACCAAAAGAGGCCAGGCAGACCCGTTACACGAGTTATGCTCCGCTTCTGTGGTTTCAAGGCTGAACATTCACCTGGGGGAGGTAGCCTCTTAGGGCAAAAATAGGCGCAACAGCAGACACGTGACGAAACAACATGCCTGTGTCTTCTACTCTCCCCCCCACCGTCCCCCAGCATGAAACTCAAGAGTCTGGCATGAGGTCATGCCTGCCACATCCTCAGCAGCTGCCGGCTGGGGGTTGTGGAAACGCATTCCAATGACATCACAACCACGAGACGTTTCACTAAGGGTCATGTGAGTACCAGACACCGGGGCCAAGGGTTTTGGCAACAGCTGTGCAACACCTAGAAAGAATTTGGCATGAATCATGTTGTCACCTGAGGCTTTCATTTAGTTCCACCTCTGCTGAGGATTTTCAGGTTGAAACTTCAGTCAGGAGAAAGAGAACGCATTGGGAATAAGCAGTAGAAGAAAAAGAAGAGTTGGTTTTTATATGCCGATTTTCTCTACCTTTTAAGGAGAATCAAACCGGCTTACAATCTCCTTCCTTTCCAAAGGAGTTTACAACATTGTTCCCCTTATTCTCCAGTTTATCCTCACCACAAGCCCCCTGTAAAGGTCATAATACAGTAGCAGAGCTTCTGCTTGGCATGCGGAAGGTCCCAGGTATCGCTAGTTAAAAGGATCAGGTTGTAGGTAATGTGAAAGACCTCCACCTGAGACCCTGGAGAACCGCTGCCAGTCTGAGTAGTCAAAACTGACTCTCATTGTCCCATCAGAGGAAAAGCAAAGTGTGTTGTGGTTTATATAAGTGGTTTATATTTATATTATTGTTTTAGATATTTTATAGATGTATTTGAAACATATATGGATATACATGTTAACATTGTATTGTAATGTGTTATTTATCAGATCCCCCTGAGGAAGCGTATGTGAAACACGTAGGAGCAATTTAATTATTAAATATTTTCCCTTGCCCCAATTGCTGTGTTTTTTTGTTTGTTTTTTGGTCTCCATTTGGTTTGGCGTGGCCCTCAGTTTGCTGAAAGAGGCTGTAACTGGCCTAAGGTCACTCAGTAAGCTTTCAAACTGGACCAGAGCAGGAAGACAAACCTGGGTCTCCCAGGTAACAGCATTAGGAAAGAGCAAGAGTCCAGTAGCATCTTAAGGACTAACAAAATTTCTGGCAGAGTGTGAGCTTTCGTGAGTCACAGCTCACTTCTTCAGAGCAAGAGTCAGTAGTACCTCAAAGACTAACAAAATTTAGGGGAGGGGCTGTGGCTCAGTGGTAGAGCCTGTGCTTGGCATGCAGAAAGTCCCAGGTTCAATCCCCGGCATCTCCAGTTAAAGTGACTAGGCAAGTAGGTTATGTGAAAGACCCCTCCCTGAGACCCTGGAGAGCCGCTGCCGGTCTGAGTAGACAATACCGACTTCGATGGACCAAGGGTGTGATTCAGTATAAGGCAGCTTCATGTGTTCATGTGACTCACAGCTCACTTCTTCAGAGCAAGAGTCCATAGCACCTTAAAGACTATCAACATTACTGGTAGGGTATGAGCTTTCTGAGCCACAGCACACAAATGATGGCATGACGCTAACCACTATAATACACTGGCTCTCTAAAAAAAACCTCCAATACCAATCAAACCTGCTCTATTAACATAAACAACTATGACCTAGCATCACATGACCCTTCCAAACAATGACCGAATGTGAGAGAAAGAGTGGGGAGGAGCATGCTGATGCCGTCCGTTTTCATGGGATTGCCACCTCCTAGAGAGCATTTCCTCCGCGCATACGCTCCCTCCCTGTGATCGGGGGCACTACTTTCCAAATGCTACCATCATCCCAAGGAGGGAGGATATATGTGCGGACACTTCCCCCAAGCATCTGCACCGTGCAGATGACCCAGAAACCACACAGGGGCGGGGGAAGGGCAGTCGGGCTCCATTCTTCCCTCCCTGCGCATTCAGTCAGAGGTTGTGTGTAGAGGGTGTGATCTTAACACCAAGTTTCCAAGGAACAGTCAATGCGGGTTCAATGGAAACTGCTTTCCTCCACCAATATGCTGTTCTGGAAACAGATCATTTTCCACAACAAGCTGTGGGGGCAGCTGGAGGAAGAGCCAGACTGATTCCAAGGCAGCAGGGAACAGGCAAGCAAAAAATCCATTACTTGTTTGACAATAAGGAGGAGGAGAAGGAAGGAAGGAGAAAGAAGAAGGGAGAAGTTGGTTTTTATGTCGACTCTCTCTAGCTTTTAAGGAGAATCAAACTGGCTTACTGGCTCCTTCTCTTCCTCTCCCCACATCAGAAACCTTGCGAGGGACTGAGAGAGTTCGAAGTGAACTATGACTAGCCCAAGGTCACCCAGCAGGCTTCATGTGGAGGAGTGGGGAAACCAACCCGGTTCACCAGATTAGAGTCTGCCGCTCATGTGGAGGAGCGTGGTATCAGACCTGGCTCTCCAGATTAAAGTCCACCACTCCAAACCACCGCTCTTATCCACTACACCATGCTGGCTCTCTGGAGATGGCTGAGGAGTATGACATGAAGACCCTGGACCGTGAGCTCATAAAAGAGAGTAGTATCAACGCTGTCCTTAAGTGAAAAGATACCGAGAACAGCTTCCAATGGTGGATTCAGAACTTGCCATATATCCTAAGGATGCCTACAGTGTTTCATTGGGAAAGGAAGAAGAGTTGGTTTTTATATGCCAACTTTCTCTACCACTTAAGGAAGAATCAAACCGGCTTACAATTGCCTTCCCTTCCTCTCCCCACATCAGACACCTTGTGAGGTAGGTGGGGCTGAGAGACTTTGGAGAGAACTGTGACTAGACCAAGGTCACCCAGCTGGCTTCATGTGTAGGAGTGGGGAATCAAACCTGGTTCTCCAGATCAGAGTCCGCTGCTCCAAACCATCACTCTTAACCACACCACCATGCTGGATCAGCGCTGCTATGTTATCCACACAACGAACAAGAAGTCAATAAGCACAGATGAGTTAACTCAGTGTAGGATGGAGCTGGCGCAGATTGCCAGCTCAGACGTATCCCAGGGACTGGAAGCAAGAATTTGCCCTCTTTATTGCAAAACTTTACCTTCCTAGCTGACAGTACAATGGAAGCAAATTAATTTCCTACCCCCTTCTCCTTAATTTTTGATAAAGAACACATAAACTTGGGAACAATACGTGGTTTATCCTTTCAAAAAAGGAATAAATTTAAGAAAAACAAGCAGTGGTCGCAACCAAGATGACCCAGTGCCACAGGTTTTCTTCCTGCATTGCAGCCACCTCACTACTCAGGGGTGCCAAAAATTCACACATGGCAACTGTGAAAAGAAGCCTGCAACGTAAGAACTTGTCATTGACACGTCAGCATTTTGGCCACCAGTCAAAACCTGCCTTCTGCAACCGACTGCAATTCACTGAGACACGAAACCAGTTCCTTCAGCTGGCTGTTCTCAAAGCTTCAAGTAACTTGCAGAACGTTTTAAATTCGTTACCTGGCACATAAAAGAAGGAATCACTCTATGGAAGGTAGACCCTTTGTATCCAAAGCCCTTTTCGCCAGTGCAGAGAGCTCTGAAGTTTTCTGGGGGAAGAGAAGTCAGGGGGGGAAAAATAAGCAAACATTATGAAGCTCTCTGTGAATCAAAAGCGCAAGACAAACAATTGTTATCCAACAAACCCTCGCCGCCACTCCTCTAAAGGAAACACATTTTTAAAAACAGGTCTGGAGAAATACCTGGAATAGCTATAATGAAGAGTTGGTTTTTTATACCCTGCTTTTCTCTACCTTTAAGGAGTCTCAAAGCGACTTACAATTGCCTTCCCCTCCCCTCCCCTCCCCACAACAAACACTTTGTGATGTAGGGAGGCTGAGAGTTCGGAGATAATTTTGACTGGCCCAAAGTCACCCAGCAGGCTTCATGTGGAGGAGTGGAGAATCAAACCCAGTTCACCAGATTAGCTCTGCTGCTCAGGTGGAGGAGTGGGGAATCAAACCCGGTGCTCCAGATTAGAGTCTGCCGCTCTTAACCACGACACTGCGATGGCTCGCAATGATTTATGTGTCTCCCAAAATTTCCTCCTGCCCCTCTTTGAGATGCACATATGTTTAAGTGTAGTAGCTGCAGAAGGTTTAAAAGGGTTTGGACAAAGGGAAAACAAGGCAGTTGCCACCAGCATAAATAGAACAAGGGCCTAGTTCTCACTGAGGTTGCAAGCCTTTCTGCATTGTAGCATTTGAGACTGCAGACGGGCGAGCTCTGGTAAGAGAGTGCTTCTCTATGCAAGACAAAAATCCTTCTGCATTGTAAACTATACATTAAGGGAGGTAAAGCAGTCTTGGGTTTAACTGCTTAGTTGCCTTCTTGACATCTAGTTTTTAAGCTAGATGTCAGGAAGGCAACTAAGATATTGGGGAGGGAGGAAACTACCCTTCCCCCTGATAAACAGCTTACAATGTGTGGTGGTGGGAAGTGGCGTCAAGTCACAGTGGACTTAACGGTCACCCAGTAGGGCTTTCAAGGTAAGAGACTAACAGAGGTGGGTTAGCCATTGCCTGTCTCAGCGACCCTGGACTTCCTTGGAGGTCTCCCATGCGAGTACTAATCAGGGATGACCCTGTTTAGCTTCGAAGATCAAGCTAGTCTGGGCTATCCAGGTCAGGGCTACAAGGTGTAGAGAGGGCTTTAAAAATAATTTAATCACACAAGCCCCAGTCAGGTCACCTGAAACGGTAAAGCCCGAGACTACATCAACATTGCTCAAGGAAATAACACAAAAATGATGGTATGGTTTGCACTACCAGAGTAGGACCAACAAAATTATGCAATAAGTCACTCGATAAACAATAACCTGAGGTTGCTCAATAACCTTCATAATGTTAGCATTCTGGAAAGCTGGAGCATAACATCCTCACGTAAGCGTATGAAAACCTAAGAAAGGATTTTTTCCCCCTACCAAATACGGAAGTGACAAATAACATTGATTTTCCTGCATTCCCACTCTTGAAACTAAAAGAACATTTGTTTCAGAAAAACATTTCGAATTTTCCTTTACATTCTTTCCAACACAATCTAAATAAACCTTACAAAATTAAGTATGCACAAAAGCGTTGACTTACCTGCTGTTTTTGGCACCACGTCAGCATTCAGCTATTAGAGGAAAGAGAGAAAACACATTGTGCTTAGATTAAAATATACAAACACTTTTAAAACAACAAGTTAAAAGAATGAAGACAGACTCTGAAAAGGGCGGCAGAAAGATTTAATGAGACCAACACAATAAAACTTCCATTAAGGGCAGCCGTTGACGATAATATGATAGGCCACACAAAGTTATCTTAATCACCTTCCTGATTGCTTCGATTTAATCTGAGACAACCTCTTACAAGCACAACTAGGTCGATTATTTGTTGATACAAAATAAAAAAATTCTCTTTTGTTATTTAAATTATGTTACGCCCACTTTTCTCCCAAAGATTCAGAAATACAAGGAGGATTTTAAAAGATTACTTTATGGCTTAGATTCCCGGGAGGTCTTCTGAAGGGCAGAGGGATTTACATTCACATAGCTCAACTTTCTCCATTATCAGCCTGGAATGCCAAGGGAGACACCGCTCTTGAGAGACAGAGGACCCCTATGGACAAGGCTTGAGGGTTTTGGGGGGCAGAAGGAGTGTGGAAGGGGAAAGGCAAGAAAGTCGCCAGCCACAAAAACAAATCTCTCCAATCCCAGAAAAACCTCCACAGGGTCTTTTCACTTTCATTCCTACTTCACCAAAACAGTCTCTCCATATTGCATATTGAATCCACGACATTTTTTTAAAAAGCCAGGGCAGTATATATGGCTCTCCTCTCGTCCATTTTATCCTCGCTATAATCCTTTGGGGTTAGGCTTGAGAGTATGTGACCGGCCTGAAATTGGTGAGTTCCAATAGCCAAATGGGGATTTGAATCTGACCCTCTTTGGTCCTAGTTCAAAAACCACCCTGGTGTTCCCTTTATATTCACTAATTTTGCCCATGCCTATGTAGAACATTAACTGAATTCACCTACAGCCCAATTCTACTTGTTTCTAAGTCCACGTTACAAAGCACTCAGAAACTTTACGAGCATATAAAGATTTGTTCTCCCAGGACCAGAGAAGATCCTGTGTTCAAATTAACTGAACAATTCACCTTTCCACTTCTTCCTGCGCTGAAGGGAATATAAATCTTTCCCTGGGACTAAACTCAAAGCATAAGGAAAATTATGCCTGACCAGGCCCTGAGGGGAACACACAAATCCCATTTTCCCCTATTGTTTAATGAACGAATAGATGGTTGGTTGGTTGGGAGGCTAAAATAGCTGAAAAGCAGGGTGGATGAAAACCAACTATTTATTTTTTAAAAAATTAAAAAATCTGATTTGTATCTAAAGATAGTTCTCTATTTAGGATAAATTATAGTCCAAAGGTTAAAAAGGTAAAGGTAAAGGTCCCCTGTGCAAGCACCGGGTCATTCCTGACCCATGGGGAGACGTCACATCCCGACGTTTTCTAGGCAGACTTTGTTTGCGGGGTGGTTTGCCAGTGCCTTCCCCAGTCATCTTCCCTTTACCCCCAGCAAGCTGGGTACTCATTTGACCGACCTCGGAAGGATGGAAGGCTGAGTCGACCTTGAGCCGGCTATCTGAAACCGACTTCCGTCGGGATCGAACTCAGGTCGTGAGCAGAGCTTTTGACTGCAGTACTGCAGCTTAACACTCTGCGCCACGGGGCTCCTAGTCCAAAGGTTATTCATCATGAAATAAGGATTAGATTTTAATTATGTAGCATGAGGTTGTATATTCATGCAATGTTTGCATTTTTTGGTAAATGAATTCCATTACTCCATTCACAATATCATGCGCTTCAAGAGGTTTCCATAAGACGATTTTGGGCAATTTTTGTATCCAGAAGGTATTACAGATGCTTGGTTTTGCAGTTCTCAAAACTGAATTGGTGTCTGCAGAGATAACATACCTCTTCTTCACAGCAAAAATGTTATAAAATAAACATACAGAGTTGAGAAAAAGACCTTAATCCTATTGTTCCTTCGCAAACCTATGTAGACAGAATCAGCTCCTTGCCTCTTAAGTGCTAACTTTCAAGACGTTCAATGAATAGAAGATTCTTTGGAGCGGAATAGATCTGCACAAGGAGCTCAGTGTGAGGAGGGAGGGGCAAGCAGTAAAAATGAAAGTGAAACCTTTTGAGCAGAATACTCCACAAGTCTTGGGATCTTCATGTGTATAGCCTGAGGTTTATCATATTATTCTCTCCCTGGAGGAAAAAAACCTATAATGGCAGCAGTGTACAAAAAGAGTGTACAAAACCATGATTTAAATCTAGTCTTACTGACTAGTGATTTAAATCATGATTTAAAATCGATTTGATTTAAATCAAATCCACCCTGTTGAAAAGTGAGGTAAAGGCATCTTAAGAAGAGATATGCTGGATCAGACCAAAGGTCCACCCAGTCCAGCAGTCAGTCTGTTCACACAGCCAACCAGGGGGACCACGAACAGGACGGGTGCAACCGCATCCTCCCGCCCGTGTTCCCCAGCAACTGATACAAAGAGGCATACTGCCTCTTGTACTAGAAGGAGTAGCTATCTGTCCTGGCTAGTAGCCATTGATACCCCCCCTCCTCCATGAATGTGTCCACTCCCCTTTTAAAGCCTTCCAAGTTGGCGGCCATCACCACCTATCCTGGGGAAGGGAGTTCCACGAATTAACTGCATGCTGTGTAAAAATCAGTGAAGTCAGTGCAGTTTGCCCCAAAGTTTCAAAGGCTGTGACTTCCTAAAGATCATTCAAAGTTCCCTTATATTTACCATACACGCTATATACACATCTTCTAGGGAGGGCTTTGTGCCTCTTTGGGGCAGACTGAAGGACTGCAGGAAAGGGCGGAGTGAAAGTTAAACCATCAAGTTCCTGCAAGCAATTCAGGATTAACTCTCAGGACTGGATCTGGGGGGCCCCAAAGGGGGGGGGCAGCACACAGAGGGGGGTGGTAGTAGCAGCAGATTACATAAACAAAAACATGAATATATTGGGGGTGTCAATTTGTACTTTTGCCCCCCTTCCAAAAAAATGCAGCTCCGGTCCAGTTAATTATTCTCAAACTTAACTCCTTTTTCACAAAACAAACAAAAAAGCCACACATGTTAAGGAAAACTGGCTAGGAGAAACCTCTTTCTGCCCAGATCCAAAATTGTCTCATAGGCCTACCACCCAAATTCAAAAGCCCCTAAACAGTGGGGAAATGCTTCTCTGGAGAGAGAAGTCTTCCTGCTAATAAAAACGGCAGTCATCTCAACACGACATCCGGAAGCCAGAGCTCAACTGACATTAATATCTCTTTAAAACATTCAGGAAACCTCGTAAAAACAGGCCAGGCAGAGTCGTATCAAGATTAACCAGGAAGAAGAGACCGCTTCGTTCATTTATCAGATTCTACATGCTGTGCAGCTCTTTAATCTTGCCTCTTAAGAGGCGGAGAGGATCTACAGAGTGGAACTTTGCCGTCTTGACTGTAGATCTACTTAAGTACAAGTGTGAACCTGCAAGGACTCGCAGGGGGTCATCTCATTCCCCCCCCCCACACACACTATTTCCTCATTCCCTTCCCTGAAAGCACCCGCTGCCTCTCCCCTTTTCCTGCTTCCTTTTCTCCTTCCCACTATCTGTCCCTCTATCTTCAAGGCAGCCAGAGGCTGAAGCCAGGCTTAGGGTTGCCAACCTCCAGGTGGGACCTGGAGATGTCTCAGAATAACAACTGAACTCCAGGCGACAGATAAGTTTGCCTGCAGAAAATGGCTGCTTTGGAAGGTGGACTCTATGGCATTAAACCCTACTGAGGTCTCTTCCCTCCCCAAACCCTGCCCTCCTCAGGCTCCACCTCAAAACTTCTAGGAATTTCCCAAGCTGGAGCTGGCATCCCTAGCCAGGCCTGGCCCCAATGACCCCTCAGCCAAAATAGGCCTGGAAAAGGCTCTGCCCCTCCCACTGCCTTTTTACTCACGGAAACTGAAGCCTGGAATTTTGTGGTTGCCTAGCAACAGCCACTGAGGGAATCCATTGCTTAAAGCCACAGGTGCTCCTTTTATCATTTTTGGGTTTTTTAAAAACCCCAATGTATTCTGTGTTTTTTAGATTTCACATTTTTTCTGCAAGCTTGGGGTCCTTTTTAGGTTTGTAGAAAAGATCTGTCTTGCCTGTTCACAGCTTTAGTAACTGGAATTAAGTATCTAAAGATTTGGCCGACTTCACTTTTAGAATATCAAATGATAATTTTGATGCCTTTTGTGTCCAGGAACAGCCATCTTGGGTGGATGGGAGCAGAAAAGGAGTGCTGCAGAGGGGGCGTATGCTTAATGCCCTGTACCAAGATCCAGCCTTGGGCAACCTCCACCTTTTCTAATAGCCCTGCTTCTCCCCAAGTGTCACAGGGTGTCACCTGCCCATGAAACTCCACCCAAACCTGAAAGCATCACCAGGGCAATTTATAACATGACACTCATGACTCTCGGAAGTGATCCTTGCATGTGGAAAGATCATGTCAGAACGGTACCTGTTCAACATTCCTAGACAATCTCCTTGAAAAGTACAAACAGCTAAAGTCTGACAGGAAAACTTTCTTTGTTCCCAATTACACCACAGGTCCCAACATTCAAACCTGTTATGAAGTTATGAGCCCACTTTTTCATAAGAACACGAGAAAGGCCCTGCTGGATCAGATCCAGGCCCATCAAATCCAGCAGTCTGTTCACACAGTGGCCAACCAGGTGCCTCTAGGAAGCCCACAAACAAGACGACTTGCAGCAGCACCATCCTGCCTGTGCTCCAATGCACCTAAGATAATAGGCATGCTCCTCTGATCCTGGAGAGAATAGGGATGCATCATGACTTGTATCCATTTTGACTAGCAGCCATGGACAGCCCTATCCTCCATGAACATGTCCACTCCCCTCTTCAAGCCTTCCTTTCCCCCTAACAAATCTTATTTACTTCATTTGTACCCCCCTTTCACTCAAATGAGGACTCAAAGCAGCTTAAGTTATCCTCCTCTTCTCCATTTTACCCTCACAACAACCCTGTGAGGGAGGTTAGACTGAGTGTGTGTGTGTGTGTGTGACTGGCCCAAGGTCACCAGACAAGCTTCCATGGCAGAGGGGGATTCAAACTGGGGTCTCCCAGATCATATTCCAACACTAACCACTACGCCACTGCGCAAACTAGTAAGTTTTGAGGGACACAGATAATCTGAAAAGGGAAGCAACTCTGGGAAAAAAACCTTCCTTTCAGTTGCCACCAATTCTTGCTTGTGACAAACAAGTTTTGGAAGCAGCCCAGAATTTTGACAGGCTCTCAAGGGCACCTTCCAGACAACTTTAGACCACACAGCGTCTCTCACACACAGCTGAACTTCACTTAAGGTCACAAATCACAGCCTCCCCTTTCCCATCCTGTCCACGTGGGTCTTCTTCACTGCCGCCTCCGCCCGGTTCAATCACACCACCCCCAGAACAGTTTCCCGCACGGTCTCCCTCAAGCTAGTCTCCCAGCACTGCTGGGTCAACGTGCATTCCCAAGATCATACCTGCGCCAAGCCTCAATCTTTGCATTCAGAATGGCTTTGGGCAAAACACACACAAAGTCTCCAAAACACATTTGCCCCGTGTTTCTGTGGTGAACACAGCAGCCCTTGAAGCCGAGGTGTCTGCAAACACTCATCAAAGACAGGCCCGGAGAATGTTCGGCCAGCTGCAGCGTCAGCTTCTTCACCCCCCTGCCCCACAGACACAGGTCGCTCTTTAGGACATTACAATGTCCATCCTGGGAATACCCAAGTGCCAGCAGACAAACCAACGTGGCGTAGAAGAAAGGGGTGGCCGATTTTCTCCCAGTCTCATACCAGAATTTGCTGAAGCTGGAGGGTGAGAGATTCCTGCCCCAGGTTGTGGTGATGGCTGCCAACTTGGAAGGCTTGAAGAGGGGGGTGGACATGTTCATGGAGGAGAGGGGTATTCAGGGCTACTAGTCCAAATGGATATTAGTCATGATGCATCCCTATTCTCTCCAGGATCAGAGGAGCATGCCTGTTGGGTGCTTTGGAACACAGGCAGGACAATGCTGCTGCAGTCGTCTTGTTTGTGGGCTTCCTAGAGGCACCTGGTTGGCCCCTGTGTGAACAGACTGCTGGACTTGATGGGCCTTGTTCTGATCCAGCATGGCCTTTCTTCTGTTCTTAACTTGGAAGGCTTGAAGAGGGGAGTGGACAAGTTCATGGAGGAGAGGGCTATCCATGGCTACTAGTCAAAATGGATACTAGTCATGATGCATACCTATTCCCTCCAGGATCAGAGGAGCATGCTGACGCTTTAAGCCCTGGAGGGTAAGTGAAATATGGATCCATTATTTTTTCTGAGTAATAATTCCTACCTGACTAGTAACACAGAAAAGATCCAGGTGAGAAGCTGAGACTTGTTAAATATGAGTCAGTGAAAAAAGCCCTAAGAAAAAAGCCAGAGGGCCAATAAGCAATAAAAGAAAACATCCAGAGGGCAAATACCTAAGGGGACCAACTTACCCTCTCCTAGCCTGTCAGTTTCTTTCCTAAATCTCTAAGAAAGGTCAAAAGCGCCCTCCCACTCCCAGTAGCCTCCTCAAGCATCTCATTTTGTGGCTTTTGTTTGTAGAAAAGCGAAGATAATCTATCTCGACTAAGGGAAAT
Source organism: Euleptes europaea (assembly GCF_029931775.1). Taxonomy (NCBI): domain Eukaryota; kingdom Metazoa; phylum Chordata; class Lepidosauria; order Squamata; family Sphaerodactylidae; genus Euleptes; species Euleptes europaea. The sequence continues at coordinate 110,098,631 of NC_079316.1, forward strand.
GACATAAAATATGGACAAAAGATGGCCTTTCCCTCTTGTAGAACTGAGAGTTCACGAATCTTGAATCTGATCTCTGTGGTTACCTTCTCGCCAATCAACCTGCCAAGGATAAGGCCCTGTGGAACATGCCACTATTTCCTGAGACAACAAAAGCAGGCAACACGGGCAGGGACTTCTCAGCTTTGGCACCCCTTCTGTGGACTTATTTCCTGACACTTTTTTTGCCATGTTTTAGGCATCGCATTTAAAATGGTTTTATTCTCCCAGACTTTTAGTGATCAGTTTTATGTTTTGAAGAGAGCGCCATGGCGCAGAGTGGTAAGCAGCACTAGTGCAGTCTAAGCTCTGCTCATGACCTGAGTTCGATCCCGACAGAAGACGGTTTTAGGTAGCCGGCTCAAAATCGACTCAGCCTTCCGAGGTCGGTAAAATGAGTACCCAGCTTGCTGGGGGTAAAGGGAAGATGAGTGGGGAAGGCACTGGCAAACCACCCCATAAACACAGTCTGCCTAGTAAATGTCGTGATGTGATGTCACCCCATGGGTCAGGAATGACCCGGTGCTTGCACAGGGGACTACCTTTACCTTTTCTTATGTTTTGTGCAGGTGGCCAGATTCTATCTCACCTGATTCTCTGGGCGATTATTTCCGCTAAAATTCAGTCTGTTTGAATTCTGCTTACCCAAAACTTTTTAACTTGTTCTTATTGTTGTTATTTGCTGTCTTTATCGGGATAGCGTATTACAGCTTGAGGTGGAAAGCACATTTTAAAACCCACAGTCCAGGTCTGTTTGAAGAAACCTCACTCCTACCGTTCAATTCTCAAAACACAGAATGCATCATTTCCCCCCCCCCCCCCAAGTTATGTCAAAGAAAAATCTGTGTAGATGCCCAGGGTTACAGAATGTATTCTTTGCACTCCTGGGCAGCAAAGCCTTTTCTCTGCCTCCCAGCAATGATGTAAAACTTTCCTGATTAGAAGAGCTTTTTGCAGATAATCTTTGGTGGATTTTAGCCTCTCTTTATCACAGACTTCGATCAGGTTACGCATACATATTTCTGAACCCAAAGTGTCTGTGTATGTGTGCGTGTGGGGGATTCAACTTTGCCACACAGCAATGCTAACAATTTAAAAATAGTGGTTCAAATCCATTTACTTTGAACGAAACAAGCAGCAGAATCCAGAGGGGGTGAAGGGATTTCCTTCAAGCCAGCACGCTAAGGAGCTTAGCTGAATTAATTCTTAAGGGTCGAACCCCACTTGCAAAGGCACCCTCCGGACAACAACACACCGAAAGATCACAGTGCAAGTCTGACACTCCCCTCCAGGCCTGCAACTCACAATCACTAATATGGATCAAATCAACAAGTTCTCATAAAGAAGGGGGGAGGGAGATCAAATTTATTCATTCACCACTTTACACACTTCCCTCAGGTGCACTGAAAATACTAAAGGATTAGTTTGCCAGTTTTTTCTCATCACTGCCAGACTTGTAAAAATAAAAAAGTCATTTTATTGAGACATTTGAACCCTATTTTCCTCCCCCATGGGAGCCCCCCCCCGTCTCGTCTCCCCTCTCCACTCGAGACCCTCAAAATAACCACCTCGATGGGCGGGGGAGGGGAATGGGACCAGATAGAAGCATATTGATGTGTGAGGAAAGTTATGAACTATCAATAACATCTTTGTGTTTATTGTTCGGTTATCTCAGATATGATGGAGTTAATTCAACTGTTTTATTGCAAAGTAATAATAGATTTTTGAGTTTGTAGTAGTAGTGTAACATTATTATATCATAATTAAATACTTAAACCACGTGAAAGCTGCTTATTTACTTATCTTATATTGTTCATTCAAGTATTTACCATTGACTTTACTTATCTTAGGCATACATTGTTTAGTCTTGCATTTACCACTGAATTGTTGAACTACACGTTCCCAATGTTATCTCCAAACGACTCCTTGGCATGAACCCTTCCACTTCGTTTGTCGAAATCTCCGATCTATCTGTTTTCCATGTTTTCCATGTTCTGTCTTTATTAATATTATATAATTTTCACCCAGGTTCAAATTCCTTGCTTTGCCATGGAAGGGCGGGGGGACCCTGGGCCAGTCAGTCCAGGTGGTTGGTTTTAAAATGTACATACATATATGTATGTATATATGTATATGTGTGTGTGTGTGTGTATATATATATATATGTGTGTGTGTGTGTGTGTGTGTGTGTGTACACTCGAGGTGGCTGGTTGGTATGTGTTATATATATATGTATGTGTGTATATATGTATATGTGTGTGTGTGTGTATATATATATATAGAGAGAGAGAGAGAGACACACACACACATGTATATATATATATATATATATATATATATATATATATACACGACACACACACACACACACACATATATATATATATATATATAGACACACACACATATATATATATATATATACACCAACCAGCCACCTCGAGCGACTGGCCCAGGGCCCCCCCGCCCGTCCACGGGAAAGCGGGGAACTCGAACCCGGGTCAGGCAGACCTCTTCGGCCGCCCCTCGAGCCATCACACCACTCCCGGCAGCCAATCCGGAAACTCTCCCCCTCGAACTTCTGCCTGAAAGGCCTGACCGAACGTGCGAGCTGCGGCAGCCGTCCGTCCGGCAGGCAGGCAGGCCCCCCCCCCCGCCCCCGGCGCCGCTCACCTCCAGCACCACCCGGCCCAGCGGCTGGTTGTCGGCGCCCACGTCCAGGTACACCAGCGGCCTGTCCTCGTCCTCCTCGCCGTCCCCGCGCGGCCCGCTGCAGGCGCGGCGCCCGGGCCCCGGCGCGCGCGCCCAGGAGGCCCGCAGCGGCTCCGCGCACGCCGCCGCCGCCCGGCTCGGCGCCACCAGCAGCGCCCAGCGGCGCGCCGCGCTCAGCGCCAACATCGCCGCTGCCGGCGCGCGGCTCGGGAAGGAGGCGAGGCGGGCAGGGAGGGAGCGCCGGTGGAGTCCGCCAAGCGCGCGCCGCGCGGCTCCCGTGCTGCGTCAAAGGCGGCGGTTTGGTTTGGCGAGGCCTCCGCGGCGCGCGGCTGCTTTTAAAGCCCGCCTCGGCCCGGTGGCGCCGCAGCGCCCCTAGAGGCCAGAAGGGGGGAGACCGCGTGGCAGTGACGTCAGGGGTGGAGATCAAAAAGCGGGGGCCGCCCGGCACTTTCACACCGCCCAAATAGCGCGCTTTCAGTGCACTTTGAAGGAGCCAAAACCCACTTGCAAATGACCGTTCAGGTGCAGGGAAAGTGGTCGGGAAATGCATTGTTTGGGCTGTGTGAAACTTCCTCTGCCACTTAAGGAGTAATCAAACCGTCTTACAATCCCCTTCCCCTCCCGACAACAGACGCCCGGTGATGTGTCTGGCCCAAGGTCACCCAGCTGGCTTCATGTGTAGGAGTGGGGAAACCAACCCGGTTCACCAGATTAGCGTCCACCGCTCGTGTAGAGGAGTGGGGAATCCAACCCGGTTCTCCAGATCAGAGTCCGCTGCTCCAAAACACCACTCTTAACCACTACACCACGATGGCTCTCAGCTTGTCTCCCTCCCGGGAGAAAAGCGAGCATGCCATTTTGGAATGGGATGTCTTTTTTAATCATATAGCTCCAAATTTGGAAACCGGGGGCTGTGGCTCAGCGATACATCCTCTGCTTGGCATGCAGAAGGTCCCAGTTTCAACCCCTGGCATCTCCACTTAAAGGGACTAGGCAAGCAGGTGATGGGAAAGACCTACACCTGAGACCCTGGAGAGCCGCTGCTGGTCTGAGTAGACTAGGGTTGCCAACCTCCAGTTTCTAGCTGGAGATCTCCTGCTATTACAACTGATCTCCAGCCAATAGAGATCAGTTCACCTGGAGAAAATCGCTGCTTTGGCCAATGAACTCTATGGCATTAAAGCCCCTCCCCAAACCCCACCCTCCTCAGGCTCCACCCCAAAAACCTCCCGCCGGTGGCAAAGCGGGACCTGGCAACCCTAGAGTAGACAATACTCTACTCTAGGATGGATCACGGGTCTGCTTCAGTATAAAGCAGCTTCATGTGATCATGTGTATAACTGAATCAAAGCAGCCATTTTCTCCAGGGGAACTGATCTCTATCAGCTGGAGATCAGTTGTAATAGGAGATCTCCAGCTACTAACTGGAGGTTGGCAACCCTACCCAGCTCTTAGTTGGGAAATACCTGGAGATTTACGGGGTGGAGCCTGAAGAGGGCGAGGTTAGGAAAGGGGAGAGGCTTCAATGGGGTACAATGCCATAGAGTCCACCGTCCATTTTTCCCAGTTGAACTGATCTCTGTTGCCTGGAGATCAGTAGTAATAGCGGGAGATCTCCAGCTACCATCAGAAGGTTGGCAACCCTAGGGGTGAAGCTTAGGGAGAGCGAGGTTTGGGGAGGGGAAGAACCTCAGCAGGGTATAATGCCCTAGAGTCCACCCTCCAAAGCAGCCATTTTCTCCAGGGGAACTGACCTTGGTTGTCTGGAGATCAATTTTAATAGTGGGAGAGCTCCAGGTGCCACCTGGAAATTGGCAACACTAACCTGGGCCGTAGGGTTGCTAACTCCGGGTTATGAAATTCCTGGAGGGTTGAACTTGGGGTGAGGAGGGACTTCAGTGGGATATAATGCCATAGAGTCAAACCCCCCCCCCCAAAGGAGCCATGTTCTCCAGGGGAACTGGCCTCAGTAGTCTGGATATCAATTGTAATAGCGGGAGATCTCCAGGTGCCACCTGGAGGTTGGCATCTGTATTTCTGGCCTTGTCTTGTTGTGAAGACTACATTGAGAGTGAGTGTGGTGCAGCAGCTGGGAGACCAAAAACCACACTCTGTTGTGAAATTCACTGGGTGACTTTGGGCCAACCATTTTCTCTCAGCCAAACATACCTCACAATAAGCAACAAAAATTCTTTCGAGTTTTACGTATTAACATTATTATCATTTGCCTTGTGCCTAAAACATCCTAGGTGCTTGTAGGTTATCCGGGCTGTGAGACCGTGGTCTTGGTATTTTCTTTCCTGACGTTTCGCCAGCAGCTGTGGCCGGCTTCTTCAGAGGAGTCACACTGAAGGACAGGGTCTCTCCTACAAGAACCAATGAACTCTGACCGTGAAAGCCTTCGACAATATCCTAGATGCTGTACAAAACACTTTTGAAGATTTTTATTTCTTTTTAAATTTTAAAAAAAGAAACCTGCTTTGTAATTGTTATGCTACACCAGCGTGGCGGTGGTTTGGAGCAGTGGACTCTAACCAGGAGAACCGGGTTTGATTCCCCACTCCTCCACATGAGTGGCAGAGGCTAATCTGGTGAACTGGGTTGGTTTCCTCACTCCTACTCATAGGGTTTCCAGGTCCCTCTTCGCCACCAGGAGGAGGTTTTTGGGGCAGAGCCTGAGGAGGACAGGGTTTGGGGAGGGGAGGGACTTCACTGCCACAGAGTCCAATTGCCAAAGTGGCCATTTTCTCCAGGTGAACTGATCTCTAACGGCTGGAGATCATTTGTAATAGCAGGAGATCTCCAGCTAGTACCCTACCTACACGTGAAGCCAGCTGGGTGACCTTGGGCTAATCACAGCTCTCTTGGAACTTACCCAGCCCCACCTGCCCCACAAGGTGTTTGTTGTGGGGAGGGGAAGGGAAGGTGCTTGTAAGATGGTTTGATTCTGCCTTAAGTGATAGAAAAAGTCAGCATATAAAAACCAACTCTTCTTCTTCAGCTCCAGCTCTCCAATAACTTGGTCACTGTAATACTGAGAGTGCTGCATATCCAGGCTAGCCTGATCCAGTCAGATCTCAAGCTAAGCAGGGTCAGCCCTGGTTAGTATTTGGATGGGAGACCACCAAGGAAGTCCAGGGTTGCTGTGCAGAGGAAGGTACTGGCAAACCACCTCTGTTAGTCTCTTGCCATGAAAACCCCCAAAAGGGGTAGCCATAAGTCGGCTGCGACTTGATGGCACTTTACACGCACACACATGTAAAGGTATATATATAGCTTTAGCTTTACCTTTACCTATACCTATATATATATATATATATATATATATATAGGTAAAGGTAGTCCCTGGTGCAAGCACCAGGTCATTACTGACCCATGGGGTGACGTCACATCCCGACGTTTACTAGGCAGACTATGGCCGAAAACGCACAGGCACTTACTCCTGTCTCCGCCCAGTCTCCTCCCTGCTTTTTTCCATTTTCAAGCCGGACCAAATTCTCGCTAATGGACGAGACCTCAGTTGCTGCTGGCCGAGCGTTGTGTCGACCTAAAACGAACCGATCTTAGCGATTGAGGACCCAAACCGTTACCCCTGGCTCGCTTCAGATGAACAGGAGCCTATTCTTCCGGCTTCACGACGTCCCCCACACCTCCAAACCCCTCCCTGCGCAACCTCATCCCCTTTTGTTTCCAAATTTTTTGAAAAGTGGGAGCGCAGGGCTGTCATTGGTCAGTGAGTCAGTGAGTCAGCCAATCACCACCGGGAGCGTGCTTTGCTGAACGGCCAGGAAGTGCGTGGCTCCGGCGTTTTCTGTTTTGACGGGCAGATCAGCACGCTGACTCGCCACGGATCAAGAGAGGTTCTGCGCACAGATTGTCCCCCTGCCCGGTTTGAACTGATCCTGGCTGGAACGGGGAGGACACTGGGAAGAAACCGGAGTAAGTGCCTGTGCGTTTTCGGCCTATGTTTACGGGGTGGTTTGCCATTGCCTTCCTCAGCCATCTTCCCTTTATCCCCAGCAAGCTGGGTACTGATTTCACCCACCTCAAAAGGATGGAAGGCTGAGTCAACCTTGAGCCGGCTACCTGAAAACAACTTCCATCGGGATCGAACTCAGGTTGTGAGCAGAGCTTTTGACTGCAGTACTGCAGCTGACCACTCTGCGCCACGGGGCTCTATATAAAAATCCTGCCCTTGACCACAGGATTTATGAGCCAGCCTAGATATGATGGGATCCTGACCCCCAGTGTCTACCTCAACGGTTCTCCAAACATTTTTGAAAGGGCACTCTCCTCTACACATATTGTTCGTTTCGTAAGTCCTCTGCAAAGCAACTCCCTGCTGCTTTTCCCCTCGGATGTAGTTTTGAGTTAGGCTGTTTGGCCTAAAACGCATGGTCACTTACACCAGTTCCAGCCCCGTTACAGCCCAGTTCCAGTTTCACCCAGGATCAAATCTTCGCAAACGGCGATACCTCATTTACTCTTCTTTCAGCCCTGTATCGAAGCGAAATGAACCCGCCCTTTCCCATTCCTCTTCTGGGAGAAACAGAAACAGAAACAGGGGGAAACACAGATGATTGGCATCTCTCACAGCCAATCGCGAAGCAGTGTTTGAAGCGGCTGCCTGCCTGCTGCTACTTCGGAGCTTTTTCTGAGAAAAAGGAAGTCTTTTTTTAAACGAGGCTTGGATTCCCCCCCCCCTTCTTTCAGGTAGCTCCGTTTTTTGTGTTTTAGTTCTTAAAATGCTTTTAAAATTACAAACTGCGGGGGGTGGGGAGCCTCCATTAGTCAATTTGAAAGGACCAATCACCAGGAACTGGGGTGGGGGGGGAGGGCTAACTCAGCAGGAACCCACATTGTCTGTTTACATCACTGGTTCCCAACCAGGGGTCCGCGAGAACTAAATTAAGGTCCGCGAAACAAAGTTATAAACCCATAATAAATTAATATTTTCAATTAAATTCTCTATTATAAAAATATATATTCAAATATTATTCTAAGTTTAATGTTTAACTAACAGTTATGATTAACGTTTATTTTCAAATTCTCAGAATTTTTATTTTGAACCTTGGGGTCCCTGCACCGAACAAAAAAGTCCTAGTGGTCTCTGGTCAAAAAAAGGTTGGGAACCACTGGTTTACATGGATCCATTTGCACACAGTTTAGTCCCTGCTCATTCCAGGTAATGCGGGTTCATTTGATCCTGGGTGGAACGGGGCTGGAACTGGGCTGGAACTGGGCTAAGTGACCATGCGTTTTAGCCTTTGTATACCCTGTCTTTCTCCAGACCTTATCAAGACTCAAGGCAGGTGACACATATCAACATATCTCTAGTACACGTTCTCCTGGTACACGTTTTTATGACGATCGAAGATCAAGATCGGCCTAGTTACCCTGCATCTGAGTTAATATCCTATTTATTAGGCGACAGTGATCCTAAGGTTACATTGGCAGTGGCAAAAGTTATCTCAGTCCTTAAATCCCTTCAACATTAGCTTTAGAATTATGCTGCTCAAGATTTATGAATCAAGAAGCTTCCAAGGGTGACAGGACAGTGAAATTCACAATGCATCTCATGCAGGTTAACAGTAAACAAGTTTTTAGAATTTGAAATATAGAACAGTATTGTGGAACTGGCTATATCTGGGGTGGGGTAAGTCAGCTGAGTGGATGCGAAACGGCATAGTATAGCCTAATCTCGTCAGATCTCGGAAGCTAACCTGGGCCGGTATCTGGAAGGGAGACCTCCAAGGAAGACTCTGCAGAGGAAGGCAGTGGCAAACCAGCTCTGCTTCTCACTCGTCTTGAAAACCCCACCAGGGTTGCTATGAGTCCACTGCAACTTGATGGTCCTTCACATCAGCTGAGACTTTATGGAAAAAAACCCAACATTTTGTTTAAAAGAAAAATGGAGCATTCAGGGAAGGGCAGTTTAACGCTGGCCTCTCCCTAGGGTTGCCAGCTCGGGGTTGGGAAATACCTGGAGATTTTGGGGGCGGAGAGCGGGGTTTGGAGAGGGGAGGGACTTCAATGCCATACAGTCCAATTGCCGAAGTGGCCATTTCCCCCAGGTGAACTGATCTCTATCGGCTGGAGATCAGTTGTAATAGCAGGAGATCTCCAGCCACCACCTGGGGGTTATTAGGAAATCAGTACAGGAGCGAAATCAAATTTAAAGTGCAAAAATATCTTTATATGCTACTGTGTCTAACCTTATACATCAATATTCTAAGTCACCTATAAAATGTATACAACACACAAGTACAACAGTAAAACAGACATACAATCAACCACCTCAAAGGTGAAGGAAGAAAGGGAACAGTTCATATATGACGTGTCTCAGAGTACAAACATAATTCTTCTGCGCTCTTCTCAATGCAGGTAGGTAGGAGAATATCAATATTCAATGAGGAAAAAAATTCATGGAGGATACGGCCGTTTCAAATTCTTTGAATATGAATTCTTCATCAGTCCTTCCTATTATCATTTAAAAATTTTTTAAATACATTTACCATTTTCCACACATAATCTCCTATAAAGTTAATTTATATAATAATAAAATACATACTTACAATAAAGTTCCTCTTATATTGCACATCTTAATAATATTTCAAAGTGCTGGATACATATTGCTTCCCACAAGGGGTAAGATTCAAAAGTGTAGCCATGTATGCAATGGAAAGCAATCTTTGCTAAATAACTAGCCGCTGTGAGTGACTCAAAAGTTAACTGTATGCATCTGTGCCGGCCCGGCTGCAAGATCGGCTATTCTTAAAGGGATACCGCATATTTTACAGGAAGCAGGAAAGGTCGTTTTCCAAATTCAATCCGTATGGTGTTACAGTATTCAGCATATGGATAAAATATGATTCTTTTTGTCTCAACAACCTTTCATTATAGTCCCTGGTAAACCTTTTGACATTTAGCCGCCAAAGCACAAAGAAATATAGGTCATTTTCATTATGCCGAAGTTGAAGGAAGTGCTCGACCACGGGGGCCGAAATCAAACGTGATCTGATTCTTGATCTGTGTTCTAATATGCGAGTTTTAATCGCTCTAATACTGGATCCAATATAAATTTTACCACACTGGCATAATAAGCAATAAACACAGAACTTAGTATTGCAGTTAGTAAAGGACCGCAATTGGAAGGTGAAGTTACAGTCGGTCCTTTTGAATTCTTTATCTTCTAAGGAGAAATTACACGCTAGACACCTATGACATTTAAAATGTCCTATGGTGGACTGTGAACCTATGTCCCTGTCGATGTCAGAATGTACAAGTCTATCTTTGATGGAAGCCGTTTTTCTATATCCAATTCTAGGGGAAAGGTTACACCCTGGGATGTCCGCTAGTAGATGCCAATGCTTTTTTATAACGTGAGTAATTTGAGTAGATAAATGTGTGTATTATAACGCAAAAGTTAAGGATTGATCTACAGGTTTTTTAGATTTGGTGTTATATATTAGTTCTTGTCTATCTAGATTATTAGCTCTATTTCTAGCTTTACTTATAATGTTGGGAGGGTAATGTCAGAGGTTGCCTTTTGATTCTTCACTGAATGTCTTCTGATTTCTTGCTTAGCCATGCTTGGGCTGGCCCATACAAGCGGTCAGGCTCTTGACATGAGTTAGGCCAGTGTTTGCATTTTTGCTTTGATGTTCATTTGCTCTGTTGTTCCCATTCCCTGTTCCCTTCCCCCCTCCCTTTGCCCTGGCCTTGAGCGGCTAACGAGCAGTACCATGTTTAGGCCCCTTCTCCCTCCTTCCTGCCAAGCACCGTTATTTATTCATTTCCCAGGCCGTTTGAAACTTCACCTGTGATGTAATCATGCTTTAGGTTATGCCTTGTAGTCTGGCTTGTCATTAGCAGCTTTGAACCTGCAAGTTGCCTTAGCTGTTCCTGTTGCTTCTTCAATAAAGTTTACCTGCTTCTGACTTGACTGTCTGAGCGAGTGGCCTTTTGGGAATTGCCCAGGTTGGCTGGAGAACCTGACATTAAGCTGCTAAACTTTATTACGGCCCTTCCTCCCAGTCAGGGAAAAACAGTATTATGGGTGGTAACCCTACCAATGCAGTTCCTGTGGGTGCCATGGCACCCACCAACACCTTTCCTGGACCCCACAAGTGTTTTTAGAAAGTGGGAGGGGCCAGGTTGGGCACTTGCCCAGCAGGGATTTTGATTGGCCAATGGAGATCCAGTTGGCTGGGCTGGTAAACATAATGTTGTTTCTGTGCTGGTTTCATTCTCACTCCTCTTTCCTAGGGTATTTTTAAAACGACCCCCCCTTTTGCCCTGCTGCACTTGGTCTTCCTGTGTGTGTGTACCTGTGTCTCCTGTGGCAGCCATTTTGTGCTTGGCTCTGCCTCCTGTGGCAGCCATTTTGTGATTGTGCCCAGAATTCCAGCATTGCAGGCCAGAATTCCAAAGGGGTCCACAGGCTCAAAAAAGTTGGGGGGCGGGCGGGCCCTGAGCTAGTGAGCACGTTCTGCTCGGCCGCAAGTGGCACGGTGGCTAGAAAATGAAGCTGAGGTGCTACGAATGCCACGACGACAACTGTGTGGCTTTTCCACCAACCACAGCAAACACTCCCTCACAACTATGCAGGGAGAGCACCACTCACCAGGCTGCAATCTAACTGGTCACCAGTTCATTTCCCCACTTTGCAGGGTATGACGCACCCCCCTTCCAACCACTTCAATAGCCCACTCACTCAGCCCGGCCGTATATGCTGAGGGGAAAAACGTCGGCCTGAGTATATTTGTGAGGAGATTATTTCTTTTTCCTCCAGTCCCACACCCGTATTCACCTCAGTGAGAAATAGGAGACGAGGCTTTTCAACTTAAACAGACAAAACAGGGAAGTTTATTGAAGAGAACGCACAGAGATTGGTTTTCAAGTAAAGGCAGAAATTGGAGGGGAAACTCAAGTCAGATTTATATACACAAGATTACTTCAGAGAAATAGCTTAGATGTTTTCTTCACTCAAGTTCCTTCAGTTCTCAGTTTCAAGCTTACTCAGATTCCGTTTCTAGCTTAGCTTAATTCTGCCCCTCAGAACTATTATCCAGACGCAGACTCTCAAAACTTTGTCCCCAGCCCAGCTCTCTCTCTGACCACCCCACCTTAGTGGCTGTGATCCTCCACACCTCCCTGCCACTGGAATAGCTCTACCTCAGAGACCCGTTCCCCTTTGTGACCTGAGAATGGGCCCTCAGTCTCTAACCCAGTTCTCACTCCGGTCACTCCCACAGGTTGTGTGTGTCAATGGCTCTGGCTTTCACAGAACCCCCCTCAGGTTCACAGAGTACAATCTCGCTTCTTCTTCGTGCCTTCACCCAGCTCTGGATGCTTTCTGTCCCTCAGAGCTCAGAGTGTCAGCTCTCTGGCTCTGGCCACTCTTGGTCTGTCAGCTCTTGCTGCAGATTCACCCCTTCTCCATCACACAGGGCTCCCCCACTACGGCCGCAAGGTTGATCTTCATGTTGATTGTTTGTATCCGGCAGTATAAAGTGAAGTGTGCGGAATATGGGAAAACCTCTTGGCTAAGAGGTGTTGTGAATTTCGCTGTCCAACATATTTTAGAAGATATTGTTGAAGGCTTTCACGGTCAGAGTTCATTGGTTCTTGTAGGTTATCCGGGCTGTGTAACCTTGGTCTTGGAATTTTCTTTCCTGACGTTTCGCCAGCAACTGTGGCAGGCATCTTCAGAGGAGTAACACTGAAGGACAGTGTCTCTCAGTGTCAAGGGACCACAAAACGCAGCATACAAACAAGGATAAAAGAACATGAAAGATACTGCAGACTTGGCCAACCTGAGAAATCAGCAGTGGCTGAACATGTTCTGACACAAACAGGACACAGGGTCTTATTCCAAGACACTGAAAGACTGGACAATTCTACCAACTATTTTGTCAGATTGCACAGAGAAGCCATTGAAATTCATAAACATCAGCACAACTTTAACAGAAAAGAGGAGAGTTTAAGAATGAATAAGGCTTGGCTTCCTGCCCTGAAAAACCTCCAGACAAAGACAACATTCAACAATAGCCATACAGATTAGCTTTGGATTACACACATTAACAGATCACTTCAGGATACAATGGTTCCATATTAACATACCATACCCTCATTAGCACATTATCTTGATACTTACAGGACAATACTTTTGCAGGACAATACTCAGCTCAAACCCAACCCCTTTCTGACTATATATTACTCTTCCTACACCCTTGACACTGAGAGACACTGTCCTTCAGTGTTACTACTCTGAAGATGCCTGCCACAGTTGCTGGCGAAACGTCAGGAAAGAAAATTCCAAGACCACGGTTACACAGCCCGGATAACCTACAAGAACCAATATTTTAGAAGACTTCTTCTTCTTCTTCTTCTTCTTCTTCTGCTCCTCCTCCTCCTCCTCCTCCCCAAAACTTGCCCTCCACAGGCTCCATTCTCCAAATCTGCAGGAATTTCCTAATCCAGAGTTGGCAACCTACCACAGTTCCCACGTTCACAATGTGTGCTCTACCAGAATATCAGCCATCTGCTCTGTGTGTGTGTGTGTGTTACACAACCCCCCACCACATGCAAAGATCTCTGGACCAGAGGCAAACATTCATACCGAAGACACGTAGGAAAAATGTCACCTGTTATCATATTTGTGACATTCCAAAGCCAGAGTTTCTGAGCATCTCATGATGCGCGGCAGTAGCCGTGACACGGTGTCTAAAAATAGAAATAAGTGAAGGAGTCAGACCTGATTGTTTGTGACACAGCAGCTTGTGACTTCATACCATCTCAGAATACTTTGCAAGGTGTCTGGAGTGCTGAAGGAACTTTTCATCCTCCTCCAGCGATTCTTGTGTCTTACTCAGGTAATGATCTAGGATGAGCTAAGCCGCGGCGAATCATTGCCACCCCATAATTGTTAGCTGTTTTGTAACGGAAAGTTGAGTTTCTGGTTAGTAACTTATGACCCTGGGCTTAAATTACAATTTTCTGCTTGAGGTTCAGGGTGACTGTTGAATGGCATAGGTAACTGACTTATTAGTAGTTTAAAAATGTGTCGAAGGGATTGGCCACACAACACCTGAAAACATGCATTGGACATGTCTGAAAAATCAGATGTTGGACTTTTAAAAATGGATTCTGTGCTCCTCTAAAAAAGGTGGTTTTTAAAAAAACTTGTATACTAGTGCAGTTTAGCAGGGAGAGTGCTGGACTAGGATCTGGAAGTCCCAGGTTCAAATCCCCACTCTGCCATGGGTGATATTGAAGAAGAAGAAGAAGAAGAGTTGGTTTCGATGTGCCAACTTTCTCTCCCTTTTAAGGTTTCTAAAAGCAATTTACAATCGCTTTCCTTTCCTCTCCCCACAACAGACACCTTGTGAGGTAGGTGGGGCTGAGAGAGTTCAGAGAGAACTGTGACTTGCCCAAGGTCACCCAGCTGGCTTCATGCACAGGAGTGGGGGATCAAACCCAGTTCTCCAGATTAGAGTCCTCCACTCCTAACCAGTGCACCACACTGGCCAGCCACACACTCTCATTCTAACCTACCTGACAGGGTTGTTGTGAAGATAAAATGGAGGAGAGGAGAATGATGTACGCCACTTTGGGTCACCCTTGGGGAACCAGTTGAGATATAAATGAAGTAAAATAAAACATAAAAATACATTTTTGAAAAGCACGTTTTTGAGCCATAACTAAATTGCCATTGTTAAGACCTGTTTCTCTATCGTGCCTCTTTAAAACAATTCCGTCTTCTGCTTTATGTAGAAACTATTTGAAAACCCCATTACATGAATCAATGTCATAACAAATTGGAGTGCTAGGATCAGAATTACGATGGCTCTGGTGGAGAATGTGATAGCAGAACACACAAAGAATTTGAATCTGCCAAAACCGGCTCTTGCCCAGGAAAGCATTAATGCTGGAATAAAGCCCGGTTAGTCTTCAAGGTGCCGCAAGATTCCTGTTTGTTTGTTCTGTAACCAACTAGCATGGCTACCTTCATTCTCTCTTAACTTCACAGCATCATTTGGACACGATGGTCATAGGCCTTGATTTTGTCTGTGCTACTGATACAGTTAAAGAGAACCAGGTGAAGATGATATTTATATAGGACATGAAGGGATGAGGAGGAATGCCAGTCAGGCAAGCGGAGGTGTGTTTCCTCCAGAAAAGGTCATTATGCAATTAACTTTTTCCCTTATGATAAGTGTCTGCCTTCAGGTATCTGATGAACAGTAAACACTAATGTAACCCCATAACAATTAAGAACATAAGAAAGGCCATGCTGGATCAGTCCAGCAGTCTGTTCACACAGCGGCCAACCAGGGGGCCTCTAGGAAGCCCACAAACAAGACGACTGCAGCAGCACCACCCTCCCTGTGTTCCACAGCACCTAATAGAATAGGCCTGCTCCTCTGATCCTGGAGAGAATAAGGATGCATCATGACTAGTTGTTGGAAGGCATGGACTGTGCAATGTCGCTTAATGCTAGCACGGGCCTTGGAGCTACAGGGGAGGGCAGTAGAGAGTTAATATAGGGGTAGATAGGACCTTGTTTCCTTTTAACCACTTCCACTACTGTCCCTTTGCTACCCAGAATGCTACTCTTAGGGGTTTCACTTCCTTCCGGTCCCTTCCTTCTCTCTCTCTTTCCCTTTTGTCCACCATGAGGCCTGGACATGTGCTCTACAATCTCTCTCCATCTTAGCTTAGTTAGTTAGTTAGAAGCCTTTACTCTGGATAGGAAAGACAGTGTCCACCTTTGCCATGTGCTCTGCTGACCGGCTCCATCATCTAATTCCCATAGCTGGGGAGCTCCATGGAAAAAAATACATCAAGAATGAGGGTTTCACAAGCACATCTTTCTTCAAAGTACTAAGACATGTCAGAAGAAACCGCGGGAACCGCATTATCAAAAGCATGACAACAATATGTTAAGATACCGTTACACGCACTCCCTTCTTCCCCAAGTCGGAAATTAACAGCGGCAGCACTAGAAGGTTTCGTTTCGTTTCGGTGGCAGAGTGCCAGAGATTTATAATATCTGTCTGATTCATAAACGTATGAGCACAATGTAAAGTAAGCAAACAGGCTCTTGAAAACAGACAGCAGAGTCGCTGATCCTGCCACAGGTTCCCGTAGAGTCACCACTTCAGCCAATTCTAAGGTTTGCCTCACTTGCTATTTTATTTATTTATTTTTAAATTTGTATCCCGCTCTACCCCAGCCAAAGCCGGGCTCAGAGCGGCTCGCATCAAACCGTCATCATAAGGTAATCCATCTAATCAATATACAAAAACACAATTTCACAATTAAAACCCCAGTTCTAAAATGAAACTCTAAAATTTGACTCTTAAATTTGACTGGCGCCCAGTTTGATGACACACAGGTCAGCGGCCAGCCCGGAGGAGAAACAGTCAGGATCCCCAAATCCAGCCAAAACCAAATAAAGTAGAGGAAGGGGAAGGGAGGCCAGCTATGATGGAAAGTGTTGCTGCCCTGAACCATAGGTAGGGTTGCCAACCTCCAGGTAGTGGCTGGAGATCTCCTGCTATTACAACTGATCTCCAGCCGATAGAGATCAGTTCCCCTGGAGAAAATGGCCACTTTGGCAATTGGACTCTATGCCACTGAAGTCCCTCCTCAAACCCCACCCCCTCAGTCTCCGCCCCCAAAACCTCCAGTTATTTCCCAACCAGGAGCTGGCAACTCTAATCGCAGGCCTGGCAGAACATCTCAGTTTTACAGGCCCTGCGGAACTGAACCAGATCCCGCAGGGCCCGGTTCTCACTAGATAGACAGTTGCACCGGGCCCTGTCTCCAGCTACAACTCTTTACGCCTGTGGCTCTTTCTATTCCAACCACAAAACTGCCTGTCTTTCCTTTCCTTTCTACTAACTGTCTGGTATCATCTTCTCAAACTCTGACAGGTCTAGATTCCCATAATGTGATGTGCTTGTGCTAGCAATAAAGATATAACCTAAAGGGGGCGGGGAGGCACAGACAGGAACTGTCAAGAGCTTGGAGCAACTTCTTCCCCCCCCCCGCTTCGGGCAGCACCCCTCGGTGGAAGAGGGGGTGCGGAGAAGGCGGCTGCAGGCGTGCCGTCCTAGCAGCTGTCCTTACCGAGAAATCGGCGGGGACAGCATGTACGTGCTGCAGCTGAGCAGCGGACGCCATACTTTCCCTTTCGGATAGCCGGGACGTGCAGCGGGAATTCTCCGATTGCAATACAAGTGCAAGTACTTCTATTATTCTTTTTTTTATGGATATTCACAACTGAGGTGTCTAACAGGATTGGCTTTGAATAAATTTCAATAATTTTGGCTACAACTTTATTAACGCCTTCTGAATTGAACTTGGCTTTTTGCCAGTTGGATTGTGCAATTTAAATTCCAAGTGCCATCTACAGGAATTTAACAGTATAAGGAGGAGGAAACAGAAGTGGAAGAGAATGAAGGTTTAACAAATGCAACAATCCTGAAACTAATTAGTCTCTAAGGTCTGGACACTACAAGTGGAGATTCCATTTTTTATTGGGAATATTGACATTGATGTTGATTAACTAGCTCAGTAGAGCCCATCCACCCCCCTCTTTTTTCCTGTGGATTACAAACACAACAGCTCAGACTAATGGGTGACAAAAAAGACAAGCATCCTCAAGCCGTTATTAAACAGCATAACTTGCAGCAGGTTTCACAAACAAGGAGACCCTCGGTGTCTAACATATCTGTGACGTCACAAGCTCCATCTCCTCCAACAGCACCTTCTGGCTTAGCTAAGATGGCACCTAAACCAAAACCTCCTGAAGATACTCTTAACTCACTGCATGAGATGATGACAAATCCTTACAAGAAAGTGCTGCCATTAAGGAAGCAGTCAACCAAAATGCAGTTGCTATTTCTGCCTTAAAGGATTCAATTACTTCTTTAACCTTAAGACAAGATAAAGTGGAAGCCAAAATGCAGAAGTGTACTCAAGAGACTAAAGAAACTAAGAAAAAGGTGGTCAACCTGGAACTTTCAGTGGAGAATATGCAGGAGAGAGAAGAAAAGAGAGAGGACCACATTGCTATGTTAGAACTTAAAGTTAAAGAAACTTTTATTTGTATACGTGGTTTGAAAGAATCAGCAGAAGGTGTGGATTTACAAGGCTTTTTTAAGGCACATTTGGCAGAATTTCTTCAAGAAGCTCAAGATATTACTGATGGAATGATTGTGACAGCTTATAGAGTTAACTCGGCCTATGCCAGAAATAATAAGGTGCCAAGAGACTGTTTGATCCAGCTTTTTTCCAGAAGTCACTGAGATCTTATTTTGAATCAACACTACAAGAGTCCACTAACAATAGATGGTGTTCCTTTAAGAATCATGAAGGAGATTCCTACCAGACTTTTAAGGAAAAGAAAAGACTTTGCTGAGATTGTGGAAAGGCTGAAGCTTAATGGTATTCAACACAGATGGGAGTATCCTCAAGGTATATCTTTCTTTTTTAAAACAAGAAGATACAAAATTACTGACACTCTCAAGCTGAACAATTCTTGAGAAGATATGACAAAGATCTCCCAAAATCTTCGCGGCCTGTTCCAAAGGACACACCAGAAGAGGATAAGTCTGATTTGGCAACTGGAGGTGGACAACCTGCAGAAACACCAGAAGAGAAGTCTATCTCAGAAGATGATGCCTGAGCTGTTTTTCTGTTCGGGGGGAGGGTGGATGGGATTAAATAATGTAATTAAAAATGGGGGAAAATAGGGATCGGAAGGATTATAAATTGAAATGTTAAAAATATTGTCATGGAATATTAATGGTTTGAATTCTCCCAATAAGAGGAGAAAGGTGTTTCATCATTTACAAAAATCTAAAGCTAATATTTTTTGTCTACAGGAAACACATATGTTGCCCAAGGATGCAATGAGATTAGAGAATCTGAAATTAGGGAAATTATTTACATCTTGCAATAAAAAAAAAAGTTAATGGATTGGCTATGTATGTGCTTTTGATAATGGAACCAAAGTTAATTTATAAGGATATTGAAGGTAGAATTCTATTAATAGAAATTAAATCTGGATATCAGAAAATATTATTGGTTGGCATTTATGCTCCTAGTATGAAGCAAAAGAACTTTTTTCTTAATGAATTAGCTCCAATACTGGCTGAGTATGGTAGCGAGAAAATGATCTGGATGGGGAATTTTAATGGGGTAATAGAACCGAAATTAGATAGATCTGGGAAGAAAAAGAAAGTGAAGTGTGAGGGTAGGTTGCCTGGTATTTTTTCTAATATGACGAATCATTGGGAAATGTTTGATATCTGGAGATTTATAAATGGAAGTAAGAGGGGTTATACATATTTTTCACACAGACACCTTACCCACTCAAGAATAGATATGATATGGCTTTCTAAAACTTTAATGAATATTGCAGATAGTCCAGAGATTTTGCCTAGGGTATTATCTGATCATAATGCCATTATGATAAATATTAGGATAGAAGATAAGAATCATAGAGTATGGTCAGTAAATGATTACTTATTAAAAAAATTGTAGAACAATTAAAAATAAATATCTAAAATTATTTTAATGAAAATGTTGACAAGGGGGTTTCAGAGGGGATGGTATTGGATAGTAATTAGAGGTTTTTTGATTCAACAAAATACGAGGTAGTTTAAGATGAAGAAAAACAAAAGAAAATATTAGAAAAAATTAAGGTAGAAGAAATACAAATGAAAAGATCTCAAGATAAATTAGATAAGCAGGAGAGGGCTAACAACTTGAAACAATTACAACAACAATATGAGTTATTAATAACAGCAGAAATAGAAAATAAAATTATGTTTAATAGGCAAAGATTTTTTGAACATGCTAATAAACATGGCAAGTTGCTAGCCTGGCAAATAAAACAAAGGGAGAAAAAGACACCAATAGTTAAAATAAGGAAAGAAGGTAAAATAACAACAGACAAACAGAAAATAATGGAGACATTTGTAGACTATTACAAAAATTTATATCGGGAGCAACCAACCTCAGATAAAGAAATAGATGCATATCTGAAACAATTCAACTGGAAATGTATATCACAAGTACAGAAGGTTTTTTTAGATTCTATTATAACTCCCAAGGAATTAAAAATAGCAATTGGTAAAAGTAAACTAAATGAATCACCGGGGCCGGATGGATTTAGGCATTTTATTATAATATATTTGAAGAACAGATATCTCCACACCTATTGAAAGTAATGAATTTATGTTTACAAGGTGGTTCTATTCCACAAACCTGGAAACAAGCAAACATAGTATTAATACCAAAACTGGATACAGATTTACTGGAAGTTAAGAACTTTAGGCCTATTTCATTATTAAACAATGATTGTTGATATTTTAGCCATAAGGTTGAAAAAGGTATTAAATGAGTATATTCATGAAGATCAAACTGGTATTCTTCCCGGAAGAATGATTAGCCAAAATGTTAGAACGGTGATAGATTTAGTAGAGTATTCAGAGTTTACTCCAACTCCAATGGCTATGATTTTTTTAGACCAGAGAAAGCTTTCGATAATATAAATTGGAAATTTATGGAAAAAGTATTATTGAATAAGTTTAGACTAGATGATAATATTGTAGGTATAAAAATTGGGAGGAATCATTATAAGGTAAAAGTGTACGCGGATGATTTAGTATGTGTATTGACTAAGCCTGTCAAATGGGAAAATGGTATAATATTGTAGAGGTCTATGGAAAGCTTGCTGGATTTAAAATAAATAGAAGTAAAACCAAGATTTTGGTAAAGAATATGACTCTATCCCAACAAGCAGATTTAATTAGAAAAACAGGTTTTATTATTGAGTCTAAAGTTAGATATTTAGGAATTTGGTTAACTTCAAATAATCTTAATTTGTTCCAGAATAATTATTCAAAAATTCGGCACCAAATTGTTAAAGATTTTAAACACTGGGAGAAAATACCGTTATCTTTATGGGGATGGATCTCAGTCATTAAAATGGTGGTATTACCTAAGATGATTTTTTTAATTTCAGAATTTGCCGATTATAAAAGGAGTAAAGATTTTTAAAGTTTGGAAGAAGGATATTTTGAATTTTTTATGGGGAAAAGAAAGACATAGGATAGCTTATAATAATTTAATTGAATTAAAAGAAACTGGAGGGATGGGTCTTCCAGATTTAAAAACATATTATGAAGCAGCCTGTTTTGGTTGGCTAAGGAATTGGATATTATTGGAGAATCCTAGACTATTAGAATTGGAAGGATTTAATATAAGATTTGGCTGGCATGCATACTTGTGGTATGATAAAGAAAAAATAAAGATTTTAACTTTCATGTTATTAGGAATAGTTTATTACAAATTTGGAAAAGATATAAAAGATGTTGGGAAGTTAAAACACCAGGATGGATTATCCTATAGAAGCATATATGAAAAGGGGTATGCAGCTTAATTTAGATATAGGTAATTATAGGGATATTATTGAGGATTACGGGGATACTTGGATTCTTAAACCAAGAGAAGAATTTAAGATTGGAGATTGGTTTATGTATTATAAGTTAAAGGATATATTTAATAAAGATAAATTATTAGGGTTTAATAGAAATAAATCTAAACTGGAAGTAATATTAAATTTGGGTAATAAAGGTCAAATAACAAGGATGTATAAATTTATAATAGAAACTAACTTAGAGCAAGAGAGGATTAAACCAGTTATGATAAAATGGATGAGAGACATGGGATATAATATTAATCTTGAGGTTTGGGAAAGGTTATGGAAAACAGAATTTAAATTTACAATTACCAATGAAATAAGAGAGAATATGTACAAGATGTTTTATAGATGGTATATTACACCAGAGATGGTAAGTAAATTTAAGATGGGAAAGTCTGATTTATGTTGGAAATGCAGAATGGAAAAAGGAATGTATGCTTGGTGGGTTTGTAATAAAATTAAAAAATTCTGGAGACAAGTAGTGAGGGAGACAAACAATTGATCAATAGTAAAGTAATTATGGATCCAGCTTTTTGTTTATTAGGAATTCCTAGAGAAAATATGAATAAGAATGATAGAGTCATATGCCAATATAGTTTTGCTGCAGCTAGGATGGTTATTGCTAAATCTTGGAAGCTTGTAAATAGACCTCTAAATAAGGACTGGAGGGAAAAACTATGGTTCTATATGTGGATTGCTAAATTAACAGATTCCCTGCAGGGGAAGGATATGGAAGATTTTAAAAATATGTGGTCCAAAGCATTTGCATATTGGGATAAACTGGCAAAAATGAATTTTATGTGTATAGTGAGCAAGTTGTAGATTCAGTTTTGTAATTTCAGTTAAGCTAAATGATTTATTAACAAACTGTTTAGACACTTCTCCGGAAGTTCAACACGGTGGTGGGAGGGTTTAAGGGTACACTGGTGGAGGGAGGTGGGAACATAATGGATAAGATAACTGTAATAAGAATGTATTAACTGTATGTTTGGTTAGTTTTTATGAATTTCTTCATAGATATATTATTCTGATTATGTAGCTATCTATATTGATATATTTTTTTGTTTGTATTTTGTTTTGTTTGAAAATTTATTAAAAACCTTTAATAATAATAAAACAAGAGCTTGAAGCAACTTCTCTGTAAGGACAGACTGAAGAGTTGGGGGTTGCAAAAGGTGACTCAAGGGAGGCCACTACACATGTTTATAAAATTATATGCGGCATGAAGAATATGGACAGAGGCAACATTTTCTTCCTCTCCCAGAATACTAGAACTTGAAGAAGAAGAAGAGGAAGAAGAAAGAGTTGGTTTTTATATGCCGACTTTCTCTACCATTTAAGGAAGAATCAATCTGGCTTACCATCACCTTCCCTTCCCCTCCCCACAACAGAAACCCTGAGAGGTAGCTGGGGCTGAGTGTGACTAGCCCAAGGTCACCCAGCTGGCTTTCTGTGGAGGAGCGGGGAAAACAAATCCAGTTCACCAGATTAGCCTCCGCCGCTCATGTGGAAGAGTGGAGAGTCCAACCCTGTTCTCCAGATCAGAGTCCACTGCTCCAAACCACCGCTCTTAACCACTACACCACGCTGGCTCTCCTTGGTGGCACCCAAGGGTGATGGGTGATGGATAAATGACAGGCAGAAGAAAGTTCTTCTCCACACCATGCATAATTAACTTGTGGGACTCACTGCCAAGGGAGGGAGTCATGGCCATTCGAGGGCTTTAAACAGGAATTAAACCATGTTCACAGAATTAAAGTCCATCAATGGCCACTAGACATGATGGCTGAAACTCCATGTCTGGAGGCAGTCTGCCTCTGAATATCACTTGCCAGGTTGGGGGAGAGCAACAGGAGAGGCCTTGACCTCTGTGTCTCTGCTGCGGACCTCCTGGGACATCTGGCTGTCCACTGTAGGAAATAGGCTGCTCGAGTAAGTGGACCAAGTTTCTGGCCTATACAAGTTGCCCTTTTACACTAATCAACACAGCACCAACTCATAATACAATCCTACTTTTCTGTAGTACAGAAAACCGCTTGCAAGGTGTGAGGGTTCCCAACCTTCCTGTGCAAACTCCATAAAATCACTTGCTCAGACTGTCATGCAGAAACAAGGAACTTTATTGGAAGCTTCAGGTAGTACAGGCCTTACACTGGTAAAGTTGCAAGTGAATACAGTTTCACAAAGACAGAATTATAACCCCTACAGGAAAGCAGATGTCAAACGTATGTTATGGGAATCTACGAGATAATTGTGCATGGTACAAGAACATCAAAGACCTCAAGGAACTCGTTAGGCTATCTACCCACCAAGGCCACAGCTGGCGGGAGGGAGTCAGAGAGAGCAAGGAAGGCGGACGTGGGAAGAGACATTCCAACCTGGGGCCTGTCAGACCCAACGCCTGAACCAAGGAAAGGCAAAAGGCCTGGACTGCTTTTACGAGTCCAGGGGGGGGGAACCACACTAGGCAACGGCATACAGACCCTCACATTCTGCCCCCCTTAAGGCCCCCCTCCCCCGAGTCCGGGCGGACGAGGCTTGTCCGGATAGGCAGAGTGAAACTCTCGAACCAGGCGGGGAGCCGCCACATGGGGAGCGGCCACCCATTCATCCTGGGCGGATCCCAGGTGCTTCCAGCGGATCAAATAGAACAGTTTTCCCTTTTTCAGTTTAGAGTCCAACACTTTAGAAACTTCAAGATGCGATTCCCCCCCCCACAACCGTAGGAATTTCGGACTTAGGGAGGGGATGGAACTGAGGGGCAGCGACGTACGGTTTAAGTAGGCTGATGTGGAACACCGGATGCACCCCTCGAAGAGACTTGGGAAGTTCCAACTCTACCGTGACGTCATTGATCACTCGGGTGATGGGGAAAGGACCTACATACTTGTCACTAAGCTTTTTGCAAGGCCGAAGTGAGCGTAGGTTCTTGTGATCGCTGCAAACTTCAAAAGGGATCTCTGCCCCTTCCAGAAAATGCCTCCAAATGGTGAGGGCATGTTTAACAGCAGCGGCTTCCTTCTCCCAAATGGCCCAGTTGATTTCGGATTGGGAGAATTTTTTTGAAAAATAGGCACAAGGTTTCAGCTGACCGTTCTCGTCCCGTTGCAAGAGGGCCCCCCCCCCATGGCAACGTCAGAGGCATCGACCTGGACCACGAAAGGTTTTTCACAATCAGGGTGCGCGAGAACGGGTTCGGACGAGAAAAGCAGCTTGAGCGTATCGAAAGCCTGCTGGCAGTCCGAAGTCCATTGCAGCCTAGCAGAGGGCAAGGCGGCTCCTGCCCCTTTCCCTTTTGTGCGCAGGAGCGAAGTGAGAGGGAGCGCTACCTGGGCAAAGTTAGGGATGAAGTTTCGGTAAAAGTTAGCAAAGCCCAAAAACTGCTGTAAATGCCTGCGTGTGATGGGGGGGTCCCACTCCATTACCGCCCGAACCTTCTCGGGATCCATCTCTAAGCCTTGATGGGAAATCACATAGCCCAGGAAAGTGATGGAGGATTGATGGAAATCACATTTAGAAACCTTAGCAAACAGTTTGTGCTCGCGCAGCCGCTGCAGCACCTCGCACACCAGTTGTACGTGCTCCTGCATGGTTTTCGTATAAATGAGGATATCGTCCAAGAAAACCACCACCCCGCGGAACAATAAATCATGAAGCACTTCATTAATTAATTGCATGAACACACTCGGAGCCCCCGAAAGTCCGAATGGCATCACTAAATACTCAAACATTCCAAAACAACTGGAGAAGGCAGTCTTCGGTTCGTCCCCTTCTCGTATGCGGACTCAGTGGTAAGCCTCCACCAAATCCAATTTGGTGAAGATTCGGCCCTCTTTCAATTGTGCGAGAAGGTCTGGAATGAGAGGGAGGGGGTATGCATTAGACTGAGTGACGGCATTCAGTCTACGGAAATCAATACACAGTCTTAAGTCTCCTGTCTTTTTCTTGACAAAGAAGGCGGGGGCTGAGTATGGAGCCTTAGACGGGCGGATAAAGCCCCCGCGCTAAATTGGTGTCCAAATAGTCTCGCAACACCGCCTTTTCATTAGGACTCATGGGGTAGACCTTCCCCTTGGATAATTTGCCATCCCCCACTATTTCAATAGCACAGTCCGTTTCCCGGTGGGGGGGCAGTTCATCGCATTCCCGCACGTCAAACACATCGGCAAACTGGGAATACTCGCTGGGAAGCTGGGGCAGAGGAATCTCGATAGAAGGGCCCCCCACGAGGGCGGCTGCGGGAGTGGTAAGTACTCGGTCTTTATCATGAAGTTCGCATGGGTTGCGGGGAAAGGTGAGCGTCCGTTCAATGCAGTCTATGAAGGGATTGTGCCCCAGCAACCAATTCATCCCTAACACAACGGGTGCGGTGATGGGGGCAATGGTAAAATAAAGTCGTTCCCAATGCTCCCCTATAGCCATGACGACCGCGGCGGTGCGGTGAGTTACAGGTTCTTTCTTAAAGTCACTGCCATCCATCTGGGAAAAGCGGATGGGTTCAGGTAGCCGTTTTCGCTTAACTCGCAATTGTCGGGCAGCCTCTTCGCTTATCAGGGTGCGGGCACAACCCGAGTCAACTAGGGCCGTAAATTCTAACGTGGGCCCCCCTTTTGGCAGTGAGAGATTGACCTTAACATATACATTGTCTTCTTGAGCGCTTACCATCAGTGGAGCTCCTTGCACAACGTTCGGAGCGGTCTGCTGTGGAGCCCCCTTTACAGCAGACCGACGGCGTTTTTTGCCGGCCTGTCCCAGTCCTCCTCCTCGCTGGAGGAAGCAGATGCGGTATTTGTAATCCGTGACTCCGATGAGTCCAAGGCTTCATTTGTAATCCGTGGCCCCGATGGGCCAGAAGAGCCCGAGGCTTCGACCTCGGCGCGTGCGTGCAAGGCCGAGGGTGCGCCCCGTCGGCTTGGTGCGCCTCTCCGGCGGCGAGGTTGCCCCTCGGGAGGGGGCTTCTCAGGTTCGATCGTTGTCAGATGAGACGGTCCCGGACGTCCGGGTCGGGAAGGGCATTGAGAAGCAAAGTGTCCTTTCCCCCCACAAACGAGACAGACCCCGCTCTCAAAGCGTTTGCGGCGTTCGGTCACGGAGGGTCCTCCCCCCGAGGGGGGACGAGAGTCCTTCGGACCGCCGGGCCTGTCTCCACGGGTCTTGGTCTCCCGTCCGGTGCTTTGTCGGGACAGGAGCAGCAGTTGCTTTCGGTTTTTGATGTCAGCGGCGTGACGAACCCACCCTTCAACATCAGGAGGGTTACCTTGCATGAAAGCCCAGTGTTGCAATTCCGGGTTCAAACCTTCGCGGAAACACTGCACCCTGGTAGCTTCACTCCAGTCCAAAATTCGACTCGAGAGCGACTGAAATTCGCTTGCATACTGCGTGACAGATTTAGTCCCTTGGCGCAGTTGTTGCAAGGCAGTTTTTGCTTGCTCACCCAAATGCGGGTCCTCGAAATGGTGTCGAAGGGCGATCATGAAGTCATCGAGACTTCGCAAGACCGGGGAGCGGAGCTCATACTGCTGTACCATCCAGGCGGCCACCTCACCTTGTAGGAGGGACGCCACGTATTGGACCCGGGATTCTTCCGAGGTAAAAGTCCAGGCCTGTTCGCGCATAAAAATGTCCACTTGCACCATAAAAAACGTCAGCTGATCACTCGACCCGTCATACGTGATCTTCAGATCTCGGCGGGCTGGTGGAGCGGGACGGATGGGAGGTGTGGGGACCACGGGTGGGCCTGGTTGTTGCCCTCCGTCCGCCGGAGCCACGGGTGGAGTCTGAACCTTCAGGTCGTCCATGGCTTGGGCCATGTCCAGAATCACTGCGTTCATGGCATCCATCCGGTCCAGTAATTCCTGGCGCTCTTCCTGCCAGCGCTGCCGCTCCTCATCCATCTGGTGAAGCAGCAGGGCTTCCTTTCGGGCGGGGTCGTCCTCAAACTCCAACCGGTGAACCGCAGTCCGTCTTGACCGCGCGTCGCTCTGTGGGAGCGACCAATGCCGGGGAGATTCCAGCCAGGTATCCAAGCGGGTAGGCTTGGGCTTTGCACTCAAACCCGATCCTGAGTCAGCTCCACTGGGCGTCTTCCCAGTCGACTTCCCTTCCGAAGGGGCCAGGTCGGGCTGTTTGGGTACAGCGTCGTCCTTCTTGTCGTTGTCATCCCCGTTGCCTGCCATAGCTGTCCAAGAACGGTACAGGAGCAGGACAACGAGGCAGAGGACTTGCAACTTAATGTGAGGGTTCCCAACCTTCCTGTGCAAACTCCATAAAATCACTTGCTCAGACTGTCATGCAGAAACAAGGAACTTTATTGGAAGCTTCAGGTAGTACAGGCCTTACACTGGTAAAGTTGCAAGTGAATACAGTTTCACAAAGACAGAATTATAACCCCTACAGGAAAGCAGATGTCAAACGTATGTTATGGGAATCTACGAGATAATTGTGCATGGTACAAGAACATCAAAGACCTCAGGGAACTCGTTAGGCTATCTACCCACCAAGGCCACAGCTGGCGGGAGGGAGTCAGAGAGAGCAAGGAAGGCGGACGTGGGAAGAGACATTCCAACCTGGGGCCTGTCAGACCCAACGCCTGAACCAAGGAAAGGCAAAAGGCCTGGACTGCTTTTACGAGTCCAGGGGGGGGGAACCACACTAGGCAACGGCATACAGACCCTCACACAAGGCCTCCATTGGCCCCCTCTGTTGTCAGCACACCTGGTGGGGGTGGAAAGTGTCAAGTTGCAGCCAACTTATGGCGACCCTGTAGGGTGTCCTAAGCAAGAGACATTCAAAGGTGGTTTGCTATTGCCTGCCTCCGTGTAGCGACCCTGGACTTCCTTGGTGGTGTCCCATCCAAGTACTGACCATGGCTGACCCTGCGTAGCTTCTGAGATATGACAAGATCAGGCTACCCAGGGCCATCTATGTCAGGGTGACGGTACACCTAAGTCTTGTAAAAAAAAAAAAACATTGTCCATTCAATTCCCTGTGAGGTCATAGTATATTATTACATCAGCAGCCATTTGACCAATCCTGTTACTTCATTTATTTGCAGTCTCCTTGGCAGTGGTTGCCAAGTAGCTTTGGGTGGCTTCAGACATTTGTGGGATAATTTATATGACGACAAAGCGTAAGTGATGACTGAAGATTTAAATTGCATCTCATAAATATTTGTTAGAAGTAATGTCTGTGGCTAAGGTTACGATTAGTGACCGGTGGCTGGAGAGCTCCCGGACTTACAACTGATCTCCAGACTACACAGATCAACTCTTCAAACCTTGACCTCTCTAGGCTCCCCCCCCCCCAACAGCTGCCAACTAGTTCAGTGTCAAATTAGTGCAGGGTTTTTTTTTTTTAATGTCACTTTGACTTTGAGCCCATCTAAGTGGTTGTATTTGATCCAAAATGTTGATGCTAAGTTATATTTTTACAGTTTATTAAACAGAAAAACACCATGCACTTCAGGGGGAAAAATATTTTGAGACTACGTCTTAATTATTCTCGCTCAAGAAAACATGTTTCATCAGTGTAGACAACACAAACAACGGCTGTTACAGTGAGAAAGGCAGCTTTTAAAAAATGATAATTACCAGCGTAAGAACAACATCCCCCTAAGCCAACGGAGAACTTTCAAACATGCTTTATAATTTATCATCTTCCTACATATTTACAATGCAAAAACTAATACTTGTGCTGGATGCTGCAAGAGCAAACACAGTTTATATGATGAAAGATTCGATTAACAATTATAGAACTATTATTGAGTGGTCTGCAGAGCTATTGTAACTGTGTTCTGCAGTAAGATAATTGGAGCAGTCAACCAGAGAGGAAGGATTATGCCATCCGTCTGCTCCCCAGACAGCCAGCATGGTGTACTAATTAAGAGTGGCAGACTCTAATCTGGAGAACCAGGTTCGATTCCCCCACTCCTCTGCATGAAGCCAGCTGGGCGACCTGGGGCCAGTCACAGTTCTCTCCGAACTCTCTCAGCCTCACCTACCTCACGGGGTGTCTGTTGTGGGGAAGGAAAGGTGACTGTAAGCCGGTTTGAGTCTCCCTTAAGTGGTAGAGAAAGTCGGCGTATAAAAACCAACTCTTCTTCTTTGTACGCATATAGATCTGTTGTTAGATTTTCTGTTATTTTTTATTGTGATGTTAATATCTGACCTTGAGTTTTAGAAAGGCAGTGTGCTGATGCTTTCGATAATATAGTTCTCAGATACCGGTACCTTTCCAAGAAAAGCACTCAGCATTATATAATTTTCACTGAAATCAATGGGGCTTATGAAGGCATCAGGTTGATTGGCTCATGTCCTGATCTGACAGACAGCGCATGCTGCAAATGTAGCCAGTCCAGCTAGCACCTTAGAGACCAACAAGATTTGGGGGGGGGGGTATGAGCTTTCGAGAATCAAAGCTCCCATTGGTCAGATACTCTCGAAAGGAAGTCCAACAGCAGGAGGTACCATGAGTTACTCTGTGTTGTAGTAGATCTTTGTGTCGGCTGTAAAAGTACTGACATTCGGTTTCTCTAGGTGACCCCAAGGTCTATGAGAAAGGGAGAATAATTTGAGCCAGCGTGGCGTAGTGGTTAAGAGATGTGGTTTGGAGCGGTGGACTCTGATCTGGAGAATGGGGTTTGATTCCCCACTTCTCCACATGAGTGGCGGAGGCTAATCTGGTGAACTGGATTGGTTTCCCCACTCCTACAAATGAAGCCAGCTGGGTGAACCTGGGCTAGTCACACTCTCTCAGCCCCACCTACCTCACAGGGTGTCTGTTGTGGGGAGGGGAAGGGAAGGTGATTGTAAGCCGGTTTGATTCTTTCTTAAGGGGTAGAGAAAGTTGGCATATAAAAACCAACTCTTCTTCTTCTCCTTCTATTTCCTATTTTCTTCACATAATTCATCAGATATCTAATTCCGAACCAATGTCATAAAAGATATGATGAATAGATCCACAAAATGGAGCTAGGGATAGATGGTAAGGATTACTTTACAAAGCTGAAGGAAGATCGAGGTTTGCTGAAAATTTGAAATCTAAAAAAAGAGAGAGAGAGAGAGAGAGAGAGAGAGAGAGAGAGAGAGAGAGAGAGAGAGAGAGAGAGAGAGAGAGAGAGAGAGAGGATTAAAAAAAACCAAAATCACAGAAATGCTTGTTGCTTTAAGAAAAGAATGCCCACTAGTCTCTGAGTTGCCTGAGGAGGGTGGGGCTTGGGAAGGGGAGGGACTTCAATGCCATAGAGTCCAATTGCCAAAGCGGCCATTTTCTCCAGGGGGACTGATCTCTATCAGCTGGAGATCAGTTGTAATAGCAGGAGATCTCCAGCTAGTACCTGGAGGTTGAGAAAAATATGCACAAGTACTACTGGGATAGTAGTGGAAATATAGTACTAGGCTCAAACCAATTAATTTAAATAATACACAAGCAAACTATGCAAACATATATTGTGAACAATGTGTAACATCTACAGACAAGTGAAAGCAGTGATAGTATGTACAAGCAAATCCAAGATGGAAAGTCTTTTTCAAGGTAAGTAAGAGTCTTATCTCTAGGTTGTTTTCTTCAAAAAGCAACACGAGGAAAGCTGAAAAATTGAAGAAGTTCACAGTAACGCGGTCCGGATGCACACTAGCGTTTTCACTGCAAAATTGCAGCTTCATCAGCTGGAATCTTCATAGATATTAATTGATTTGTCTATATAAAGTGTAATAAATAATTAATAAAAATAAATGCTATTTTATACAAAATAGGAATTTAGAGGCGCCCCTGACTCAACATTTCATCGATAAACAACACAATGAAAATGACCTTAGATTTTTTGTCATTTGGACTTATAAAGGTAACAATTTTGATGTGGAGAATGTACAAAGAATTCTATTGAGACAGGAAAGCAAATTCATTCATTTATTTAAATCATATTTTCCTTTTGAACTTAATAATGAGTTAGACCTCTCGTTATTTATAAGGTGTTCATACGTTTTTTCAGAATTTGTTCCTTGCCACTGATTTCCCCATTTTATATGTATAAATTGGCTAGCATTTTCTATGCAACTTTAGCCATAGCCATTTTGAGCAGCCTTTTTGGTGCAACAAGACTGAATTATTCTCTCTGTATTAGATTGCTATTATTGCATCTACAAAGGTATGTCTCTCTCTATATATATTTATAAGATTAAGGAATGCTTTGACTTTTTGTATAAAATAGCATTTATTTTTATTAATTATTTATTACACTTTACATAGACAAATATATACTAGTACCTGGAGGTTGGCAACCCTAACAGGAGAGAAGTTGAAGATGAGGGAGATAAATGTAAGCTGGCTGGTGGGTGGGAAGGAGAGAAGGAAGCAGGGAAAGGATGGTCACCAACCTCCAGGTGGAACCTGGAGAGCTCCCACTGAGGCTGGGAAATTCCTGGAGACTTGGACGCGTAGCCAGGGACAGGTGGCTTTTGGGGAAGGGGAGGGACCTCAGTGGAGTAAATGCTATAGAGTCCTCCCTCTAAAACAGCCATTTCCCCCCAGTGAAACTGATCTCTGTAGTCTAGAAATCAGTTGTAATTCTGGGAGCTCTCCAGGTACGGGAAATTGGACAGGATCATTAGGGTTGCCAACCTCCAGGTACTATTCTAGAATTTAAACCTGTGCTGAAAATAGGATTAGTTGAAGGGAACAGGCAGCACGAAGGCTGAAATTATCTAACTGATAAATAAACCAAATAAACAAACCCAATCAACATTTTAAACTAACCCCAATGATTTTACTAAGAAATTAACTACATTAGTAGCTGTGAGAGTTCCCAACTCCCTGGGCTAACTTCGCCAAATCACTGCTCAGGCTTGAAAGCAGAAACAATAGATTTATTGAAGGCTTCAGACAGATGAGACAGACACGGATTCAAAGTTGCAAGTGAATTGGCATAGCCGGGTTACAAAATATATCTATTCCAGGGCACTGGGGTTCACACAGATGTTATGGGAAGTTACAAGATAGATTGGTGCAATACAAAACATCAAACGGGTCCCAGCGAGGCTGCTAGGGCTATCAGATCTTCAAGGCCGGACTCGGCCTGAGGGAGTGCTCACAGGAAGCGCGGCAGGGGAGGGCACCTGGGCAAGACAGCAGAGGCGCCGGGTAGCGGGGAGGTGTGAACTGCTTTTACGAGTTCAAAGAGATAGGCAAAGAACAAAGTGGGGAAGGGAAACAAGGAATACCAGACCCTCACATTCTGCCCCCCTTAAGGCCCCCCTCCCGCAAGGTCAGGAGGACGGGGCTTATCGGGATAGGCGGTGTGGAAATCTTGTACCAGGCGGGGGGCCGCCATGTGTGGGGCTGCCACCCATTCATCGTGTGCAGGTCCCAGATGTTTCCATCGGACAAAGTAGAACAATTTTCCCTTTTTCCATTTGGAATCCAACACTTTAGACACTTCCAGATGGGTGTCCCCCCCCACAACCGTAGGAACCTCGGGCTTCGGAGGGGGGTGGAACTGGGGGGCAGCAACGTACGGTTTGAGGAGGCTTATATGAAAGACGGGATGGACGCCCTTAAGGGTCTTTGGGAGTTCGAGTTCCACAGTGACTTCATTGATCACCCGGGTAATGGGAAAAGGGCCCACATATCGATCGTTAAGTTTTTTGCAGGGTCGGAGGGAGCGCAGGTTCTTGGTGGAGAGATAGACTTGCCCCCCCACCCTGAGTTCCCAGCCCGGGGACCGATGTTTGTCGGCTTGTTCCTTGTACTTGCTTTTGGCACGTTCGAGATTTTTGAGCAACCAAGGCCAGGTAGACTGGACCACTTGTGCCCACTCCTGGACCTCGGGGACTGTTTCGAGCTCAGGGGTGACGGGAGCGGATCCAAAAGGACCAAAGTCCGTTCCGTACACTACGCGGAAAGGACTGAAACCTGTGGAGGAGTGGGGGGCATTGTTATAGGCGTATTCAGCAAACGGCAGCAGATCCACCCAATCGTCTTGGTGGTAGTTGACATAACAACGGAGGTAACATTCGACCACAGCATTTACCCGTTCCGTTTGACCATCGGTCTGAGGGTGGTAAGCTGAGGAGAGACCCTGCTCTTCCACCCCCATCAACTTTAGGAAGGCTCGCCAGAATTTGGCGACAAACTGGACCCCCCTGTCAGAGAGGACCTTCCTAGGGACCGAATGTAGTCTGAGGACATGAGTGACAAACAACCTAGCCAATCCCTGGGCCGAGGGGAGTCCGGCGCATGGAACGAAGTGGACCTGTTTGGAGAAAAGGTCCGTGATCACCCATAGAACTGTTTTACCCCGGCTGGGAGGTAGGTCGGTGATAAAGTCCATGGCAATCACCTCCCAGGGTCGAGTGGGACTCTCCAGGGGTTTTAACAGTCCGGGGGGTTTTCCCATTCTTTTCTTGGCCGTAGCGCAGGTGGGGCAGCTGCGCACGTACAATTCCACATCGGCTCTCATACCTGGCCACCAAAATTGTCTTCTCACCAGGTGCAGTGTTTTGACAAAACCAAAATGACCTGCCAGTTTGGCCCCGTGGACCAGTCCCAGAACTTCCTTGCGGAGAGCAGATGGGACGTAGAGTTTTCCCCCCTGTACCCACCAGGAGTCTCTTTGCTCCATGCCCGTAGGGAGGACCTGCTGCTCCATCTCCTGTTGGGACGCGTCCCGGAGCCTTTGCTGAAAGGCCTGCGGGATACCCTTGAGCATGGGATTCTCTGGCAGACGGGCTTGCGACCGGGTAGTAACAGCGAGCCCCGGGATTTCTCCTCGTTGTTCAGGGGTGAAAAGGGAGTCCACGGGGCGGTCAAAATCATTGCGGTACTGGGGAAGTCGGGACAGGGCATCCGCCAGGGCATTTTCTTTTCCGGGGACATGTTTGAGGGTGAAGCGGAATTTGGCGAAAAACTGGGCCCACCGAATTTGTTTGGCGTTGAGTTTCCTAGCCCCTTTGAGGGCCTCCAAATTCTTGTGATCGGTACACACCTCAAACGGAAATTCAGCCCCCTCCAAGAAATGCCTCCAGATGGTGAGGGCATGTTTCACCGCTGCCGCCTCCTTCTCCCAAATAGCCCAATTGATTTCCGATTGTGAGAATTTTTTTGAGAAGTAGGCGCAGGGCCGCAACTTCCCTTCCCCGTCCCTTTGCAGTAGAGCCCCCCCCATGGCCACGTCGGAGGCGTCCACCTGAACCACGAAAGGCTTGGTGCAGTCCGGGTGGGCTAAAACCGGCTCCGACGAAAAAAGCAATTTAAGCTCGTCAAACGCCTGCTGACAGGGAGGAGACCACTGCAAACGGGCCGAGGGTAGAGCGGCGCTCACTCCCTTTCCCTTGGTACGCAAAAGGGAAGTGAGGGGGAGAGCCACCTGCGCGAAATTGGGGATGAAGTTGCGGTAGAAATTGGCAAACCCCAAGAACTGTTGTAGGTGGCGGCGGGTGGTGGGGGGTTCCCAATCCCGCACGGCTTGAACCTTTTCGGGGTCCATTTCCAAGCCCTGGTGGGAAATTACATAACCCAGGAAGGTGATGGAGGGCTGGTGAAATTCGCATTTGGATACTTTGGCATACAGCTTGTGTTCTCGCAAGCGTTGGAGGACCTCGCGAACTAACCTAACGTGTTCCTCCATGGTTTCCGAATAAATGAGAATGTCATCTAGAAATACTACCACCCCCCGAAACAACAAATCATGCAAAACCTCATTGATTAATTGCATAAAAACACTCGGGGCCCCCGAAAGTCCGAAAGGCATAACAAGGTACTCAAACATCCCAAAACAGCTGGAAAAGGCCGTCTTGGGTTCGTCCCCCTCCTTAATGCGGATGCGGTGGTAGGCTTCTACCAAATCCAGTTTAGTGAAGATTCGGCCCTCTTTTAGTTGCGCAAGAAGGTCTGGAATGAGAGGGAGGGGGTAAGCGTTAGACTGGGTGACTGCGTTCAGTCTACGAAAGTCAATGCACAGCCTCAAGTCCCCCGTTTTTTTCTTGACGAAGAAGGCGGGGGCGGAGTACGGGGCTTTGGAGGGGCGAATGAAGCCCCTCGCCAGGTTGGTGTCCAGATAGTCCCGCAGTACCGCCTTTTCGTTGGGGCTCATGGGGTAAACCTTCCCTTTGGACAACTTGCCGTCCCCCACAATTTCAATAGCACAATCAGTGTCCCGGTGTGGGGGCAATTCGTCACATTCCCGCACATCAAATACATCCGCGAACTGGGAATATTCCGCGGGAAGGCGGGGTGGAGGGGCGACTTGGGGGGGGGTTCCCACCAATGCGGCGGCAGGGGTGCAAAGCACTCGGTCCTTGTCGTGCGCCCCGCAAGGGTCCTCCGGGAACGTGAGGGTTCGCTTGACCCAGTCGATTGAGGGATTATGCCCCTGTAACCAATTCATTCCCAACACTATGGGGGCAACTATGGGAGCAATAGTAAAATACAAGCGTTCCCAATGTTCCCCTACAGCCATAATCACCGCAGCGGTACGGTGAGTGACAGGTCCCTTCTTAAAGTCGCTACCGTCCATCTGGGAAAAGCGGAGGGGACCTGGGAGTGGCTTGCGCCGGACGCCTAACTTTTTGGCGGCTTCCTCGCTAATCAAAGTACGGGCGCACCCGGAGTCTACCAAGGCGGAAAATTCTAAGACTGGACCCCCCTTGGGCAGCGAGAGGTGTGCCCGAATATACACATTGTCCTCTTGGGCGCTTACCATCGGTGGAGCTCCTTGCACAACAACTGGAGCGGTCTGCTGAGGAGCCCCCCTTACAGCAGACCGACGGCGTTTTTTGCCGGTATCTCCCACTCTTCCTCCTCACTGGATGAAGGGGATGTGGTAGTTGTAATCCGTGACTCGGCCGAGTCAAAAGCTGCATTTGTAATCCGCGGTCCCGATGGACCCGAGGAGATGGAGGCGTCCTCTTGGGCGCTCGCATGTAGGGCGGTGGGTGCGCCCCGGTGTCCGGGAGCGCCGCTGCGGCGTCGAGGTTGGCCCTCCGCCGGGGTTTTCTCCGGTTCGGCCGGGGTTGGGCGAGGGGTAGTTGGGCGTCCGGAACGGGACGGGCACTGCGAGGCGAAATGGCCCTTGCCACCGCACACCAAACACACCCCGGTTTCAAAGCGCTTGCGGCGTTCGGCCATTGAGGGCCCCCCCGGGGTTCGGGAATCCTTGACAGCGCCTGGCCGGTCCCCCTTCGGCTTAAAGTCGCGACCGGTGCGCTGCCTGGACAGAGTCAGGAGCTGCTTCCGATTTTCGATGTCGGCGGCGTGGCGCACCCAGCCCTCGACGTCCGGGGGGTTGCCTTGCATGAAGGCCCAATGTTGCAGGTCCGGGTTCAGTCCCTCTCTGAAGCACTGCACCCGGGTAGCTTCGCTCCAGTCAAGAATTCTGCTCGACAGAGACTGGAATTCACTCGCATACTGTGCCACCGACTTAGTCCCTTGGCGCAGTTGCATCAGAGTGGCCTTAGCCCTCTCCCCCAGGTTCGGGTCCTCGAATCTGTTGCGGAGAGCGACCATAAACTCATCCAGATTCCGCAGCACAGGGGAGCGGAGTTCGTACTGTAACACCATCCACGCGGCTGCTTCGCCTTGGAGAAGGGAGGCCACATATTGGACCTGGGACTCTTCCGAGGTGAAGGTCCGGGCCTGTTCCCTCATAAAAATATCCACTTGGACCATGAAGAAGGTTAACTGATCCCCCGACCCATCGTACGTGATCTTCAGGTCACGGCGGGCCGGAGCGCTGGGAGGAGCGGGAGGAGTCGCCGGCGTTCCATCCGGAGGGTTGCCGGGGGGAGGCTGTACCTTCAGTGCGTCCATGGCGGCTGCCATCTCACCCATCACGGTTTGCATGGCATCCATCCGCTCCAACATGGCTTGGCGTTCCTCCTGCCAGAGCCTCCGTTCCTCGTCCATCAGGACCTCTCTACGCGCGGGGTCGTCCACGAGCCCCGTACCGGACAACCCCAGACGGCGATGCTTCGCCTCGGTCCGGGAGAGCGACCAGCCCTTCGGAGAGTCCAGCCAGGAGTTAAAGGTGTTCTTGGGCTTCGTACCCAAGCCCGGTCCCGGGTGTGGGGGACCGGGCACCTTCCGTCTGACATCCTCTTCCTTTGGGTCCGGTTTCTCCGGGACTTCGGGTTTCTCCGGTGAACCCGGGGGAGAAGAGGGATCCCCGTCGCCTTGCATTACAGTCCCTTAAGGTACAGCTGCAAAGCGACAAGGCAGGGACTTGCAACTTAATGTGAGAGTTCCCAACTCCCTGGGCTAACTTCGCCAAATCACTGCTCAGGCTTGAAAGCAGAAACAATAGATTTATTGAAGGCTTCAGACAGATGAGACAGACACGGATTCAAAGTTGCAAGTGAATTGGCATAGCCGGGTTACAAAATATATCTATTCCAGGGCACTGGGGTTCACACAGATGTTATGGGAAGTTACAAGATAGATTGGTGCAATACAAAACATCAAACGGGTCCCAGCGAGGCTGCTAGGGCTATCAGATCTTCAAGGCCGGACTCGGCCTGAGGGAGTGCTCACAGGAAGCGCGGCAGGGGAGGGCACCTGGGCAAGACAGCAGAGGCGCCGGGTAGCGGGGAGGTGTGAACTGCTTTTACGAGTTCAAAGAGATAGGCAAAGAACAAAGTGGGGAAGGGAAACAAGGAATACCAGACCCTCACAGTAGCATTAACATCATGCCAGAATACATATAAATCCCTCCATTCTTATATTCCACTGAGGAAAACCAAAC
Source organism: Euleptes europaea (assembly GCF_029931775.1). Classification (NCBI taxonomy): domain Eukaryota; kingdom Metazoa; phylum Chordata; class Lepidosauria; order Squamata; family Sphaerodactylidae; genus Euleptes; species Euleptes europaea. The sequence goes on from NC_079316.1 coordinate 110,136,616, forward strand.
AAATCTAACACTACTCAATAATTTGCGCATTTGTGCTGCCTCTTCCCTTCAACCTCCAGATACTGGCTGGAGATCTCCTGCTATTATAACTGATCTCCAGTTGATAGAGATCAGTTCTGCTGGAGAAAATGGCCGCTTTGGCAATTGGACTCTATGGCATTGAAGTCCCTCCCCAAACCCCGCCCTCCTGAGGCTCAGCCCCCAAAACCTCCCACCAGTGGCAAAGAGGGATCTGGCAACCCTAAGGATAATGGGGGGGTGGGGCTGCAGGGAAGGAAAGTGGAAGTAGTGGGTAAGGGGGATACAGGAGAAATTTAGACACCCCCCCACAAGTCCTTTCAAGTTCCTTGCTCGTAATTGTATAAATCTCTAGGTCTTAGAAACTTCAGAGTGGGAAATAGCCTGTTTGGCCTCTTATACGGCACAGAACAAAACAGATACAAGTGTCAGGCATGGGAAAAAAATAACTAGAAATGCTTGGTGAACGAATACATTGAAGGGGGAAAGTTCTCTATGTTCCATGACCAGGATGTATTTACTCCCCTGAGGCTGGAACCTCTAAAGTTTCTCTTTTCAGGTGGCGTATGGGAACTCATTATTATAATTTGTTTGATAATTATGACCCTGCCAGGAATGTCATTGTAAAAAAAAGACACACACGTGCACCAAACGTCTAGTATCGGGTGACTCTCAACAGACTGCATATCACAGCTCGAGAAAATCCTGAATAGTGGTTGAGGTAACCTAGTGACTACTCAGAAGGAAACAGTCTCATAAGGAAATTTAGGACACGGATAATTAACTGTGGTTTACGCAACAACCCTCTAGGAAGAAGCCAACTGCTGATTTTCATACCAGTTGTAGCGAATGTTGCTTCTTCACTCTTCTGAAAATGACCATCAGTAGAGAATGAATTCGCCCTTGCAAAACTTTCAGACAAAAGACAACCTCAATTCCCAAAAGATCAACAGCATCGACTTGGAACAGGATGTTCGTAGCAATTAATTCTCATACCAATTACCTGCTGAGTCATGCGGGCAAAACTCAGGTCTCCCACATGGCTTTCACACTTCAGAGATTTGCATTTTGATATCAGATTCCGGAATTTGTCATTTGTTTGGAATCCAGGATGGAAGTGTCATTGCGTAACTTATAGCAACTCAGCCCCTGTATCTGTGAGGGCCACCCCCTCTGTTGGTGGTAGGGTTGCCAGCTCCGGGCTGGGAAATACTTGGAGATTTGGGAGAGTCTGAGGAGGGCAGGGTTTGGAGAAGGGAGGGACTCCAGTGCCATAGAGTCTAGTTGCCAAAGCAGCCATTTTCTCCAGGGGAATTGATCTCTGTCGCCTGGATATCAGTTGTAATAGCAGGAGATCTCCAGCCACCACCTGGAGGTTATAATCAAACAACGGCTTACAAGTGCTTACAGGAGTATAGAATTCAAAATATGGCACAAGACAAATATTTTCAATGTAGGAAAATAACAATGCAAATCTTGCTTTTAGAGGAATATATTGAGAACAAATTACATACAGTCACACTTCTAGAGCAACAAAATATGTGACAATGGGTCAAAGAATGATCCCAAAATCAAAAGGCTCAGTTCATATCAAATTCGTTGTCAATAGAGTTCAGAGATATTGCATCACATGAGCAACGGAAACAAGACGTGGGACAATGGAAATCCGGTATAATTCCATTTCGTGTGAACTTTCTCAAGCCTTCAGTCTTTCCGTGCACAATTCTGTGGGGAAATGCATAGCTCTATAATATGCCATCCGTTGTAAAGTGCTGATAAATAGAATAAATATATATATAGATAATTAAAACAACATACGATTCAACACATAAAGGAGTGTACCTTTCCTATGTCTTTGGACGGCAAAAGTTAGACGTCTAATTCACTCAGCGAGCCAAGTCATTAAGAAGGGTCTCAGAGCAAGCAAGCTCATTACTTAATACCACTAAATGTGGTGCCCTGCCTTTTTTAAGTGCCACGTGTATTAAAGTGAAAGCTGCATAGTACTGTTATAAATAACTGGATAGGTCCATGAACGTATTGAGCCCATTAGGAGAGTCTGAGGAGGGCAGGGTTTGGAGAAGGGAGGGACTCCAGTGCCATAGAGTCCAATAGCCAAAGCAGCCATTTTCTCCAGGGGAACTGATCTCTGTCGCCTGGATATCAGTTGTAATAGCGGGAGATCTCCAGCCACCACCTGGAGGTTGGCAACCCTAGTCGGTGGTGTTCCTCAACTTATGGGACAATGAAGTGTTTGCCAGATGTTCAAATACGAGGGAGATGGCTGGAGACAGAAGCCCCAGTTAGCCATGGGAAATGGGAGCGGATTTACAACACACATTCATTTGGCAATTTCTTTAGGAGGCTTCCTGTGCCTTTAACAGCAACAATAACACAAATCACTTGGCTGAATCCGTTCTTACCAGGGTCTGTTCTTTTCACCACTCTGGCTCTCATTTTCTTGTATATGCTCGGCTTATTGTCAACCTTGGGCTTTGGTAGCATCTCCAGTGGCCAATCAGAAGCTCTACTGGGCCCAATCCTGACCTGGTCCCACCCACTTTGTAAAAACATTTGGCAGGCAACTGGAAAGGTGCCCATCGGGTGCCATTTGGCTCATGGGCACCATGTTGAGGATCTCTGTGCTGCAAGAATAACTCACAGCTTTTCCCATTTAGTTTAACCAGCCAAGGGGGTGGGGACATAGTTCCAGGTAATGATCTTCAGACCTAGTTTTGCCATCATTCAACGTAAGAGTAGATTTTCCATGTGGAATTGCGGCAGGTCCCCACCTCTGAATGTATATTCTGATCCATTTGTCTCTGGCGAGATCGTGCTTTTTACAATCTACAAAAAAATGCCAAACACTGTCCAAACTCCCTGATCCACAATCACAAAGTCGCTTCGAAAAGGGGACCCCTGAAAATCTGCCTGCTAACTCCCCTAATGGCAGTGCATTTAATCTGGCCTTGGAGAAAAGCACGCTGTACTTGGGGGATCCGATCGTCCTTGAAAAGCCTGGCAAGAATCATAGTTCTCTCTGAGATAGGGTTGCCAACCTCCAGGTACTAACTAGAGATCTCCTTCTATTACAAATGATCTCCAGCTGAGAAAGATTTCACCTGGAGAAAATGGCCGCTTTGGCAATAGGACTCTATGGCATTGAAGTCCCTTCCCTCCCCAAACCCCGCCCTCCTCAGGATCCACCCCAAAAACCTCCCATCGGTGGTAAAGAGGGACCCGGCAACCCTACTCTGAGAGCAGAAGGAACCACTTGGCAATCTTTATATTAGCAAAAGTTGAGACAGATTTAAGATGATATACAAGTAGGGTTGCCAGGTCCCTCTTCACTATCAGCGGGAGATTTTGGGGGCGGAGCCTGAGGAGGGTGGGGTTTGGAAGGGGAGTGACTTAAATGCCATAGAGTCAAATTGCCAAAGCGGCCATTTTCTCCAGGTGAACTGATCTCTATCGGCTGGAGATCAGTTGTAATTACAGGAGATCTTCTATTACCTGGAGGTTGGCAACCCTATATACAAGGTATAGCCACTTGAAGCCAAATCGAATTGTTTTACCTTGTGTAAGCACAGTCTTTTCCTGGGATTGTTTCCATACACTTGACAAATCTCGTTCTCAGATGAAATGAGATAGCCATAAAGTAGAATAAAGTTGTAGCCAGCTGTGTTGGCCCATGCACAATCCAAAACAAAATTCATGCCTGGCTATCTGACTGTTACTATGGGGTCCTCCCTAATGTCATGGGGAAGCTGGACCAAAAAGGGTTCAGGAGAAAGGAATGAATGGGAGATAGCAGCATGCAGTGTCCCATGAGAGAGAGCCAGCGTGGTGTAGCGGTTAAGAGCGGTGGACTCTAATCTGGAGAACTGGGTTTGATTCACCACTCCTCCACATGAGCAGTGGATTCTAATCTGGTAAACCAGTTTGGTTTCCCCACTCCTACACATGAGTGGTAGACTCTAATCTGGTGAACTGGGTTGGTTTCCCCACTCCTACACATGAAACCAACTGGGTGGCCTTGGGCTAGTCACAGTTTTCTCCGAACTCTTTCTACCCCACCTACCTCACAGGGTGTTTGTTGTGGGGAGAGGAGGGGAAGGAGATTGTAAGCCAGTTTGATTGTCCTTCAAAGGTAGAGAAAGTTTGTTAGTTATAGGGAAATATCTACAAAGAGGTCAGCATGGACCAATGGAATGGTAAGTGCCGTCAAGTCACAACAGATTCATGGAGAAAACCATGGGGTTTTCAAGGCAAGAGACAATCAGAGGTGGTTTGCCATTGCCTTCCTCCATGTAGCAACCCTGGACTTCCTTGGTGGTCTCCTATCAAAGTACTAACCAGGGCTGACCCTGCTTAGCTTCTGAGCTCTGACAAGATCAAGCTAGCCTGGGCCATCTATTGGGTTGCCAGCTCCAGGATGAGAAATACCTGGAGATTTTGGGGGAGGAGCTGAGGAGGGTGAAGTATGGGGAGGGGTGGGACTTCAATAGGGTATAATGCCACCTTCTAAAGCAGCCATTTTCTCCAGATGATCTGAGGTCTGTCGCCTGGAGATCAGTTGTAATAGTGGGCAATTTCCAGCCACCATCCGGAGAGTGGCAACGCTGGCCATGTGGGTCACGGCACACAGACCAAAGCCACACAGAATTTAAATTACAAATTAAAACAGGGCTCTGTTCCTTGTTACTGAAGAAACCAGTGCCTGAGGCTGAATCCAGAGGACAGTGGTGCTTGTCCTAAGATTTTACCTTTCTAGTCTATATTTAGCAGAATTGTGCGAATCAACTCATGTCATGCTTGATCCTTTAACATTAGTTGTCACCAACACATCCCTGATGAGATTACAGTGTGGGAAGAGTAGTGAGAAAGCTGTCTTTCAGGGACATGTTTGTAACTCTGCGGCACGTGCCGATTACCCCTGGGCACATGATGGTTTAACCAGTTTTTCCTGGCCCTCATTGCTGCGTGTAAATGAGCACTGGAAGTTCTTAGAACAATGGGTGAATTAATGAGCAAGCCAGTCTACGCTAACCCTCAAGCACGCACAGGTCATGAGTCATATCTCTTGGCACGTCCAGGATAGGGCTGCCAGCTCCGGGTTGGGAACTACCTGGAGATTTTGGGGGTGGATCCTGAGGAGGGCAGGGCCTGAGGAGGGGAAGGGCTTCAATGGGGTAGAATGCCATAGAGTCCACCTTCCCAAGTGGCCATTTTGTCCAGGTGAACGGATCTCTGTTGCCTGGAGATCAGTTGTAATAGTGGGAGGTCTTCAGCCACCACCTGGAGGCTGGCAGACCTAGTCCAGGATGAGGTTAAAGAAAGGTAAAAACATTATAATAAATAAAGCCAAGTGGGGGACCCACAAAGACACACGTGGGGTGTGTGTGTGTCTCATTTCCCCATTCCCCCTCTCCCTCTTACTTTTCTGTTTTGCACACCCCCCCACCCCCACCACTGGCAGTGCCTGCAGCCTTTACCCATTCCCATGCACTTACTCATTTCTCTTTTACAGTCTCCCTTAGGGTTGCCAGCTTCAGGTTGGGAAATACCTGGAGATATTTGGGGCAGAGCCTGAGGAGGGCTGGATTTGGGGAGGGGAGGGGCTTCAATGCCATGGAGTTCAATGGCCAGAGTGGCCATTTTCTCCAGGTGAACTGAATTGTATTGGCTGGAGATCAGTTGTAATAGCAGGTTTCCACTAGTACCTGGAGGTTGGCAGTTCAAAGCAGACACCTCTGTGTGGTTATTCAAATTCTGACACAGATAATCTATACGCCTAGTATAGCTTAAACAAAGACTGTATTGTTCAAACTACAAAATACACTGAACATACACATAACGTGCAAGCACATACAAAACTGTTACATAGAATATAATGCACCATACAAAAGTCTCAGTCCTGTATACCAATAATGGTTATTTTCCAAAAAATTGATTGCAGGTAAGTATTATTCTATCCTGAAGTAGGGAGGTCATGGAAGTAGAGGGGAATGTTCAGTGTATTTTGTTCAGTGTATTTTGTAATTTGTACAATACAGTCTTTGTTTAAGCTATACTAGGCGTACAGATTATCTGTGTCAGAATTTGAGTACCTGGAAGTTGGCAACACTAGCCTCTCCCCTTTTTGTTTCCCTCATCTTCAGTTTTCCATTTCTTTCGCCCCTCCTCCCTTCAGCTTCACTATCTCTTCCTCCTATCTTTTACCTTTTTAAAGTATCTTTCTCCCCTCCCTCCTCTAACCGAGGATTGGAATCTTTAGCAATAAGATGCCAGTTATGGAAGAGATCAGTTCCCCTGGAGATAGGGTGGCCAACCTCCAGGTACTAGCTGGAGATCTCCTGCTGATAGAAATCAGTTCACCTGAAGAAAATGGCCGCTTTGGCAATTGGACTCTATGACATAGAAGTCCCTCCCCTCTCCAAATCCCACCCTCCTCAGGCTCCACCCCAAAAGCCTCCTGCCAGTGGTGAAGAGGGACCTGCCAACCCTACCTGGAGAAAATGGCTGCTTTGGAGGGTGGTTTCCATAGAATTATACCCTGCTTCAGTCCCTCCCTACCTACATCTCGCCCTCTCCAGACTCCACCCTCCCAAATCTCCAGGAATTCCCCAACCTGGTGGTAGCAACCCTACTCAGCCATGTTGGCTGCATTTGCCTTGCAGTTGCCCAAAATGGCTGCCAAGATGTCACATCTCAACCTCATGAGATCTTAGTGGCACACTTTTCTTTAAAAGGGGGACATTGTTTCTTTGTGCAACCTTTTTAACCTTGAAAGGGCCAAGTTAGTAGTCACTAGGGTTGCCAACATCCAGGTAGTAGCTGGAGATCTCCTACTATTACAACTGATCTCCAGCTGGCAGAGATCAGTTCACCTGGAGAAAATGGCCACTTTGGCTATTGGACTCTATGGCATTGAAGTCCCTCCCCTCCCCAAACCCCGCCCTCCTCAGGTTCTGCCCCCAAAACCTCCCGCTGGTGGCAAAGAGGGGTCTGGCAACCCTAGTAGTCATGGTGATGTGTATGCCCCTTTTTCAAAAATGTGAACTACACTAAAACAAATAGTTTTTATTCAAAAGCAAATAAAACGGGGGTAAAGAAGCTTCAACAAGTAAAAAAACGAGGAATAGTGAAATAGACTGAATAGTCCAAAAGTCATGGTGGGGTGAGAAATAAGTCTCTGGCTCTAACCCACAAAGCTCTATAAAGGTCTGGAAAAGTCTCCTTTTCTTTGCAGCCTGGAAAATAGTTCTTTTTTCCTCACAGCAGAAGTCCCAGGAGCTCATCTTCTGCCTCCGTTCTTCTTCCACAGGAGTTTCCTTCCCTAGAATGCCTTTTTGCACCCTGATTCTCCACTCCCTCTTGAGTGAATGCTTCACGGCGCTCCTGTGACAGTCGGAAAACCTGTTGTCCCAGATGTCCACGCTGTTCTTCCCTCCTGTTGCCAAGCAACTTTCACCCAGCCTCTGTAGAAGTCCCAGTTCCCAGACCAGCAGCCATTATACATGGAAAGATAGGCCACAAACATTCTAATATAAAACAAACATTTTACAAGTCTTACATATGATTTTTGGGTTTTTACAACCCCCAATATATTTTTAAAACATTTCATTTTTTCCCTGTAAACCTGGGGCTTCCAGCAGGCTTGCAGAATTGTACCAGTTGTGTCCCTGGCCCCTTGGTGTAGATTTTTTGATCCACATTCTACAGGCCAGATCAGAATTAGATACGACGATGCTGGATCTTTAAAAAAAAAAAATGTTTTTAAACCCTACGATCCAATGGGTTGGCATATGAAGTTACAACAGTTCTGTGCTAGCTGCTGCTTTCAAGGTTCTTGAACTAGAGTAACAGTGCAATTTTGAACAGGGTTATATCCTTCTAAATGCACTGGAGTCAGTGGGTTTAGAAGGGTTTAAGACTGCTTAAGATTGCACATTAAAAGATCATTCCTAAGCTTTAGGGCCGATTGGGCTCAAGAGGTGGCATGATCCCACCACCAGCATTAAGCGCCTCTTTATTCCACAATGACAGGCATTTATACTGGTGGTGGAGGCAGTTATGTCGGTGCCTGAGCGCCGCAGAGCTGCACACCGCTCCGCCGGCGGCGCAGTCTCTACGGGACATAAATCCCGGAAGAGACATGTGGCAACAGCATGGGGGGGGGGTTTCCCCAGGGGCGAAGCTGACATCAGTCAGCTTCCACAGCCCCTCCAGGCCGGCAACGCCCCCTCCAGCAACAATGTTGCTGAACCAGGTTTTACCTGGCGCAGCCTCGCTGTTCTCAATGGGGCAAAATTCCCCATTTTTGATTTTTAAACTTTAAAAAGACTCAGTTATGGAGCATAACTGGTGCCTCAGTTATGCTGTCCCCAGATGCCAAAAGGCTCAGGAATGGGCTGCCCACTACCTTAGCAGCTGTTAGAAAATGGTACCTCCTTAATGCATAGGGGCAGGATAGAGGGGTCAGTGATCTCGTATCCAGAGATTTATGTAATCTAACTTCTTGTAGGGAAGCCTTCCATACCTTTCTTGATTTGGTACTTAATGCCTATCAGCTAAGTATACCCGTACATACACCAACAGGCAGGTCCCAGACTGTGATCCTCAAACCCCAGGACCATCCCACTCTCTCCTCTTTGTTTTGTTGTTGTTGTTGTTTTTTGCAGTACGGTAAGTAGAAAATTCAGATTTACAAAAGAGCTGTCCATTAGTCCATCTGTAATTTTTCCAAATTTATTTAGGAAAAAAAATAACATGAGCAAAAATGAGAGTACTTTCAGTGTTACAAGAAAGCATATAAATGTCTAGCAATAGTCAATCTGATTTATTTTTTTAAATACAAAATAACCACATGAACACCTAATATACAGGTTTCATTTGAATACATATTTATTAGATAAATATTAGGTTGTCACATCATCTAACTACATACAGTTTTGCAAGACTAAAAATCACAATTATTTTTTTTCTGACCAGTTTTAAAATATGAAATGATTGCATTGTACTGTACATACAATGTACAAACAAGGACAATGGCCATTTTTGCATGGTAACGTCAGATTGTACTTTTTTTTTAAAATTCTCCTCTGATCACAATATCAAAAAATTGTACAAAGTATGAATTTGGTTACAATCCTTTTTTAAAATTTTATTTAATCCCCTTATTTTCTTCATTATTTTTGTAGCACCCTAAAAATACACCGGTGATAAGACTAGTACACATTAAGCTAATTATTACATGAAAGAAAACAAAAAAAATGCAAGGAAAAAATTCTTTCCACAAAGGATTCCAGAGTATATTACAAGAAGTGAAACAAATGTGGAGACTTCACGAACGCTAACAAACAGGATTCATTTCCCACATAAGATGGATCTTCAAGCTTCATTTTCTTTCCTGTGAAATAAAAACAAATGCACATTCCAAGGAAAATGAATGCATTTCTGTTAACATGTCTCTTTTTGCCATTTACATATGTACAGATGTCCCTGGAGCCTACACTGCAGACATTAGTGTATTTTCATTATCACATAATAATAATAATAATAATAACAATAATAATAGTAATAGTATGTCTTGGCAGTAGAATTATAAATCTCTGAGGGTTCTTTTCCAGGTGGGCATCTATAGGGAAACAATTTAAAAAAGAAACCCAAGCCAAAATGCCTCCAAAACAAAGGAATAACAATAATAAAAAAAAAAACTTTGGGAGTAGAATTCTGCCACCCATTGTAAAAGAACGCCATGTAGTACCTTCCATGGAGATAGATCACGATGGGTAGCCGCTGTTAGTCTGTCTATAGCGGTAGAAGAGATCAAGAGTCCTGTAGCACCATAATGACCTACAAAATTTCTGGTAGGGTATGCGCTTTCATGAGTCACAGCTCACTGTTATCTGAAGAAGTGAGCTGTGACTCACGAAAGCTCACACCCTGCCAGAGGTTTTGTTGGTCTTTAAGGTGCTACTGGACTCTTCCTCTTTTCTACTCCATGTTGCAGAATAGGTTTTCACCTCATTCTAAGGTAACAGCAGTGAGCGGATTACAAACAAACTGTGCCTATTTCTCCGAAACAAATCTTGGGGTTTAAATGACCTGATGATGAGGGACTGCTTATGGGGAGGGGGCATTCTGGACCCCTGGCGGTGTTTTCAAGGCAAGAGACATTCAGAGGTGGTTTTGCCATTGCCTCTCCAAAATAAATATACCCTTTAATAAAACATGAAGGAAGTGGAGACTTGGCAACTGCTGTTGCTTGACAATAGCCCAGCTGAAATAGCCCTTAAATTCGGTCAATATCATGCCCCCTTTCTATAGATTGGATCATTATACATAAAATCTACACTTTTGAAAATGAGCACTGAATTTGGTTACCATGACAAAAAATTATTTCCAATGATGGAACATTGAAGAAGCAGCAGCAGCAGCAGAAGAAGAAAAAAAGAGTTGGTTTCTATATGCCGACTTTCTCTACATTTTAAGGAGACTCAATCCGGTTTACAATCTTCTTCCCTTCCTCTCCCCACAACAGACACCCTGTGAGGTAGGTGGGGCTGAGAAAGTTCAGAGAAAATTGTGACTGGCCCAAGGTCACCCAGCAGGCTTCATGTGTAGGAGTGGGAAAACAACCCAGTTCACCAGATTAGCCTCCGCTGCTCATGTGGGGGAGTGGGGAATCAATCCCGGTTCTCCAGATCAGAGTCCACCACTCCTAACCACCATACCATGCTGGTGTAGAGCCAGTGTGGTGTAGTGGTTCAAGTGTCTCGCTGGGGCTGGGGGAGGAGTGGGCTGTATTACTCATTCTGCCATGAAGCGTAACTGTTTGTCAGCTTGATGGAAGAACCCTGTGTGCTGCTCTGAACTTTTGGAGGACAAACAGAACCAACCAAACAAACCTAATAATGGTGATGGTTGAAAGAGCCACCAAGTCGCAGCCAGCTCATGGTGACCCCATAGGGCTTTCAAGGCAAGAGTCATTCAGAAATAGTTTGTCATTGCCTGTCTCTGTATAGCAACCTTGGACTTCCTTGGTGGTCTCCCATCCAAGTACTAAACAGGGTCGATCCTGCTTAGCTTCCAAGATCAAGTTAGCCTGGACCATCTAGGTCAGGGTTAACAATAGATTAGACAAACATGCTCAATGGGGGCATCCCCTTTTCTGCCTCCTCAGCAGAGACTTGCATATGGCACATTCAGATTGCTACCAGCACAACACCTGAATTAATCACATCTGGCTTTAAATGGTTCTGTTTCCAGTTCAAATACCAAAAAAAAAAAAAAAATCAAGCCACTAATCTGGATGCCCGTTCAGTAGCAGAGGAGCAGTTTTATGAAACGGGCGATAAAATCTAAACAGGCAAAACACAGTATATGGGCTGAAAATAGACATGAATAACTGGCATTACACTGGATAACTTGCCTGTTTTTAGAGAGGCAGGTCATGGCGAAAAAAACGGCTGGTTTTTGAGCCCCTGATGGCTGAGATTGGTGAAGCTGGTTGCTTAAAGCAAATGAGAATGATGGGACTGACTCAACTGGCCTAAAATCAACTGACTCGTAGCTGCCCGTTCAAATGGTTTCAATGTTTGTGATTGAGACAGAACAATGCAGGCAGAAGGAAAAAAAAAACCCAAAATACACTTGAAAAAAGATGATGCTCTAGACTTCAGTGTCATCATGGGTATCCCACCACAACTGTGACACCACGTTATTCCCCAGGGGTTCAGTAACCAAGATCCTTCCAGTGTGTACAAGACACAAAAATCATATACTGGACTACCGACTTCTCACCTATGTATGGGACAATGCCATTTTCAAAGCATTTTTTAAAATATACCTTTGTGGTTGTCATTGTCTGACAAAAGAAAAGAATCCCAAGGCAATATCCTTGCTCGTAACAATATCTTTTCATGGCAGTTCAGGACATTGGCCAGACCCATTAAACTGGATTAAGAAATGGAGGGGAGGGGGCTAATTTGTCAAAAGCAATCCAAGAACCCTTACACAAAACAAAACAAAACAAAACAAAACAAAACAAAAAAACCCAGAAGAGCACCTATGCTCCCCCCCACAAAGACTATGTATTTTTAAAACACAAGTATAACCAGATCAGGAAAATGTTGAATATTATTATCAAAGACGATACTAAAATATTCACAAAAGGTATTTACAATAGCAATTCTTAAAATAATTGATTTTTGCATAATGAACAGCGCTTCTTTTGAAACAAACAAAACAAAACCTTGATAAAAGGGGGACGGGGGAGAAAACAAGTGTCAAAACATCTCTACATAAAATGTTTTACAAATTCAACACTCCTAACTGGAAAATAGAGGAACTAAAACTGCCATTTTCTGTAATATCTACAGCAAAGTGCTGTGGACTAGTATATATATATATATAACAAGATGCATATACAGCAATGGCGGCAGATGCGAAGAACAAAATACGCAAAGAATTTACAAGCATGACTTTGGTGACGAGAGCGAGTTGGGAATGGAATGCACGGGTCACGCCATTCACAGAGGGTAAGGCGGGCAGAGTATACGCACAGAAGCCAACAAGCAAGAGTTCCATGGGACACGACGTTGAAAGCCTACCGCTGAAAATCAAATACGGGATATATTTGATCTGATTTCTGGACGGGAAAGGAAGCCATTATGTGTTTTTTTTTAATTTATTCACAAAGAAAGCAAGATTTGCACAGAGTGGGCAGAAGACAAAATGTCGGCCCCGCCAGGGCAGAGTTGGCACGCACGCACGTCCTTGACATACAGATACTATACATCATTTATACGAATGACCGAGAGCACAGAAATGGGCCCCGGGAGCGACGGGAAGCTCGTGCGGGAGGGAGGCAACCACATGAGAAGCACAAAGACCGCGGAAGCACTGTGGCAGGAGAGAGGGCACGGTACGGTTGTACCAAAGGGATTTACCCTTCCCATGCCCATTGTCCTTGGAAAAATTATATATGTATATATATATATTTAGAAAACAGTCCTGGCAGCTAAAATAAGTACAACAAACTTGAAGACAGAAAATGAAAAGGCCGAATCCCATGTCACAATCTGAAAAACAGAAAGAAAGTAAAAACTCGGGAGAGGTGTAGGACAGCTAGAGTTGAGTCCCGTAGCATGTTAGAGACCAACAAGATTTTCAGGGGAATAAACTTCCTTGAGTCAAAGCTCCTTTCATCAGATACCAGGGGTAGGGTGTCTCTTTCCCACTGAAAAGGCCTCTTTCAAGCCAACCATGTAAAATCCTATTGGGAGCAGTCATTTTGCCATCTTGCTGATCTCCTTTCATACCTTCTTGCTTCCCCCACACCCCAGTGAGGACTGTTTTACTACACAGATTACAAAAAACCACTTGGTGATATCCAACATTTTATAGTTTATTTTCTTTCATATGGGAAAATCATTTAAACCCCTCCCTCCCATTTAATGGTTGGCCTAATAACATGACAAGCAGGTTTGTCCTTTGAAACCAAACCCTGTAAAAAAAAAAAAAGGGGGGGGGGGAGAAAGACAGAAGAAAGCCAGTTCCCAAGTCTCTGTGTTAGCGCTAAGGAGCTACCCTGCCCACGAGATTAATTTTTTGAAAAAAATTGCTACAATTTAGGGGGGAAAAACCCAGTTGCTGCAGTTGAGAGATTCAGAGGACTCTTCCATCAAACAGAAATGACCGTCTAAGGAACAGACACCTCCCTTTGATGTGTTTTGTGTTTTTATCATAGTTGTGACATCTTTATGGGGTTCTTTTGTGCTTTTTTTGGTTTTGTGGTTTGAGCCCGTTTGGCTAGTCTGAATGCTTCGCTAAAGCAATTCTGTCCTTATTCCATCTGACCCAAATGTGCAGACTGGGAGAGGGAGAGAAGGAACACAGTAGGACTGACACCACACCATAAAGGGAGGGGAAAAAGAAAACTCATGGAAGAACACAGTTGGAAGGACATTCTGAAACTGGTCAATTAGAATAGTTCTGTTGCCTTTTCTTCCCTCGGTGAGAGAGACTTCTACCAGGATACTTCATGCGATGCATCTCCCAAAGCTCATTCTCGATCTCTCTGCAGATCTAACCAGTGAGGGGTATTTTTGCAGCTGCAGTCCGTGATGTGGAATGGCTGGGCTCGGAGGTCCACCCCTTTCTCGTCCTCTTTCTTTCCTCCCCACAATTCGTGAAGCTTGACACAAGCAAGTGAGTTCTGAGATGAAGAACATGTGCATCGTTTCCTCCAGCTGTGAGCCCTGTCCTCGTGTGTGGGGGAAGGGTGGTGTGGGATTCCTCACTGTGAAGCTACAGACGTGTCAGACGAGTGAACGGTGTCGTGGACAGAACACAGAAGGCTTCAGTTGTTCTCAAAGAGAGAGAGAAGGTCATCGTTGCTATTGCTTGGTAAGTCCGGAGGGTCCAGGTATGAAAGGAGCTCATCCGGATTTGTGAGTTCGGGAAGCAGCTATAGAACAAAGATAGAGGAAATCTGAAAATAGTAAAAACATACTGGCAAAACCGTTGGTAATTTCAGTATGAGGGCCCACATTTGTTGCAGAATATACATACACCTGAAGATACTCTTGTGGGTAGAGAAAGAACTACTGTATACATTAAAGGCAGCCCAGTTACATGGAAAATCTCCATTGTAACGCTGCATGGCTACTGGAATGAAGAGTGGAGACATGACCGAGCACAAGAGTGTAGTAAGAGGACTTCAAATTCTACAGCATTGAGATTGGTGGCCGAAATTGTTATACTAAAGCAGTCAGGTGGGTTGGAGCATTAAAGAAGTCCTGGAGGGGGCTAAGCCTAACCCTGGCACACTGCCAGCTATTGCAGGGGTTATTCTGCTTAGCTTGCTCCTGGTGATCAGTTGACACTCCAGGGTCGGGGCCCACTGGGAACTCTCCCAGTAAGTGAAAGGGCCAGTCTGCTGCTGAAAGCTAAACTTAAAAAAACAACAGCAACAACAAAAAACACCTTTGTCCTGCTAATCCCATCTTCCCTGCATAGGGCTACTGACAAAGAGGAAACAAAGAGCAAGCAAAGAATGGATCGGGGTTAGGGTTGTGCATTTCGATATACCCGAACCAAAAATAAACCCAAAATTAGCCGTTTCGGCAATATTCAGGTTTTGGGTTGACTGAATACCAAAACCTGGGGATCTGCCTGAAGCTGAATAGGTGATTCGGGTTTGGCTATTCCCCTTTGCTCAGATGCACAGCTCTGTGCTTTCTCCCATTTTTCTACCTTTGACTGGTTTTGTCAGTCCTTTTGAGGTAGGGGTTGTGTAATCGGAGCCAACTTGGTCTGACCAACCATCACCATTCAGTGGGTTAATCTGGATCAAACATAAGGGTTATTTAAAAGAGGGGGCTCACCCTCCTGTCCGGCGGGATAAACCCTCCAACTAAAAATAACCGGTTTTGACAGCTGCTCAAACCACCAGGCTTCCAAAGGAGATTCCCTCATCCACGTGGATGAGCAGTCTCCTTCAGAACAGCCTTCATGGTCGAGACTTCAGTTGGCTCTGATATCAACGCCCCCCCCCCATGAAAACCTGCTTTCAAAAGGAAGGTCCCCCCAAGTAGAGGCTTCATTTACCCGCATCGTGACCACCTCTGGAAATCAATAAATAATAAACCCAATAAATAATAAACCCAATAAACCCGAACCCGAAATTTACCTAGTTTATATTTTGCACGACCCTAATCAGGACTCATGCATATCACATGACGCTCCAGCCTGGGCATGTCTCCACTGCTAGCTGAGACACCTAAAACAATCTTTCACATTAAGTCACTTTGTAAAAATAACGTTCTTACAAATCATAATGGCTGGGATGTCCCCCCCCCCCCTCAAATCCGCTGATAGAAGGACTTGCAGTGACAGAGGGCAACTGTCTCGCCTCTCCTTTTCCACTACAATAGAAACTGCTCCCTGAAATACTGCTCTTGAGGGATTGGGTACCCCCTGGAACAGCATGAAGGGATAAATGGAGGTCTGTTCTGAGAGGGGGAAACTGGTGAAAATCACTGCCCCCTTCCATCAGGAAAAAAAACCCCTTGCTCTGGGATTTTGAATGATGACAACTGCCAAACAATTTGTGTGTGCATGTATGTCCATCCACACGCACGCGTGCATACACACATAGGGATATAAATAAATCACCCAGTTATTCTTGTCTTTTCCTATCCCTTCTCAATCTCCCTTTGCTCTCATGGAGCGGGTCGTGGGGACAATTATCACTCCCGTCTTTTTGCATCTACACTGGCTTCCAATTTGCTTCCAGGCTCAATTCAAGTTCCGGGATGCCCTGTACAATCTGGGACCAACATACCTTAAGGACCATCTTCTCCCACATGAACCAACATGTTCAGTCTGGTCATCCTCAGAGGCCCTGCTTTGGTCTTCCCCACCATCTAAGGCTGGACAGGGAGCTTTGGAACTCCCTCCCCAGGGAGATTGATCTGTCTCCTTCTATTGGGGTCTTCCACTAGAGGGTGAAGACTTTTTTTGTTTTGTTCGGCATGCCCCCAAATAACTGTTATTGGCCCTCCTCCCTGATTCTGGTATTGTTTGTTTGTGTTTTTTGTATTGAATTATTTTATAATTTTAAACATTGTTTCAAATTGATCGAATGTTTTAATGTTTTTTACATTCACCCCCTTGGGAAGCCCCTGATTGGGTGGAAAGGTGGCATAGAAATGACTGAAATAACTCAATAACTAAACATTTCTTTACTTTCCCTCCCTCTGTTTCCCCTAATGGTCCCAAACCAGAATGTTGATTCTTTCCAATGTGTGTGTGTGTGTGTGGGGGTATGTTTCTCTGTAAAGCGCCAGGCACAAAACTAAGGATTGCTCTACAAATATCGATAAATAGCCATTGAATGAAGATGAACACATGGACACATGAAGCTGCCTTCTACGGAATCAGACCCATGGTCCATCGAAGTCAGTATTGTCTACTCAGACTGGCAGCGGCTCTCCAAGGTCTCAGGCAGGGGTCTTTCTTATCACATCCTTGCCTAGTCCCTTTAACTGGAGATGCTGGGGATTGAACCTGGGACCTTCTGCATGCCAAGCAGATGCTCTACCACTGAGCCACAGCCCCTTCCCAAGATGTTTGAAGCATCCCCCTTCTTATGCCTGGAACCCCTCCCAGTCCTCCCACAAGGGACCCTTGATCCAGCATATTGTTGCTGCCAACAGAAAGTCTTTCCTCGGCAAGGGCAGAGTTTTGCCTCGCTTGCTCCAGCGAGAATGCCAGCCACGCCCCAAATAATGAGGGCAGCTGCCAGAGAAGATGCTTCTCCCACCCCTTCCGGAAAGTTCGAGCTGGCATACGACGAAATGACCCCAACTTACATCCAGCGAAGGCTCCGGCATGTCGGATGCTCCCGGCCCAGCAGCCTGGCCCTCTAAGGCTGAGGAGGGGTTAAAGGCCAGGTCACTGTGTGGATGGTTGCTAGAAGCGGGCTGTGGCGGCTGCCGGCTCTGCTGGGTAGGTGGACCACTGTGATGTAACGGCTGCCCTGACTGGCTGCTGGGATGAGGTACGTGCAAACCTTGCTGCATGGAACTATGGGATTGATCAGTGCTGCCGGGATGAGGGATCTGTGGAGGAGGAAAGAAAAAGGAAAGGAAAAGTGAGGCCATGTGGTACAGTGCTGGAGTGTGGTGGTGGGAGGCAATTAAAAACTAAACCGCTTTGCCATAAATTATTCAATAAGCCTCTATGACGTGAAAACCGGTATTGCAAAAGCATCTGCCTGGGTGGTCATTGGCTGCCAGAGAAAAAGGATGCAGGGGAGGCGGTTTGGTGGTTTTTGATATATGGGACTTAGCAACAAGGCAACAGATGTATTTTTAAACCCCCGTGGATTAGAGGGCAGAGGTTCCACTTAGCCAATTTTGCCACAAGTGTTTCCGTCACTTATATTGCCCCTTCAGTGTCGGAGCACTCCTTACAAACCATGACGGGGGGAAAGTGCATGAGTAACCCGTTAATTTGGTAAACGATATAAGAAAACATGAACATTAAAAAAAATACCACATTTGTCCTCCTTAGCTGTTTAGGCAGGTGAGGAGCCAGGCACCAACTCCCTCCGGGTGCCCTATTTGTCCTAGGACTGCCATTTGCTGATCATACACATGCAAATGCTAGTGGTCTGCAAGCAGAAAAATCTCGATAAATAATTTTTTTGTTGTTGCAAAGATGGAGTACCAGCACTGCAGTTCGTACTTCAGACAACTTCACAATACTATCTATACATGAACACGGGAAGCTGCCTTGAATCAGACCCTTGGTCCATCAAAGTATTGTCTACTCAGACCGGCAGCGGCTCTCCAGGGTCTCAGGCAGAGGACTTTCCCATCACCTACTTGCCTAGTCCCTTTAACTGGCGAGGCTGCGGATTCAACCTGAGACCTTCTGCTTGCCAAGCCTCCCCAAGACAAACTATCTATGCAAGACCATGATGAACTTTTTGTCAGAAGCCTGCCTTCTCAGCACTTCCCTACTTCTTCCTGTCCCTTCTGATTGCCCAGTCTCTCTCTCTCTCATTCAGAACAAGCTCTGCTGTGCTAGAGAAGAGACACTGAAGAGAAAACAGTGGCCACAGAGGGTAGCCGTGTTGGTCTGTAGTAGAACAACTGGATTTAAGCCCGGTAGCAGCTTCTTCCTAAATCCATTGTTGGTGATGTTATCATTGGTAGACAGTTTATTATTGAATAAAACCTTGAAATATACCATTCTGTTTATCAGATCTAGATTCAGATCTGAGAAAGTATATCAGGTAGTGAAATACCTAGCACATGTAATGGCCCTAAAGCTATCAAATAGCTCTGATAATGCAAGTTTACCCTATATCACAAATGGATAAAGTTTTTATTAGTTGTGTTTATTCTAAAATTGTAAAATTGTTTATTTCTCTGTTTCTTTATGGTATGAATGCTTAAGACTTTGTCAATGAGCAACAAAGGTTAATTTAATTTAATTTAATAATATTCTTGCCTATAATGGTTAGGGTTGCCAGGTCCCTTCTCTCCTCCGGTGGGAGGTTTTTTGGGCAGAGCTGAGGCAGGATCGCACATGCGTGGCTGCGCTGATGCAATTACATCACTTCCAGTTTACACTTGGAAGCGCTGCATCATGATGGACTGCTTTACCACTCAACCCCCCAAAATGCTGGTATTTTGGGGGTTTGAGTGGTAAAGCAACCCGTCGCGGTGTGGCCCTTCCTAGTGTAAACTGGAAGCGACATGATCTCATCGGTGTGGCCGTGCGCGCGATCCCCGTTCCCGAGCCCAACGATGGATTCACAGGCAATTGCCCGCCAATACAAGTGACCTGGCAACCCTAATAATGATGCTGTAATATTGCTAGTAAGCAAGTGAAAGATTTGTCCACACAAAAAAATGAAGATGAAACCGAGACACAGGTCAACTTACGGGGTCCTGCATGGGGTGACTTAGGGGTTTGTCGAGAGCTGCTATGTTGCTGGGCATGTCGGGAGGATGTGAGAGCTGAGGCGCATGCATGAAGTCGTTCATAGACGTTCCACCGGGATTCCCGTGAGGAAAATCAAAATTGCTGTGACCTTGGTAACTGTTGCCTAGATGGCCAGATAAAAAGAAAGGGAGGGTTATTCAGAAAGCAGGCTAAAAAGAACACGTTCCCATGAGGCACAACATGTGTAGACATTGGAGCTCCTGACATAGAAGTGGTGTAGTGGTTAAGAGCAGTGGTTTGGAGCAGTGGACTCTAATCTGCAGAACCGGGTTTGATTCCCCACTCCTCCACATGAGCGGCGGACTCTACTAGGTAACCGGGTTGGTTTCTCCAGTCCTACACATGAAGCCAGCTGGGTGACCTTGGGCTAGTCACAGCTTTCTTAGAGCTCTCTCAGCCCCACCTACCTCACAGGGTGCCTGTTGTGGGGAGGGGAAGGGAAGGTGACTGTAAGCTGGTTTGATTCTTCCTTAAGTGGTAGAGAAAGTCGGCATATATAAACCAACTCTTCTTCTTTGTCTTCTTAACTGCACGGCCGCTTGGTCATAGCATTCATTTGTATTCTGACACCCCTTTTACGGACATGACCATGAAACATGTATTAATATTAACAGGGAAGTAGCAGAAACGTGCAACTCTGGCCTGGCTACTGAGATCCTGGTTTCCCCCCAAACCTAATCACATTCACTCAGTCATCTGGAAAATTGAACATTAATGATCTACTCACTGCATCCCATTTGCAGCATCATTCTAATGGCTGCCTTCCTTTCAGAACACTTTCTGACTAACTACGCTGCTGATTATTAGCGTGGGATTGGTCAGCTCGCAAAAGTATCTAACATAAAGGGAGGTGAGCCTCTAGAAATGCTGAGGCCTACTTGCTGAAGCTCTGAAGAGGAGGGTTGCCAGCTCCAGGTTGGGAAATACCTGGAGATTTTTGGGGCAGAGCCTCAGGAGGGCAGGGTTTGGGGAGGGGAGGGACCCCAATGCCATAGAGTCCAATTGCCAAAGCAGCCATTTTCTTCAGAGGAACTAATCTCTTATCAACTGGAGATCAGTTGTGATAGCGGGAAATTTCCAGCTAGTACCTGGAGGTTGGCAACCCTATCTATGCCTGGCAAAGGCAAAGGTTTTTGGGGGGCAGAGCATAATAAAAGTAACAGGCATGCATTGCACAACAGCGCTTTCCCTCCCATTCTCCCCGCCCCCCCGCCGCTCTATTGAGCAAGGCCGGGGAATGGGGAGCGCCAGCTGAGGTTTGCCTGCTATTGGTGACACCTGATACATTTTATTAGGGTTGCCAGTTCCCTCTTTGCCACCAGTGGGAGATTTTTGGAGCCTGAGGAGGGTGGGGTTTGGAGAGGGGAGGGACTTCAATGCCATAGAGTCCAATTGCCAAAGCGGCCATTTTCTCCAGGCGAACTGATCTCTGTTTCCTGGAGATCAGTTGTAATAGCAGGAGATCTCCAGCTACTACCTGTAGGTTGGCAACCCTACAGCTCATGTATAATAGTTTCAAGTGGGTAGCCATGTTGGTCTGCAGTAGAACAGCTAGATTCAAGTCCAGGAGCACCTTAGATAACAGCGAGATTTTTGGGGTAGCGTATAACCTGAAAATCGTGTTGGTTTCTAAGGTGCTACTGGGCTCAAATCTAGCTGCTCAGATATAATACAACTCTTGTCCAGATGCCATTTTAAAAACGATTTCAAATATATCATAACGTTTAAAAAATTAATCACTTATCCAAAATACGTTACCTTTTTAAATGGAATGAGGAGTTTGTCTGGACAAATAAAACAAATGTGAAGTTCTGAAGATTTTTACGAAACGGGATTAGGAGCCGGCAACCTGTCTGTATTTATCTACTGGTACTGTAGAGATGATTTATAGCTATTTTTCTACCAATGCTGAAGAGATGATTTACAGCTTTATTTATTAACTGATCTACTAGTGTTGCATCTCTGAAGAGATATCCACCACACATGGAAGAACAAGCTCAAGAATTGCATAAGGACTCTTGATTCTGTGCCAGTAGAATTATGGATTGTAACCTTGGATGTATTTTAGTATATATAGGTAGCCATAAAGTTTTGTACATGATAAATTAAATTTCTGAGGATATGTCCCTCAGCCACATACTTTTGTATTTTGAGGTTTAATTAACAGTGTTGGGGTGGCATAGCGACTGTTTTTCTTGACCTTCTGAAAACTACCAATCCCGCAAAATGTCCTGACGTGATTTCTGTTCCCAATGGCGAAGAGGGGTTTGTTTCAACTCAGAAACACAGGGAGTAACCAAGATGGCTGCCCTGTCATCCCTCAGTTCAAAATAAATCACATGAATTAGGTTGGCTCTATTACATGCTTTGAGACTACCGAGGAAATGTTTTTGCTATCCACTTGACTACCAAACATACATGTTTTTCTAACTGCTTGTTTGCAATACACAATTCCCAAGGAAAACTGTGCCTATGGGGCTGTCTTAGTACATAACGTTGCAATCCTTATTGTACTTCTGAGAACATATTGTTATGGACCAGCCGTTCCTTAATATTCCTAATGTTTTTTTAAGGAAGCAATTAATACTTTTCCCTCCCAAGCAGGTATATCCTCCAGTACGTGCCAAGGTTGATTAATACTTCTCTTTAACACCATACTTAGAGGGTCAGGCTACCAATCACCCTGTCTGTTGTAGTTGTGCTGCTGACCTTAAGTAAATTCATTTTTGGCTGACTCCACAAATCTCTGCTGGATCTGCTCTGTCAATTAAGTTGTCTGGCACTCTAAATGCTTTGAGCTCATAAACAGAAGTACTGGCACCATACAGTTAACTGATGTATTGCAGATGTGAACTGGCGCAACTTCAACAGATGTTACTAGCCCTAGGTGGAAGTCCTGCCATGTAATCACTCACCGGGGAAGGGCCCTATGATCCACTGAGTAGTCTCTATGGGGTGAAAGTGTGGAGGAAGTATGCACACTTACACCCTCTCCAATGGTCAGCAATGTTCCAAAACCAGCATCACATCCTCAATAAATAGTTTGGAGTGAATCTTTCTAGTACAGGGGTGAGAGCTCTTATCCAGCTCACAAACTGGCCATGGCAAGCCCCCCCCCCCCCACTACTGATCTGGGCTGGCGAGGCATGGGCTGGCCTGATCAAGTAACATTTATGTCATATCCAACCCTTGTAACAATTGAATTCAACACCCCTGCTCAATGTTGCAACTCTCTTTATTTACTAGTATGTTGCAACTCTAGTAAATAAAGAGAGTTGCAACATTGAGCAGGGGTGTTGAATTCAATTGTTACAAGGGTCGGATATGACATAAATGTTACTTGGTCAGGCCAGCCCATGCCTCGCCCTGACCTGGATGGCCCAGGCTAGCCTGATCTCGTCAGATCTCAGAAGCTAAGCAGGGTCAGCCTTGGTTAGTATTTGGATGGGAGACCACCAAGGAATACCAGGGCTGCTGTGCAGAGGAAGGCACTGGCAAACCACCTCTGTTAGTCTCTTGCCATGAAAACCCCAAAAGGGGTCGCCATAAGTCGGCTGCGACTTGATGGCACTTTACACACACACACTCATGTTGCAACTCCTTATTTCAGAGAAAACAGAGAAAACAGAACCTTTATTGGCATTTACAGTAACAAAACAAACAAGGTAAAGCAGCTAGATATGGATCTAAAAAATGAATGAATACACAGTTCATCAGTAAATGTTATAATAATTAAATGAGGGTTCCCCTCCTTCTTTCTCCCTCCTTTAGGACCTTGGCCAGGAACTTGGCTACCTGAGTGGTAACTTCGAAGCTTTTGTCATCCAATAAATGGGCTTCCAGTAGTCATTGCAGTAGTAAATTGTGGAAGAGACCTAATTAAGCTGCATTGAAGCTGTGTGAAAAGTGGACAGTACAAGAGAATATGATGTATTGTGTCAGGTTCTTTGCATTGACACCTACAACATCTTGCTTCGCGTGGTATTCCCTTGTATCTACCACTAACAACAGCTGAAGGGAATATATTAAATCTGGCCAACAAAAATGCTCTACGGTGAGAGGGTAAGTTAGAAAAACACTGGGCCATAGAGTTTATTTGATAAGAAAGGCCTAAAAAACGAGGGGAGCAGATACCTTCAGCACCGGCTTTTATTATTTGGGGATCACTGTCCCATATCCTTTTTTGGATTGTCCTAAAAATATATAATTCACTGGAATTGGACAAGGAATCAAGATCAGTCCCGAGTGATCTGATCCTATTTAAGATAAGCCAAGACCATCTAGAAACAGTTGAGTCACTATGTAAAGCTGCCAATAAACTACTTGGGGGGTATCGAAAATGAGAGCGTAACCAGTATTTGATAGTAGTGATCCAAGCACCAGATTCTATCGTGTGCAGTCCCAGCTCACCGCACAGAGAAAAATAGCAAACAGAGTTTGTGACGCCAAGGATGCGTCTCAAAAAAAACTGCCCTGAGATGCTCCACTTCTTTATTAAATCCCTGGATCCAAACTGGGATTCCGTACAAAAGTTGCGGGATCACAGTGGCTTGGAAAATCTGTAAGGCAGCCGGAACAAAATGGTTACCCTTCTTATAGTAAAAACGAGTTATTGCAGCCATCTTATTTTTTGCCAAGGTAAGGGACTGATTACGGTGTGCAATCCATTTTAAATTATAATGAAAGGAGACCCCCAAATATTTAAACGTTTTCACTTGTTCGATTTCTCTTCCCCTAATTTTCCAAACTGATTGCTTCCAAGTCTTAGAAAAGATCAGAATCTTGGTCTTATCAAAATTAATAGATAGGGAACTCCGTTTACAGAATAGGATAAAAGAAGCTAACAAACGTTTAAGACCCATCTTTGAAAGGGATAGGACAGCTGCGTCATCCGCATATAACCGAATAGGGACTTTCTCAGAGCTTAGCTTAGGTGCATGACCATCAGTATTAGCCAAAAAAGCAGGGAGATGTGAAATAAATAAATTTAATAAGGATGGTGCCAATACACAGCCTTGCTTTACGCCCTTTGTCACTGGGATTTTTTGGGTTAAGAGGCTCCCCTCATCAAATCTAACTTGACAGGTATTGGATGTATGGAGGTTACGTAATAAAAAAGGCGTTGGTCAAGGCCCATATGGCGTAGTTTCTCCCATAAAATCTGCCTGTCGACTGTGTCAAATGCTCTTTGAAGGTCGATAAAAGCAACATATAACTTTTCTAGGGAACTTAAGATATTTTTCTGCCAAAAATGCAAGAACTGTGCAATGATCAGTTGTAGAATGGTTAGGTAAAAATCCAATTTGCTCTTTCCCTGGGAGATTATGAAGGGCCATCCATTCAGATAATTTCTTGAGGAGATGCTTGGCATAGAGCTTTCCTATAGTAGACAAAAGGGTGATTGGTCTGTAATTTTCCGGTTTACTAGGATCACCTTTCTTAAACAATGGTATTATTATAGAATTCAGCCACGAATCTGGGAGGATACCAAATTTGTCTATCAGCGTGAAGAGATGTGCGAGTGGCGGGGCCCACCAATCGGAATTACTCCTTAGGAGCTCTGCAAGAATACCATCAGGTCCCGTGGCTTTGCCCAATTTTAAGCTAATAATATGTTCTTTCATCTCATCACAGGTGACAGGAGGCCATTCTGGTACATCAGGGGCCATAGAAGATTCTCTGATAGAAACCCCTGGGGACTTCACATTAAAAACATTAGAATAGTACGAAAACCATGCCTGAGCATGAATTAAACTTGCCGAGTTGCCGCCAACCGAATAATTAAGTCCTGAAATTAGTGACCAGAAAGCTTTGCTATTTTTACTATTAAATGCTTGGAATAACTGCAACCATTTCTCCATTGCAAAAGCATATTTTTTTCGGCTAGCAAAATTTGGTACCCTTTTCTCTTTTCACAGTACGCTGAGGGGACCCAAGGTAACAGGCCTGAGCGCCTCAGCTTAAACAGATGGCGTAGCTCTTTCTTTGCCGCAAGGCATTCAACATCAAACCAGGTGTTATTTAGGCATTTAGAGGACCTACGACTAATTGGTTGAGCAAAGTTACCAAGTCTGTCAACAATATTGTTATATGTTGACAACGCCACCATTGGGGTTTCAGCATGTAATAGTTTGTTAAATAACTGCTGCCCAGTATCACTATGTATCCATTGCTGAATTTGGGACACAGTAGATGGAGACCATTTAATCCTCTTATACTCGCTGACAGTGTGATCCTGATCCTGGTTCAACAAAATGGGCTTGGCAGGTTCACAACTAGTCTTAAAAGTCAGGAGCAAGGGTAGATGGTCACTTTCTGATCAATTGCCAACTACATAATTGACAATGTGGTTGCTTAGGTCAGCTGAATGGATTGCAAAATCAACAACACTACAACCATACGGGGAGATATAAGTGTACTGGCCGAAGGAACCATTCAGTAGACATAGATTAAAATTCACACACAGTTCCACCAAATGATGACCAGCCTGATTTATAACGGGGTCTTTTGACGACCTAGGGGCTAAAAATGGGAATGGTATAAAATCTTCAGCATCCCATTTCATAAAATTAATTAACTGCATATTATTATGGCCCAACCTGGCGTTAAAATCCCCAGCAAGTAAAAGGGCAGCTTCGGGTCGTGAATCTAAAAGTTTGTTCAGATAGGCATTTATAGTGTTCCAAACTGATGAGGATGCAGTACTGTCAATAAAAGGGGGAATATAAATATTAACTAATATAATTGACTTGGTGGGTAAGAGAAATGCCTGAGCGAAAGGGGGACAAGGGTCTAGTTGCCTAACTTTATATTTACAGGAGTTATTAACCAAACAACACAGGCCCGCTTTAGGGCGGCCCTTGACATTAGTTTTATGAGCCGGGAGGGCATATGAAGTAAAGCCATAATATGAAATATTAGTAAGAGACCAGGTCTCCTGTAAAAAAATAATATCAAAACCATTCAAAAAGTTTAGCAAGTCAGGATCCCTGCTTTTACTTCCCCAGCCAGCAATGTTCCAAGATAAAATGACAAATTTGACCCTGAATTCTACACTTTTTTTAATATTAAAATTTAGTCAGTCTAGTTCAGATATTGTATTTAGGGCGCTGTCGTGTTCTGAACAAACACAACCATTATTGGGGCATTGCAAATTATTTATCTCAACATCACTATTCAGTGATAGGGCTGGATACATCTCTATCGTCCCCACATTATGGCCTCCTGAGGACTGCACTAATCCCTCTCTTGAAAGGGAGTCCCGCTTCATGTCCATTGTTTCTTGTGGCCGGGAGGTAAATGACCGTTTTTCAGATCTTTGTTTTGCTAATTCCTCCTTCAGGCAGTCCAATCTATCCATAATCCATTGTTGATCTTGATTGGATAGGTCAACAAAAGTCTCCTGAATACACTCTTCCATGCTATTAACGTCTGACAATAATTCGGGGGGTGGGTGGGTAGATACTAATTGAAGGTTTTGTGAGGTTGTGCTGTCCTCGGCCTCCTTCTGAATTCCAGCATCGGGCATAGCCTTCAGTTTGGTAGTATTTTCAGCCATGTAATGCTGATTATGCATGGTCAGCCCACTTTCCAAAATTGGTTGCGTATCCCAAGTTATTAAATCATTTTGTGGGGTGTCAGTTCCCATCCTTTGAGGGGTGTCAGCTCCCATCCATTCCTCCCCCATAGAATCAAGAATGGTATTGGTCGGAGCCGGAAGCTTAACAATCAGAGGGTTAGTAATTGTTTTCGTAAAGACCCTCACTGGAAAAACTCCTCTGAACCTAAATCTTTTTTTCCATCTATGAATCAGGGAAGGTATTCTAGTTGAAGCAAAGGTGAAAAGGACCCTTTGAACCTGATTAGGAGGATTGAGTTGTTGTATCTGGAGAAGGTCCACTTTAGCATGGTCAAGCCTGAGTAATGCAGACAGGTGTGATTTAACCCTATAGAGGCCGTGCCAATCAGATGCCCGTCCGAAACGACTGCAGATAGTTAAACATACTTTTTCAGGGTTGAGTATTAGCTGGTTACTACTTTCAGTCAGGCTCTTTTCAGGCATCCGAAAATTGCTGCGTTGATTCCTATCGGTACGTGCTTGTTTGGGCTGTAAATCAGTAGCCTAGAGTCTGGTGTTACTTAAAGTCTTTTTGCATAAATCATATAGTCCGGCTACCTCCATCCTCAACTGCTTAATTTGTTTGGAAATTTCATGGATATGACCAAATATACAGTCTACTGTTCTAGCAGTCAGAGTCAAATGACTCTTCAGTGAGTGAAAGCCCATCCGAATTATTCACTACTTCAGGGGAGGGACTTTGCAACTCAGGAGGCTCAGGAGACCGTGTCATTAAAGCTAGGATGTCAATATTATGGGAAATTTCTCATTCTCCTTCTTCCCTTGGAGACTTTAGAGGGACAAAACGATTTGTTGTTTCAACATTATAAACATAGCATCTACTCTCCCTCTCAGGGGAGAGGAAGAAATCATCAAGTTTGGATTGTTTTGAAGCTGGAACACTCAGGATGCCGTCTGGATCTCTTGGGTGTTTACCAGGTGCCATAAATCCTCCTTCTAATCAGTGTTGGGAGGAACTGTATAGTAATAAAACTTATCCAAGTCTTCTGTGACTGATAGCCTTTAAAATTTGG
The DNA here is from genome assembly GCF_029931775.1 of Euleptes europaea. Lineage (NCBI taxonomy): Eukaryota > Metazoa > Chordata > Lepidosauria > Squamata > Sphaerodactylidae > Euleptes > Euleptes europaea. The sequence goes on from NC_079316.1 coordinate 110,164,816, forward strand.
GGATAATAAAAAAGTTCAGCGGCTTCAGCAATTAAGAAAAAAGACAAAAGTTCTCTTAGCCTAACTAATCCTAGCTAAGCCTTAGCGCCTCACCAAGTCAGTAACAACATAGAAAAAGAAAGTAAAAATTAAAAGGAGCTATCTCGCTTCACAGTGGCAGATAGCCCTTTCGGCTTATGGAAAAAAAGAGAACTAATGAACCAGATAAAACCTTTAAAAAGATAAAAACCTCAGAGCTCCAGGGCTGTGACCGCTGCAGCTGCCGCCATCTTCCACCGACTGTCAACTCTCCTTATTTACTAGTCCTCTTGTCCAGAACAGTAACTTGTTATTGAGTCAATGTATTAGAAGTCTCATGAACAAATATAATTGGGTCCAAAGAAATGGTTTAAAATAGCACACCGTATTTCCATGCAAGGAATCTCAAGGCACACATTGGGAAGTGTATTACTCAGAATAACAGGACAGGGGATTTGTTGAGCCAATACTGGGGGCAGGGCACTTGGACGAGATGCCTTATATGGTTCCCCTTCAAATAAGAGAGCTGGAGAGGGAACTGTCATGGGCTCTGATATCATGAGCCAGTGGTGCTAATCTGGAGAACTGGGTTTGATTCCCCACTCCTCCACATGAGCGGCGGACTCTAACCTAGAGAACTGGGTTTGATTCCCCACTCCTCCACATGAGTGGTGGACTCTAGTCTGGAGAACCGGGTTTGATTCCCCACTCCTCCACATGAAGCCTGCAGGGTGACCTTGGGCCAGACACAGTTCTCTTAGAGCTCTCTCAGCCCCACCTACCTCACAAGGTGTCTGTTGTGGGGAGAGGAAGGGAAGGCGATGGTAAGCCGCTTTGAGTCTCCTTAAAAAGGTAGAGAAAATCAGGGTATAAAAACCAACTCTTCTTCTTCTCCTTCTCTGCCCCCTCCTCACAAGACACCAACCCCTCTCATAGCAGTGGCTGTTCCTCTTCCTCGCTTACTCCATGTCAGCCATCTTCCCAGTTCCCCTGCCTTCAAACAGGTACTGTGGGATAGAGAAGCCAATGGCTATGATATCGCCCATCACTTGGGCCAAGCTATATGACTGGCCATGTTCCACCAAGTTCCTAGGGGTTACTTTGGCTCTTGGGAACCCATTGGCCAGGTCACGTTAAGCTAAGAAGCTGAACCTAACATCTGCCCTACGGTTTCTTCCCTCTCTTGCTGGATTCATCCAGGGCTGGAGCAGCAGGGCGAAACTCTTTACTGGTTGAAGCTCTGGTGTGGACGTGCATAATACCAAGGAGATATAACAGTGCTTAGTTTGTAGAACAAAATCTCTCAAGAGAAATCTCTTAAGAGAAAGGACTGAACATAGGCTTGGAAGGGCAGCTTTTATTAAGGAATAATTAATTCACTGCTCATTTTCTTTAAGAGGCAGCACATCTATTCTAATTTTATCAGATGACATTCTACTCTCTTTCTTTAGGTTGTGCCATGGAGCACAGTGATAAATGATACAACAGGAAGATGCAGAAGAACGGCTAAGTTAAATACTCGCCTGCTAAGCTAGTGGGGATAAACATTTAAGCTCTATTATGCAATCTCATTCTACATAAAGGTTATGTTATTGTGCATTCTTGGACTTGACACCTTAAGAAAATGACAAATGGTTTGGAATGGGCATTATCAGATTTTAAGCAAGATACATCTGCAAGGGTTTCCTTTGATCGAATTAAACAACCATCATACCCCAAACTCATCAAGTGCAATACACTTTCTGGAGTGCCTACATTAATAGTTTTATCTTCATCCTGTGACAGCAGCCTTATTTTCTGCACCCCTCCCTACTTTTTTGAAAGTTTACAAAAGCAAATATCAAATGTAGGCTGGTTTAGAAACCCCGTCCCTGAGTGGGTTTTCAGAGTCACCAGTGTTTGAAAAAAATGGTTCCCAGTTGGTTATCTCGTATCTTCCCCCTTTAAAGTTTTGGCCAACATGTTGACCCTGAACAAAAAAAAAAGGGGGGGGGAACCCAACCTAAAAAACCCAACGCTGGGTACCCAAGGTTGGGTGGAAAAGGTAAAATTATATAATAGAAAAATAACTTTATTTTAAGGCGCTTATAACAAGGTTAAAAACATTAAAAATGATAAAACCAGGCACAATGGCAACTCATAAGGTTGATAGAGACCACACGTGTTTCTGCCTACAGGCCTTCATCAGTGGTCAAATAAAAACCCATATAATGCACACACAAGTAATATACCCAAGCCAACTGGCCCTGATCTTCTTGCAAAATGGGGGCATTCTTTCCCCCCTTTATTGCCATTATCTCTTGAGCACCTCACACAGCACCAGATCTTGTGGCTGAAGCGACAGGAACCAGGAACGGAAGCAAAATTATTTCATGGAAGCCTCTGATGGGATCACATTGAGCTTTGAAGTAATAGAGGGGCTTTGGCGCTTGTCCGGAGGGGAATCCAATTTTGTCAGCTGAAGAGCGGCAAGTTTTAGAGTGCTCAAGACAAATATAATGGGAGCGGAAACACCTGACCCATTTGCTTTCCAGTACAGGCTCTTTTGGAGAAGCGGTTTAATCCCCGGGGAACAGAAGGAATTAGCTGCATAATGATGAAGCCTGAAGCTTTGACTTGTCGTGTCAGTTTCACAGAGCCTCGCATATTCTTCGTTTCCTCATCTACCAACCATTTAGGCAATCCTTTGCAGGCTTCCTTAGGTGTGAACCTCAGTGGGGCTTACGTCTGAATAGACATGCACAACAGTGAATGACACGGCCCACAGAGCTCAATGAACACCACACTCCTCTCAACAGCCATTTCAAAACCAAGAAGTTCAGACAAGCTTTCTTACAGGCAAGATGTAATGCCCTAGACTCAGCCAAGACAAGGGCGATACAATAAATTATTGCAGAAGAATGAAAATTCCCACTGTGTCTGGATCAAATAGACTCCCTAGCCCACATGGTTTTAGCATGTCCACAAATAATATTGCATGAAATAAACGTATCACTCCCTGGATAAAACATCTACAGATGCTTTCTGAGAAGCAGATACTGCGTTATCTGCTGTCAAATAGATCGGTCAATTGATTGAGAAATGTGGAAACGTTTCTCTTTATAGTGTCAAGGAAAAATCAAATCTCCCCTTTTTAAAGTGTGAAGTGGCTGGTGGATAGCCAGTGGCTGTTAAATTTAGGGAAAGGAAGAGTCTTTGTTTCCTCATCTACCAACTGGCTTAGGCAATCCTTTGCAGACTTCCTTAGGTGTAAACCTCAGTGGGGCTTATTCCTGAGTAGACATGCACAACAGTGAACGGCATTGGCCCACAGAGTGCAACGGGCACCACACTCCTCTCAACAGCCATTTCAAAACCAAGATGCTGCTAGAAGATATGAGGCTACAGGAAGCCTGCATTGCTCCGAAGGCAAAATCCAAATGCGAAAGCATTTTTGTTACAACTGACCGAAAAAATGCAAAGAAAGCACGCAGGCTGGGAACTGGGTAACACCGCACATGTTGGCTTCCGCTGACTGAACACCTGCATTAGAGAATAGTTAGCACTTGTTCCTATTACTGCCCCAATCCTTTTGCAAAAAACTGGGCATTCTTTCCCCCTTTTATTGCCGTTACCTCTTGAGCGCCTCACTCAAGTCCCTAATTGCAGCACTGGCTCTTGTGTCTTAAGCGACGGGGACCAGAACCGGAAGCAAAACTGCCAGGTTATTTCATGGAAGCCTCTGACAGGATCACGTTGAGCTTTGAAGTAACAGAGTGGCTTTGGTGCTTGTTGGAGAGCCAGTGTGGTGCAGTGGTTAAGAACAGTGGTTTGGAGCGGTGGAGAAACGGGTTTGATTCCCCACTCCTCCACATGAGTGGCGGTGAACCAGGTTGATTTCCCCACTCCTACACAGGGTTCCAAAAACACGTTTGCCTCTTTCCCCTCACACACAACAAAATTATTAGTCACTTGTATGTTTTCAACAAACCATGGTTTTCTGAACTGGATAGAACAGCAAAGTACCATTTGCTGTGAAAGTGGAAGTAATTAATTAGCTGGCTGCATGGAAAGGGAAGAGAGCAAAATGCATGCAGAGGATTTCTCAGCCTCATTTCATGTAGCAGCATGCCCCAGTTTGCTATTATGCCTGAGCCATAGCACAGAAGCTGTTTGTTTGCACAGTGTTTTGCTTTGGGTTTGTTTGCTTTTTGTTTACAGGAAGAAACCCCAGACACACTAAACATTTCAACCTACCTTGGTTACTGTATTCGCTGGAATTGGTGCTCCCTGGCGGAGGCGGGATTGAGGGGTAAGGTGATGGCCCAGGGCCCAGCGCTGCGATCATCTCCATCACGTTGGGCATGATCATCTGACTCGGACTCATGGTCTTGAACCTTTTGGAAGGCATCCCGTCGGGATCGTCTTTGATGTGAATGTCGGACTTGATCGGCACCGGCCTCCAGCTGCATGTCGGGTCGATTGTGACTTCCTCAAACTCCGAGCTGACAAAAGGAAACAATACTTCACAACGTCACTCGGGCTTTTAAGCATTACATTCACATTAGAAGCTGACTCTCTCATATCAGGTTAAAGCCAAAATGAAGGGAAAGGTCCTCTAAAACAAGACAACAGAGGCAAAGCCAAGACCTAACAGGTATGTGTGTGTGATGTGCTATTAAGTCATTTCCAACTTATGGAAACTCTACGAATTGTATGCGTGTAAAGCATTGTCAAGTTGCACCCGACTTATGGAGACCCCAGCAAGAGGCTTTCCAGGTGAGTGAGAAGCAGAGAAGAAGAAGAAGAAGAGTTGGTTTTTATACCCCAATTCTCTCTATCTTTAAGGAGTCTCAAACCAATTTACAATCACCTTCACTTCCTCTTCCCACAACAGGCACCTTGGGAGGTAGGTGGGGCTGAGAGAGTTTGGAGAGAACTGTAACTGGCCCAAGGTCACCCAGCAGGCTTCATGGTATGTCACGGGGAAACCAACCCAGTTCACAAGATTAGAGTCCACTGCTCATGTGGAGGAGTTGGGAATCAAACCCAGTTCTCCAGATTCAAGTCCACTGCTCTTAACCACTACACCATGCTGGCTCTCAGAGGTGGTTCACCATTGCCTTCTTCTGCAGGGCCTTCCTTGGCAGTCTCCCTTCCAAGTACTGACCCTGCTTAGCTTCCGAGATCTGATGAGATCAGACTATACCTCCCCTCTCTGAATTAATGACTTCCAAAAGCTCCTGACCTGGACAGCCCAGGGTAGCCTGATCTCATCAGATCTCAGAAGCTAAGCAGGGTCGATCCTGGCAAGTATTTGGATGGGAGACCTCCAAGGAATACCAGGGGCTTGATGCAATGGCAAACCACCTCTGAACATCACTTTCTTTGTAAACCCCACTAGGGGTCGCCACAAGTCATATGTGACTTGACGGCAAAAAATGCTCCTATTGTCCACGGCCTTCCTCAAGTCTTGCAAACTGAGGGCCGTGGCTTCCTTGATTGAGTCAGCCCATCTCATGTTGGGTCTTCCTCTTCCTTGACTATGAGATATTGATAATTGTATTTATGGCTGCAATATTACATCCCCTCATTTAAGAGGGAAACACACACGAGGATTAGTTTTCCTTGTGGATGGAAGCCTAAAGCAGAGCAAGAAGCTTTGCAGTCATATATTTTAATTGTTATGTTGCAAAAACAACACACACACATAGTCATAAAGATTTTTAAAATCTATTTATGTATATATCTTTGAGCCTGGAATGTTGATTGCTTAGATCACTTGAAGAAGGCTGTATGGCGGAAACCTGTATGGTCAGAGTCTAATGGTGTGATTTTATGTCTTATTGTGTTATATGAGCATGTCAGTTTGGTAGGCTTTTGCAGGGCCTTATACGTGCTACATGCAGTATTAGATTTTATCCTGAAATAAATGTATACATATTTTGTACTTACATAATTTTTAGACTGTATAACCTTTGGCCTTGGATGTTTACTTTTTCTTGACCTTTTGGGTACTTAATTCTGGTGTTTAGGGTTACGTTTTCCCCCCTTTGTTGTTGGTGTGGCTCTTCCTCTTCTCCTACTGCCTTCAACTTTTTCTAGCATGATCATCTTTTCTAGGGTATACAAGGAAAATTCCAGTATGCTCTATATATTCGTTATGTAAACTGAAGAAGATTGGAACGAGTGAGGACCTGGGATCGTGTCATTGTTCCATTTTTCATGGTTTACCATTTGTATATGCTCAACTGTGGAAAGATCACTTTGTCTACACCACTTGTTATTTTGCATACATTTGTATAGTGTACCATGCATTTGCCATTACACTTTGCCAATTTTACTCCTGTACGACTTATCCGTCTTATTCCAAGGAGTTGTGTTGTCTTGAACCACATATTTAAGATACACTTGGGTTATTCTTTTGCTTTTTGTACCTATTAGGTCTTGGCCTTTGCCTCTGTTGTCTTTCAGGCCCACAATCTCTTTCTAAAGCCCTCCTTGAAATATCCGACTTGGGAAAGGTCAGACTAAAAAAACATATGACACCTGAAGCTGCCTTATCCTGAATCAGACCCTTGGTCCATCAAGGTCAGTATTGTCTGCTCAGATCGCCAGTGGCTCTCCAGGGTTTCAGGCAGAGGTCTTTCACATCACCTTACTTGCCTAGCCACTGTAACTGGAGATGCCAGGAATTGAACCTGGGGCCTTCTGCCAAGCAGAGGCTCTACCACTGAGTCACGGCTCCTCCCCTCTTTCCACAGCTGAGCATATACAAGTGGTAAATCATGAGAAGTGGAACAGTGACAAGATCCCAGGTACTCACTCGTTCCAATCTTCTTCAGATTTCATAATGAATATATAGAGCATTTGGAATTTTCCTTTTATACACTGGAAAAGACTAGAATGCTCTTATTTATTGAGCAACTTCAGACAAACAGCACTGCAGGCTTCTTGATATGGCCTTTGCTTAGGTGGCCGAAATAGACACTTCCACAGAATCATAGAGTTGGAAGGGGCCCCAATGCAGGAAATTCACAATTACCTCCCCCCACACACCCCCAGTGACCCCTACTCTGTACCAAGAAGACGGCAACAAAAAAAAACCATGATCCCTGGCCAATAGGGTTGCCAACCTCCAGGTACTAACTGGAGATCTCCTGTTATTACCACTGATCTTCAGCCAATAGAGATCAATTCCCCTGGAGAAAATGGCCGCTTTGGCAATTGGACTCTATGGCATTGAAGTCCCTCCCCTCCCCGAATCACACCCTCCTCAGGCTCCACCCTAAAAACCTCCTGCCAGTGGCGAAGAGGGACCTGGCAACCCTACTGGCCAATCCGACCAGAAGAAAATTGCTTCTTGACCCTGGAAGCCTATTTTCACCTTGTTAATTACACTGGTTTAGTGTCAAAGGCTCACAACTAGATGTTAGGCGACAGGACAAAGACAAGCTCATTTGGCTGGTGCCACCAAATGAGCTAGGAGTGTGATCTATGGTAGACTGCTTTAGTTTGGAACCCACCGTTTCCCTGAACTGTTTTATCCCTCACCCTCCTCGCTACCAACATATAGCGCAAGAGAACCCCCCCACACACACACCAAGAAATAGTGCCCCCAAAAGACATCCACCTCTTAAGCAGAAGGTTGTGAATACCAGAAACAAAGAGATGTTCTTGCTTTCTTAACAGCAATGTTTCACTTACTTTTGTATGGCGTTCAGAATGCCCCACATGTACTGGTCAACTTCGAGGCCCTCCAGCAGAGCTGTTTTACTGGAAGAAGGAGGTAGACACAAAATATTATTATTGTCTTAAGAATGAATGATGTGACCACATTAACACATGAAGCTGCCTTCCACTGAATCAGATACTTGGTCCATCAAGGTCAGTATTGGCAGCGGCTCTCCAGGGTCTCAGTTAGAGGTCTTTCACATCATCTACTGCCTGGTCCTTTCAACTGGAGATGCCAGGGATGAAACCTGGGACCATCTGCATGCCAAGCAGAGGCTCTACCACTGAGCCACAGCCCCTCCCCGTTACAGAGTAAAGGCAGGGTCCCTGCTCTGAGGAATTTACAATTTGGTGTTGCGGGGGGGAGCAGTCTGGAACCGAGCAATGCCGTTTTACGTCACTGCCAATCTTCTTTGCTGAGGAATTTCTGCAAGTCTCTAGCAGTGGAGTCCTATGCAGGATTACACCACTTCTACATCCATTGAAATCATGGGGCTTACATTGGAGTAATTCCACACAGAATTGAACTGGAGCAGAATCTTTGCTTCAAAAACCACTGGTTTAGGCAGGGCTGTTGATTCTTCATAAATCGCTACGCTGGCTGCAGCAATGACAGCTATAATTGATATGAATTAGTATGATTTCATCTGAAAACTTCTTGTTTCAATAAGTCCATTGAGTGAGGCCACAGGAAAGACACATGCCAATTAAGACCACCTCTGTTCCAATATTTGCAGTTGAGATGTTTTCTGAATCACTCAAAAAGGCAGGAATAGATTGAGGAGGCTTTTATCTACAGTTTACATAGTCTTTTATTTATATATTTATTCACCTTACTCATACCCTGCCTTTCTCCCCAAAGTGGCTTTACAGCATCCTCCTTTCCTCCATTTTTATTCTCACAACAACCCTGTGAGGTAGGTTAGGGTAAGAGTGTGTGACTGTCCCAAGGGCACACAGCAGGCTTCCAAGCAGAGCGGGGATTGGAACCTGCATCTCCTAGATCCTAGTCTAACAGTCTAATCGAGGGGTGTCAAACATAAGGCCCGGGGGCTGGATCTGGACTGTGAGCCAGCCGAGGCGGCCGCCCTCTGATCCCAGTCTGCATTGGTGTGGCGTGGCCCGGTCCAACCAAGTGACATTTATGTCATATCCAGCACTCATAACAAATGAGTTTGACACCCACCCTGCTCTAACCACTGGCTTTCTTTTGGATATCATTATACTTAGATTTATTATACTTTTTGCCTCATCCATAGTTTTCAGCCATTTCCCACAGATTATGACTTGCAAGAAAGAAAGAAAGAAAGAAAGAAAGAAAGAAAGAAAGAAAGAAAGAAAGAAGAAAGAAAGAAAGAAAGAAAGAAAGAAAGAAAGAAAGAAAGAAAGAAAGAAAGAAAGAAAGAATTCCAAATCTTGTGCACTTTAAAGATCCTGGGACTTCTCTTTAAACCAGAGGTTCCCAAACTGTGCTCCGTGGAGCACTTGGTACTCCGCGAAACATCTCCTAGTGCTCCATGAAGAAAGAAAAATACTACTGTCATTCAGTTTAGTCTATATGTGCTAGGTGAAAACCTCTGCTTTAAACGATAAACGAAACTGAACATCCAACGTGGACACTCTCCTGCTTTGCATTACGTTTTCACACAGTCTTTACCCATTGCAAGGTTCTGTCATCGTTCAAACAGAACAAATCTGCTGGTGCGAATTTTAAACTTTCAAGACACCCGATGGCCGCCTCCTTCCAGTGCCCCCCCTGGAAAGAGTCACACTCACTTGCACACGGGACAACGCCACGTCCCCCGTTCACAGTTCAGCTGCAAGTAGGATTCCAGATCAAAGCACTACAGGGAGGGAGGGGGGGAGAAAGCCACAAATCACATCAGCCAAAATAGTTAGAGACCATGGCAAAGAACACGAAAGAAGTGGCGGATAGAAACTATCCTTTGCTGAATAAATATATTTTTTAAAAAGGAACATATTCCTTGAATGAATGTACAGAAATATATATGTGTGCAATTCATAGAATTAATAGTCTCAAACATGGAGGTGATGTCAACATGTTGACAAAGTCTTTTTTTCTCCATGTCCCGCCACTCCAAAGTCTCCATCATGCACCCGGCAACCCTACATTCACAATGACAAGAACTATCATGAATGTAGGGTTGTCAGGTGCATGCCTGAAGACTTTGGGGGGGGGGGGGATAATGGAGAAAAAAAACTTTGTCAACACATTGACATCATTTCTGGCTAAAACACAGAAGTGACATCACCAAAGCTCTCAAATTTCACCAATTTTAATACTGATTAAACAATCTGCCTATGGGTACAATAACGATAACATGTTTTGCCACAATGAACAGGAAGCTCCTGAAGTCTGCCTGGAACCTCAAATGCATGGATCACTCCCCTCGATAATCTTAGTTCCCTCACTTATTTTCCAGTTTTTGAAGGTGAAATGTACACATGCAAAATCCACTGCACCATCTTTCCAAAATGACAGCATTCACTCTGCAGAAATTGTCTGGAGGAATATCGACAGGGCACATAACACACACACACACAACTGTAGTCCTGCTCAAACTGAGGACCACTCCTTCCCCTAAACCAACGGCAGCCTGAAACAGAAGAGTTGACAAGCACTTGGCAGGCCACATTCAGCTTGGCGTTCACCGGATCACAAGGGGGCGCTCACCTGTACGTGTTTGCAGTCGTGGCCTCTTGCTGGTAGCTGGATCCGCCGGAATGTGATTGGACACTTCAGAGACACTTTAATGGCCGTCTGTTCCACCCCGTCCTCGCCATTGAGGGTCGTGTTGCCCGAGGAGGCTGCCACACTGCTAAAGTTCCTCTTGACTATTTTGGAAAATAGGCATAGGTGAGCGTGAGTGAAGAGTACCATCTCAACCATACTGCGTACAAAAGAAAATTCCCAGGAGAAGCTACACAAAATGGAGAGGGGCCACAGCCAAGAGACAGAGAATATTATTTGCATGTCAAAGGCCCTGGGTTCAATCCCTGGCATCTTCCATTAAAGGATCTAAAAAAGCTGGGAAAGACCCTCTCTGAGATCAGGGGGAGCTAACTGATTCACCATTCTGGATCCACAGCAGTGTGCATGAAAGGGAACTTTCTGACATCTTTCCTCCTGCTGCACTCCTGAAATCTTGCCAGGAGTGGGGTTCATGGATCCCCCCACAAAGAGCACGGGGTGCAAAGTGGAGGTTGGCAGGGGGAGGAGCAAAGAGGCAGTGCTTCCCCCCCCACCCCACAAGCAGAATAAGTAGCTAGGCTCTAAGCCAGGGGTGTCAAATATAAGGCCTGTGGGCCGGATCTGGCCCTTATTCAGCCCTCGAACCAGCCGAGGCAGCCAACCCCCCTCTCTCGATCTGGGCTGGCGAGGCATGGCCCGGCCCGACCAACTGACATTTATGTCATATCTGGCTCTCGTAACAATTGAGTTCAACACCCCAGATCTAAGCCACGATCAGGCAGCTCCGTATGAGCAGGGCCACGGAAATCACATGCGTTGCTCGACTCACTTTTGGTGATACAGTGCTCGGCTGGAAGAAGACGTTTCTTTAGCAAGCCCTGTAGGACAGAGCGGACTGATGGTCGGTGTACTAGCTGCAATACGAACAAGTGTGACTGTAACAGAAGAAGAAGAAGAGAAATCAGAACACATCTACTGATCCGGGCAGGACGCATTTGACGTTAAAATGATGGATGTTCTTGCTGTTTGGGTTACATAGACATACCCAGTCCACATAGCAATTGTCTTCATAAAATAGTAGGGTCACTCAGGCAAAAGCCTTTCTCTATGTGCAAGTCATTGGCAAAGCATCAGCAGCAGAGGTAAGGTGAGGGGCCTGCTCCGTGGTGACACCAGTTTTCTGGAGCCCTCTTCTCCAGGACAACTGTCCCGGGATGCTTTTTAAAAAGCTTTGGTTCTGCTTGCTGAAAGGCAAGGTGTTCTGGAAGGAGAACTGGCAAGCAAGCAAGGATCCGACTGTTTGCACGAATGTGGCCAGTGAGTCTTTGAAAAGGTGCTTTTTGTACAGGTAGATTTGTTTAGGCAGGGCTTCATAATTTGCTATGCTTGCCAGAGCAATGATAGCTAGAATTCATATGAATTTTTTATTTACTTGTTGTTTCAACATGTCAATTGATTTCATGGCAAGAGAGACATGCCAGCTATGACCTTCTCTATTCCAATATTTTCAATTTAAGACGTTTTCTAGATCACTTAATAAGGCAGGAATAGATTAAGGAGGCTTTTATCTATAATTTACATCTTCTATTTTTTCCATTTATTTATTTGTTTCATTTATGCTTGGCCTTTCTTGCCAATGGGAACTCAAAGCGGTTCACTTTGTTTTCCTTTTCTCCATTTTATCTTCACAATAACCCTGTGAGATAGGTTAGTTTGAGAGTTTGTGACTGGCCCAAGGTCACCCAGCAAGCTTCCAAGGCAGAGTGGGGGATCTGAATCTGGGTCTCCAAGTCCCAGTGCAGACAGAGTTTAGGAGAGAAGATCAAAACTCTACAAATTTACTGGAGCCAGGAATGAGAAGAACAAATAAATGAGAGGAAACATGTTTTTAGGAATCAGATGTTTTTGGATAGTCACTAGTCTGAGGCAAAATCATCTTCTCGTCTTACATAAACGATATCCTGTTGAACAGAATAATGGTAATGACAGAACAATGGAGCAAAACCTGTCTCTACATATGTGGTGAAACTGCAACACAATCCAGGGCACTGGGAAAGTACTAGTTGAAACTAGTTGAAACTGGATCGTATTACCTTTCCTGCCACTATACATGTTTTTAGGGTATGTGGTTGATCTGCCATGCAACAATCCCTAAGATAATTTCAGAAGAAGTAACATGCTTTTCTCCCCTGCTTTGACTGGTGTAGGCCAACCGCTAGGTTATCAGTCTAGGCAAAGTCACGTTCAATCATTGATTTTATAAAGCTGGATTATCAGCATTCCAAACTGAATTTGGTTAACTGACACCCAGTCCAATTCCTTGTACAACCACAAACAGCTCTGGAGTTTGGCACTCCTAGTGCATGAAAACACTGAGCCAGCATCTTTAAACATTTCCCTGGAGAGCCACTTACAGCATACATAAAATAAAATATAAGAAAACCAAAATGTTAAAACTGTAATTTAGGACTTCGAGCAAACTTAACGAAATGCAGTCCTAAAACAAAACTGTCTTCATCTGCCTTCTGAAGATCGAAAATGAGGGGGCCAGGCGCACATCCCTGGGGAGATTGTTCCATAATCGTGCGGCTGCCACTGAAAAGGCCCTCTCTCATCATGCACCCACCAAACAACCTTCTTTGGTTGATGGGACATAGAAGAAGAAGGAGGAGGAGGAGGAGGAGGGGGAGGTTGGTTTTCATATGCCGACTGTCTCTACCACTTAAGGCAGAATCAAACCAGCTTACAATCACCTTTCCTTCCCCTCCCCACAACAGACACCCTGTGAGGTAGGTTTGGCTGAGAGAGCTCTAAGAGAGCTGTGACTAGGCCAAGGTCACCCAGCAGGCTTCATGTGGAGGAGTGGGGAAACCAACTTGGTTCTCCAGATCAGAGTCCACCGCTCCAAACCACTGCTCTTAACCACTACACCACTCTGGCTCTCAACTAGACACAGGAGGGCCTCTCTCTGTGATTTAAATTACTGGATAGGAAATTATGGGAGAGGACGTTTTCCTCACTGTGTGAGGAAATACAGATAGTACCCCACCCCAAGGCAGAAGAAATATAATATTAACCTAAACGATGAACCATTTACTGACTTCTAATGGAATGTCAAAATCTGCCATCTGAGGTTGGCGGTCTCATCCTACCTCATGTTAGGGAGGGCCTTGCCCACCGTCTACCACTGTGCTACTGGACCATCTTCTAACCACTTCTGGATATATGACAGAGTTCTCACAGTGCCTCCGACTAGAAACTGAGCCGAGGTACGGTTCATTGGCTTCCAAATTACGTTTTCGGTATAAAAGCAGAGCTTTGAAAAGGTCAACCAAGACAGGCGAAAAGTCTGGCGAAATGGAGACTGTTCGACAGGACGCCGTCACAAACACCAACGCTGTTCTCTTTTTACAGAGCGTTCCTGAGCTGATGGACGGCGGGGAAAAGGCACAGCTACGCCTCCTCCTAACCCGTTCCCAGCATGCTGCCAGGACGAGAAAAGCCTTTAAAAGTTTTAAAAGCCTTTAAAAGCCCCACTGAAAACAGAGAGGCTGCACCTGCTAAAAAGCAGGCACAGCAATGCCGCCTGGCCGCTGGCGTCCAGGGCCGAAAGGGCATAGGGCAGCTCTGCCCCTGTCTAATGGCAGCTCTGCCCCTGGGAACGCCCCTCCACACTGGCGCCATAAGTTTCTGCTGGCATTTAAGCGGCAGAGGAATGGCACACAGCTCAGCGGTGCTGAGGCGCCGAAGGAACTGCCCTCACTGCCAGCGCTGAAGGAACTGCCCTCACCATGTATCTAATCATGGCACAAGACGCACTTACCCTGGTGGCGAGGTCACGCAACCTCCTAAGAAGAATCGGTCCCCAGCCTCAGGAATGCACGGTTAATCAACCAAAACTTCAGAACCGGTTGCTGCGGCAGGCCCAACATACTTACACAACAGCATGCTGTGACAGTGATTTGAATTGTGTTTCTTCCTGGCTGGCAGACATGCTTGAGGTGCAGGGGTTTGTGCGATGTCTTGTTGTCGCCCCGTTCGATTGTAAGCGGCGTTGCGTTGACGCTGACCTGGACCGATGCTGGCCAGTTGGTGTTCATCTGCCGGTCTTCGTGGTGGTAGCACTTGAACTGGAGCTCCAAGTCCGACCTGTTGAGGAAGCCGCATGTTTTGCTGGCATGAAAGAGCCCGCTTTGTCCAGCAGTAGGGGAAAGCCCTGACCTGGATGGCCCAGGCTGGCCCGATCTCACCCTATCTTGGAAGCTAAGCAGGGATGTGACTTCTGGTAGGGCTGCTGGACTGAGCGCCACGTTTCTCGGAATGTTCCAAGGAAATCCAAGGAGCGCTTGAATTGGGGTACTTCTAAATACCCCTACCCAGTTCCAAACAGGTGGTCCGGGAAGCAGGAACGACCCTGCTGCCACGAGAGCGGTTTGACTCCCAAACTCTCCGAGGGAGCTTATTTAAGTCCCCTGGAGGTTTGGATGCCTGTCCCGCCGGCATTTGAGGGAACGACATCGTCACAAGCGCTCCCTCGGCTTTAGGCTCACTCCTCCTCTATCTAATACCATCAAGGATCTACATCACAAAGGAAAACCTCACCTCCAGAATTCCAAGTGAGTCAATCAATCTCTTTGGCTTTTATCCTGAATAAGAAGCTACGGGGAGTTAACAAAGATATCTGCGTACTCCGCGCCCCCCAGCCTAGAATATAAGTTGACTTAAGTCTAAAATCCATCTGACAAATCGGCAAGAATCTAATCAATCCGATCAGCACTTAGTCTAAACAAACGGGACTTTTTGACTGACGCGGAATCTACCAATCAAAAGCGGCATTGTTAGAAATGGAGGGAAGAACGAGACCCCTTCCTTTCTGACTAGTGACGTCTTACCAGTTTAGGAAAGTCCTCCAGGTTTTACTTAAACAGAAGGGATTAATCCTGGAATCGGAAGACTGCAAGGCAACTCTCTCACTGTATCTCCAGACTCGGAAGAAAAACAACATGAAGGAAGACGATCGTAGGTCCGGAAGCACGTCTCCCTTGCGTTACAGCTTAAAGGTTCCTACATCTTAACTGGCGAGAGGAGACTGCAGAAGGTCCGCGTCTGTAACTTCCTGTGAACTTCCTATTTCCTGTTCTATATGCCGACCTAGAGCATCCACTGCAACTTGTTGGTACTTCTAATCTAAAAACCTTATTATTTCATTAATAAGCCGATTTTGGGACTATTTATTGCGGCGAAAATGTATATCTGCTGATCGGACACCTACATACTACGGGATTTGATTGTTGAAACTTGCCAAAAAAAATTCTCTCCAAAAATTATTCGTACTGTAAATGTCTGGAACCCGTCAGAGGTCAGGCTCTTTACATAGCCCTGCATTTCCTAAACTTAAAGTCACTCCTCAGGATACTACCATGGAAAACAAATGTCCTCTCAAATGACAGAACTGACTTCTATGATTACAACCTTAAGCCAATCTACTCAGGCCATCAGCCAGAAACTCGATGCTGTTACAGAAGATATCAAGGATATGAAGATCCAAGTTACTACAATTAAAGCAGACATGAAGACAATGGATTCCTCAGTCAAGAAAGTAATGGAAGAGCAGAAAGAGGTGAAGAAGAAGAAGAAGAAGGAAGGACATGAAAGACAACTTGATGCTATTCACTCTCAAGAGGATATACTCAAAGACTAATTAGCCATGATGGATATGAAGGCAAGAGAAAACAAACTTCGCCTACGTAATCTACCTGAAGATCAAGGAGACTCAAGAGACACTCTGGTCAGAACACTTTCTGACCTATTTCAAATCCAAGACCAAGATCTTGACCATGCAATAAAACAAATATACAGGATACCTTTACCATCAAGATTAAAGAAATCTAAACCCAGAGATGTTATGATTATCTTCTATGACATCAGAGTCAAAGATATCATGATGCAATCCCATTTTGAGAATCCTGTGGTCGTAAGAGAAACACCACTTGTTATCTTAAAGGATATTCCTCGCCATCTTTTGACACAAAGAAATAAATACAAAGACTTTGTAATGATGCTGACGAAAAATGGAATAAAGTACCACTGGATAATGCCACAGGGTCTTGTTTTCACCTACAAAGAGGTCAGAACAACCATTACTTCTTTGGCTGACGTTGGAAAATTTATGAGAAGATATAAAAAAGACCTAGTGGGTCTTACACCGGAACAAGAAAGAGACCAAGACCATGAGAAAGATGACCCTTCATTACAAGGAGCAGTAGGAGGATCTACACCATAAAATTTGATATTTAAACCCAACCATCGTGGCTAAAGCAATCTCATGGAATGTAAATGGACTGAATGAAAAAAATCAAAAGAGCACAGATTTTTAAATTCTTACAAAAGCAAAAATATTCATTAATCTGTCTTCAAGAAACACATATTTCTAAGAAAGATAAAAAATATTTGGACAGACAAATGCTGGGACAGGCATTTATTTCATCAACTAAATCTAAAACTAAAGGAGTTGTTATATATGCTCATCCTAATTTAACTCCAGAAATGGTTTATAAAGATGAGGAGGGCAGAATTGTGATAATTAGAATAACAGTATTAGGATAAAAAACTACGGTAATTGGGATCTATGCTCCAAATGAAGGGAAAGCTAAATTTTATGCTTAACTACATGAGTTAATATCACAACATGCTGCAGAGCAGATTTTGATTATGGGAGATTTTAATGGAGTTACCCTGCCTATCCTGGACAAAAAAACTAAAGCTAAAGATGACAAAGAAGGATGTCTACCAAAAAGCTTTTTTCAAATGATGGAGGACTTCAAACTACAGGACATTTGGAGAACAATGAATACAACAGCTAAAGAATTCACTTTCTATTCAGCAAGATGTGATTCTTACTCCAGAATAGACATGATATGGGCAAGTAAGTCAATATTTACTCAATTACGTAAAGTTCATATCATTCCAAGGACCTTTTGTGATCATAACCCAGTTTTGTTTGAATGGAACAACAGACAAGCCTTCAGATGGAGATTGAATGATAATCTTTTGAAAGATGAAAAAATACAGATGGAATTAAATACTCATTAAAGATTTTTTTTAAATAAATATGAATGGAGAAACCACTTTGAATATAGTTTGGGATGCCTTTAGAGCGGTATTGAGAGGTTTTATGATTCAGAAACTCGGCCTGGAAAAGGACACAATTACAATTAACAAACAATATACTTTGGGAGTTACAAAAATTGGATCAACAACTGATTTTGGAATCACGAGAAGAAAAGAAAAATAATATCAAACTTAAGATATCCGCTTTTAAACACCAGTTGAATTTAGTGGTTTCAGAAGAGATGAATAAAAACTTGAGATTTGCAAAACAGAAGTATTTTGAGCAAGCAAATCGACCTGGTAAATTTTTGGCTGGTCAGTTGAGAGATTCCTTTCAAAAGAAGATTATAACTAAACTACAATCTGCACGAGGCCCGATCTTTACCACACAGGATATACAAAAAGAATTTGTATTATATTATACAAAATTATACCAAAAAGATGATATCTCTGATAAGAAGATAGAAAAGTTCTTGAATTCAATAAATATGAAAAAACTCTCTTTAGCCCAACAACATTATATAGATGCTCCTATTACCATTGAAGAATTAGAAGAAGCTATTATTAAACAAAAAAATAAATAAAACACCTGGCCCGGATGGAATAACTGCATTGTTTTACCGAACACTCAGGGGAAACTTACTGAATCCTTTCTTGATGGTTTGTAATACAATAATGGATACAGGAATATCTCCTGAAACATGGTCACATGCTTTTATTTCATTGATCCATGTCTGGAAGAGACCCAGAAAAAGGATCAAATTATAGACCCATCTCTTTATTGAATGTGGATTATAAAATATATGCCTCAGTTCTGTCAAATAGAGCTAATTTATTAAGGACTTAGTATATGAAGACCAAGCAGGTTTTGTACCTGGAAGACAAATTAAGGACAATCTTAGGATTTTACTAGATGCACTGGAATATTATGAATATCATAATCAACACAAAGCAGCCTTTGTCTTCTTGGATGCAGAAAAAGCATTTGACATGGTTTCTTGGAACTTCATGAAGAAAGTATTAGAAAGTAAGAACTTTGGAGAACGTTTTAGGAGAGGCATAACTGCTATATACACAAAAGCAAAGATTTTGGTCAATGAATCTATGTCAGATAATTGTGATATTCAAAAAGGGACAAGACAAGGCTGTCCACTTTCGCCACTACTCTTCATTTTGGTCCTGGAAACTCTATGCTGTAAATTAAGGGATACGGAAACCATCTGCGGATTACAAATAAATAAACATGAATTCAAACTGAGAGCATTTACGGATTATCTCCTATTAATTTTAGAGGATCCACTTCAATCAACGGACAACCTGCTGGAAACATTGAACTCATATGGCCAAGTTTCAGGATTTAAGATAAACCAAGAAAAAATACAAACAACATTTAAAAATCTTACAGATGCAGAACAGAAAAGATTTCAGTTATCTACTGGATGGGAGAGAGTAAATAAAGTGAAATATCTGGGTGTTTGGATCTCTACTAAGAATAAAGACTTGGTTAATAATAATTATCTTAAACTATGGGAAACAATTAAAAAAAATACATGGTAAGCTGGTCTAATAAAAAACTCTCCTTTCTGGGACGTATTTCAACGACCCAAATGAATATTTTACCGAGAATATTGTTTTTATTCCAGAATTTACCAATCATCTCACAAGTAAAACTCTTTAATATCTGGAAAAAAGACTTACTGAATTTCATCTGGCAAGGGAAAAAACCAAGAATTGCTTATAAATATCTTGTGGACTCAAAAGACAGAGGAGGCTTTGCACTTCCTAATTTTCAACTATATGCTGAAGCGGCTGCTTTAGTATGGCTAAAAGACTGGATGGAACTGTCTAATACACGACTGCTAGACCTAGAGGGTTTTGATAATAGAAGTGGATGGCATGGTTATTTATGGTATGATAAGGTAAAAATGCATACATCATTTCAGCAACACAAAGTTAAATCTTCTTTATTTAAGATATAAAGAAATATAAACATGTGCTCAAGCCAAAGACACCGATGTGGATATCATCACAAGAAATGCTGACCTTAAGACCACTTAGGCCCGCGGAATTTGTTATATACCAGGACCTTTTGAAGTGGGAAGGTAATAAACCTCTATTGAAAAACTATGAGAATGTAAAAGACCTATTGACCTGGTTTCAATATCACCAGATAAATTTGGTTTATATGTTGGATTCGAAAATAGGGTTTTCAAAAAGTAAATCACCTTTCCGAAAAGCTTTATTGGATACAAATGACCACCTAATTTCTAAGATGTATAAATTACTACTGGAAATACATTGCGAACAAGACCAAATTAAACCATCTATGATTACCTGGGCACAAACATTGGGCCATGATATACTATTGGTTAAATGGGAAAGACTCTGGTCTCGAGACATGAAAATGCTACTTGCGCAATCTTTACGAGAAAACATTTATAAAATGATTTATAGATGGTATTTAACACCTAAAAAGATGGCATCTATCTATACTACTATGTCCCCGAAATGTTGGAAGTGCAATATGGAAACAGGTTCATTTCACCATATGTGGTGGACCTGTGACAAAGCAAAAAAATTCTGGGACATGATTTACAATGAAATAAGACTGATAATACAGGACAATATACCTAAATCACCAGAGTTGATGTTGCTCAGTATGATACCGCAATCTGTTTTGACTCAAAGATCATTTTTAATCTATGCCACCACGGCTGCAAGACTGATTTATGCAGCAAAATGGAAATCATCGGATATTCCAGACAAAAAAGATTGGATACAAAAAAATGTTAGAATTGGTGGAAATGGCAAAACTTACAGCATTGATAAACCAAAAAGATAATGTTCAATTTTGGGGAGAATGGGAGGCATGGAGAATATATTGTGAAACTGAATTGCAATTGGGGAAATTTGAGGGTTATTCTTTGATCTAATCCATTTTATATTATTTTTTAAGAATGCTCATATTAAAATATATAATTATTATGACAATTGGAAACATGATAGGTAATAGACGTCTGTATTATATACATATACAAATTTAAGATGAATTTGGAAAACGTGTTAATAATTATTTGCAATATAAGGATTAGAATTGTTGCCAAAGAGTATACAACTTTATTAAGAGAAAGACGGAGATGTAGGGGAAGTCATATTTTTATCTTAATTAGTTTGTAATTTCAACAATAATTAATTACCTTTTTGTTTTTATTCCTTTAAAGTATTAATCTATTGTTGTTGATATATTTGTCTATATGTTTTGAAAAATAAAAAATATTATTATATATAAAAAAAGGAAGCTAAGCAGGGTCTGCCAGGGTTAGTACTTGGATTGGAGACCACCAAGGAAGTCCAGGGTTGCTAGGTAGAGACAGGCAATGGCAAACCACCTCTGCTCATCTCTTGCCTTGAAAACCCCATGGTCCTGGGGTCACCATGAGTCGGGTTCGACTTGATGGCACACAATTATTGCCCTGACCTAGATGGACAAAGCTAGCCTGATCTTGTCAGATCTCGGAAGCTAAGCAGGGTCGGCCCTGGTTAATACTTGGATGGCAGACCACTGGAGAAGTCCAGAGTTGCTACGTAACACAGAGCCAGGTGATGGCAAATCAGCTCGGAAAGCCTCTTGCCTTGAAAACCCTACGAGATTGCCATAATTCAGCTGCAACTCGACAGCATTTCACATACATACACACACAGAGGGGAAACACCCTTTAAAAATTTTCAGATTTCATAACTGCAGAGACATTTCTCCCTCACCCTCCTTCCCTTTGCTTCATGCAACACAATCCTACTTTACATTGTCTGGCAAACAGATGAACAGTGCAAATCTTGTCTGTGAAAGCTATTCACAAAAAAACAACCACCACCAAACAAGGAAGTGAGCAGTTCCCTCACAAAGTAGAAATTCGAGAGGATAATAATTATATCAGTTATTTGCAGTTCTGTATGATTTTTCAAATGGGTGTCTTTAAATTGCTTTGTGCAAAGATGGATTTTCATGTAGCAGAACGAATCCGAAGGGAGGGATTATGGATGCAGCCAGGAAGTGCCTCAAGAATTGGGGTTTACACTCAAGAAAGTAACAGGACCATAACTAAAAAAAAAAATAAGCAGGCACTCTCACCCAGGTTCTCACCCTGACATTCATATCGGTTTATCCGACAGAGACAAATGAAAGGACAAAAACATGGGCTACAATAAATGAAACTCATTTGTTACAAGAGCCGGATATGACATAAACGTCGGGGCAGGCCATGCCTTGCCAGCCTAGATCAAGAAAGTGTGTGTGTGTGTGTGGTGGCTTCCTCAGCTGGCTCGAAGGCCTGGTAAGAGCTCTCAAGGGGCAAGATCTGGCCATTGGGCCTTATGTTTGAACCCCTGATTTAAACAGTGATGTGCCATTCCCATTTGGCAGTTCTACATGTATATTTTGACATTTCAACTTGGGTACTTTCTGCACTGAGGTACCAAAAAAGGGTGGGGGAGGGGGAAATGCAGATCGGATCTCAAAGGGCTACTCAACATGAATTAGCCATGCGTGGTGTAGTGGTGAAGAGCAATGGTTTGGAGCGGTGGAGTCTAATCTGGTGAACCGGGTTGGTTTCCCCACTCCTAAACATGAAGCTTACTGGGTGACCTTGGGCTAGCCACAGCTCTCTTAGAGCTCTTTCAGTTCCACCTACCTCAAAGGTGTCTGTTGTGGGGAGGGGAAGGGGATTGTAAGCTGGTTTGATTCTTCCTTAAGTGGTAGAGAAAGTCGGCATATAAAAACCAACTCTTCTTCCTCCTCCTCCCTTTTTTATACAATCAGATAATGGAAACACTGGCCAGGATGGGCTAGGCTACCCCACTAAGGTTCCTCCCCTCCCCAAACCCCTCTGTTCCCAGGCTCCACCCTCAAAATCTGTAGGAATTTAAACCCTATATGCCAACATTAGATAATACAAATTGGGAACACCAGAGGCTGCTTTAGTCACTTGGTGCCCCAGGCAGCAAGAGCATTGCACGGGAGGGAGCGTAGCATAGACTGGGGATGTGTCTGTTCCCATGCACTCCCACTGGTTCTGGGAGTCAGTGGCACAAGCAGGGAAGGAGCATGCATTTGGGGTATGCATACTGATATGCCAAAATGAAAAAAGGCACAATTTCTGGGTTTTTTGGGCTTTCCCCTTGGCCTCATCGAGCTCCCTTTAACATTTAAAGGGGATGGCTCCATGTTAGTCAATAGGAAATCTTTGTGGGGCTCGGGGCGGGGGCTGTTTTTCAAAGTAGAAGCCCCAATTTTTCAGCGTAGCTGCTGGTGCCTCTCCTTACAAGAACCCCAAATATCTTCCATTTGGGTGCCCATAAAATCTTCACCAAACTCAGGGGTTTGTGTAAGGAGAGTCACCTGTAGCTACACAGTAAATTTGGTGCCTGTACCTTGAAAAACACCCCCTCAAAGCCCTGCAAAGACTCGCCATTGACTAACATGGAGCTGTTCCCTTTAACTTTTAAATGGAATGGCTGCATCATACCCTATGGGGAACCTTTCTGAGGCTTTGGGGGCTGTATTTTTAAGGTAGAGGCACCAAATTTTCAGCATAGCTGCTGGTGCCTATCCTTATCAGAACCGCCAAGTTTGGTTAAGTTTGGGTAAGAGGGTTGAATTTTATGGGGGCCCATTTTTCCTCCATTGGAAACAATGGAAGATGGATAAGGGCATCCTCTTTGGAGACCCATAAAACTGGACCTCCTAACCCAATCTTTACTAAACCCAAGGGTTCTTCTAAGGAGAGTCATCTGCAATGATGTGAAAAGTTTGGTGCACCTATCTTAAAAAATAGCCCCCACAGAGCCCTGGAAATATTCCCCATAGGGTATAATGGACTAAAAAACTAACAGATATCCAAAAAAGCAAATATATATATATATTGAAAAAGAAGAAGAGTTGGTTTTTATATGCCGACTTTCTCTACCACTTAAGGAAGAATCAAACTGGCTTACAATCACCTTCCCTTCCTCTCCCCACAACAGGCACCTTGTGAGGTAGGTGGGGCTGAGAGATCTCTAAGAGAGCTGTGACTAGCCCAAGGTCACCCAGCTGGCTTCATGGGTAGGGGTGGGGAAAACAACCCAGTTCACCAGATTAATGTCCACTGCTCATGTGGAGGAGTGGGGACTCAAACTCGATTCTCCAGTTTAGAGTTCATTGCTCCAAACCACTGCTCTTAACCACTACATCATGCTGGTTATATTGGTATGGGGCTTTGGTGTTTTCTAGATTGATGGAAAATTTTTGGGTCTATTAAACATGAATCTGAAAAATACCGGAGGAAAATGGTGCACATCCCAACATGCTTCTGCTGCCCAGCTCCTACTGGCCACAGACAGCCACAGCCCATTGGAACTAGCTGGCAGTAATATCAGTGGGAAGTGGCGCGTGCGCGGTCTCTCTCTCTTTCTGCTTGTGTTGCCTGATGTCAACCAAACCCGAACCCCCTTGCTCCAAATAGGAGGTACAGGGAGATATCAGCAAGACCAGACCTTGCGAGCAGGTTAGACAGGAAACGATCAATTATATTTTCTCCATTGCAGATTGTAATTCTTCACAACTGTTTGGAAACCCATTTCAAACCGTCTCAGCTTGCAGCCACTCCTCAACTATGTGCAGGCATTCAGATGGAACGCTTGCTTAACCCTGGTTCAGGAAAGCGAACCACAACCAAAGCACTATGTCTGAGTAATCTCTCCGAGTCCTTTTATTTCTTGAAAGCAAGCAACTGCCAACAAACGTTGACAACGGGTGCTGTTTTCATAGCATAAAGACTGCTCTCATAAATTGCACATTTTGAAGGAAAATTCTTGAGGTTGCATTATGTTGTGAAGCACTTAAAATTTATTTAAATACATGTCCATACACATTGGTGCACTATGCTTTTTTGTTTTGCTTTTGTATGGTTGCCTCCAAAAGCTGCAGGCATTAAGAAACAGCCCCATGCCTGAGTGCGGCTCTATAAATCTACAGAATGAGTCTGCATGATCCCAGGGGTGATTACTTATTAATAAGAATCAGCAAATAACCACACAGGCTCCCTCTGCTGTGGTTACTCCGAGGTAATGAAAGTCAGCTATAAGGACCTCAAATTTAGAGCATTAACTCTCAGACATGACCTGTGGATAACTGTTGTCCGTTTCAAATTAAAGGAGACAAAGTGGCCACGATTAATTTGCTGACGCAGTGCCACAATACTCGGGTGACTCCACACAGCCCTGCCCGCAGACTGGTGCCGACTAAGAGCAATTTGTCTCCTGATTGTGCTTAAGGGCCTTGCAACCGGGGAGAGATTAGGGTTGGAAGAATGAAGAAGAAGAAAAAGAAGAAGAGTTGTTTTTTATATGCCGACTTTCTCTACCACTTAAGGGAGACTCAAACCGGCTTAAAATCACCTTCCCTTCCCCTCCCCACAACAGACACCCTGTGTTGTAGGTGAGGCTGAGAGAGCCCTAACAGAGCTGTAATTTGCCCAAGGTCACCCAGCTGGCTTTATGTGTAGGCGTGGGTAAACCAATCCAGTTCACCAGATTAGCCTCCACCGCTCATGAATGGAGTTAAGAACATAAGAACATGAGAAAAGCCCTGCTGGATCAGACCAAGGCCCATCAAGTCCAGCAGTCTGTTCACACAGGGGCCAACCAGGGGCCTCCAGGAAGCCTACAAACAAGACGACTGCAGCAGCACCATCCTGCCTGAGCTCCACTGCACCTAATATAATAGGCATGCTCCTCTGATACTATAGAGAATAGGTATAAGAACATAAAAAAGCCATGCTGGATCAGACCAAGGCCCATCAAGTCTAGCAGTCTGTTCACACAGTGGCCTGTTCACACAGGTGCCTCTAGGAAGCCCACAAACAAGATGACTGCAGCAGCACCATCCTGCCTGTGTTCCATGGCAGCTCATAGAATAGGCATGCTAATCTGGTCTTAGAGAGAATAGGCATGCATCATGACTAGTGTCCATTTTGACTAGTAGCCATGGATAGCCCTCTCCACCATGAACATGTCCGCTCCCCTCTTAAAGCCTTCCAAGTTGGCAGCCATCACCACTTCCTGGGGCAGGGAGTTCCACAATTTAGCTAGGCTCTGTGTGAGGAAATACCTCCTTTTATCTGTTTTGAATCACTCACCCTCCAGTTTCCGCAGATGACCCTGTGTTCTAAGGAGAATCCACTGGTGTCCCCACAGCAACCTTGATTCCTGCTTAAAGTGTGGAACCCCTCTCAGCGGCCCATACCCCTTAATCACTGTGCTGTTGCTATGGCGACTGTTTGATAGCGTTGTTTTACCCCTGGCCCATTTTGATAGCAGGTTATGTGACAGGAAAGATTACTGTGACTGTCGCAGAAGCTGTTAGAAGCTGGAGTCCTCCTTTAGGAGGAACTTAATCCGGAAATCCTTGCTCTTTTGTTTCTTATTGTTACTCAAAGGATTGCGGCACCAGAGACAGGATTTGTATCAAAGGGCGCACAGTCATGCATTATGCTTCGGAAGGGTACACTGTCATGCTTTATGCTTCTGCGTCTTTTCTGGACACTGGACTGAACACTATCTGTCTTGCTAAATGTGCTTCTTATGTGTCCCAAGGTAGAACACGTGATTGCCTTCCACCCTCCCTACCATGCAAAGAGAGTATTTTGCCTTCCGTTTTTTTCTCTTGACACCACGAGTCCCCCACCCCCAATGCCACTCCGACAAACCTACCTCCACATTAGTGTCTGATGGACCGTGGGCCGTAGGTGAAAGACGTGGTTGCTGACTGCCAGGTTGTGTTCCAGCCGGAAGGGCTCTAATACGACCCCGTCTCTCACGGGGAACGTCAGGCGCAGCTCGTCGTTGTGGTTGGCTGGGATCGAAGAAGGAGAGAAAGCGTGAACTTTCCCTTTAGCATCTGCAGTGTGATAACAACACACAGATTTATACTGGACAATGGTCGCACATCTCACGGATTGTTGGCTGGGCTGGATTTTACGGCCTGCTCTAGCACCATGCTTCTTGGCCTCAAGCACATATCCTCTTTGCCCATTTCTCGTTCTCTCGTAGCACCTCTAACACCAGATGAACTGGGAAGTCCAGTGTTTATCTGAACACAAGGTCCCTTGCCGGAGGTAAATGACCTGCTTTGGGAACAAAGTTGGGAAGTTTGTGCTGCTTTGGGAAGTTTGTGCCCTGTGGGATCTTCCAGCATTCTGTAGGGCAATTAAAACTGTTTTGTTTCATACGGCCTTTAGTTAACTTTACGAACTGGGGAGCTGGCAAATTGTTTCAGTTTCTCCAAGTAATTTGTTGTCGAGTCAATATTTTCATTGGTTTTATTGCTCTATTTATGTATGCATTTATTTGGATTTATTGCATTTTTAAATGTTGTAAGCTGCCCCGAGACCCCTGTGGGGAGAGGGTGTGGGGTACAATTTAAATAAATAAACAAATAAAGGAAGTGCACAGGACTGTCCACACCATGGACAGAGATAGAAGCGGAGGGAAGTATCATTCTAACAAACCTTTAGTGACCCCCCCCAACCAAGATAGGCAAGTTGCCAGCCATAGGCCTCGTGTGCGATGCATAGCATTTTATTTCAGCCTCATGAATTGTGGTTACAACCAAGAAGTCCTACTTTTAGTTAAATCAATAAAATTAGCTTTGGAGCCCTCACAGGACACATTCAGACATCATGACAAACCTCTGCTTATCTGTGCCGTGCTAACCTGTAAGCATTCATTCCCTGGCTCCTCCCCTCCTATGCTGAGAATGATTCAAAATTCCTGGTTTCAGAACAGAAGCCTTTGGTCAACTCCAATTTGCTGTGACTTCTAAATGCAGGTGGTAATCATGGGAAATGCTGTCAAGTCGCAGCCGACTTACGGTGACCCCATAGAGTTTTCAAGGCAAGAGATGTTCAGGGGTGGTTTGCCATAACACGCCTCTGTGTAGTGACCCTGGACTTCCTTGGTGGTCTCCCATCCTGTACTAGCCAGGGCCAACCCTACTTAGCTTCTGAAATGTGATGAGATTGGGCTCGCCTGGGCCATCCAGGTCAGGGCTTTCCCCTGTTGCTTGACAAGGGGGGCTCTTTTATGTCAATGAAATATGTGGCTTGGAGCTCCAGTTCAAGTGCTACCACCATGAAGAGAGAACTCACGAGCATGCCAAACAAGGCATGTTCGGGCCCATCACAAACAGAGGGTTGCCACAATGTCTGAATGAAGCCATAGTTAGAGAAAGAGAACCTTCTGTGGTGGGTGTGGAGAAAACTGCTAGGCCCTCATGGCAAACTGCTGCTCATGGCAATGGTGACCACAGGATGGTACTTGGCAGCTGGGTCAATCAAGAAGTGAATCTATTGTCATAACTTTTGAGAAGGCTAAAAACAGTAAGCAAAGACTACTGCGTTCAGACAACAATCACGGGTGAGACTATCTGCTCTCGTCTTTGTTCCTCATCACTGTCAAATATCTGTAACCTCACTACAGACTGTGCCATTCCTACTAACGAACGATTATTTTCCCCATGTCCTTTAGATAATGTTTTAAAAAATATGTATATCCTTGCTGCTTATTAAAAGGGCACCTTGTCCGATGCAATCTTGAAATTTGTCATTTTCCTGGTTGTTCAACCTTTCGTGGAGCACACAGTTCTCCTAAATGCATTACGAAGGGCAAACCCACATTTCTACACTCATCAGGAATGTACAGTCAATCCTAAATCCCTGTTGAACATAGCTGTATGATATAAATGTCTTGTGGAAACACATGCTTTGTATTCACCTCTTACGTTTCACTGAAACAGTAAAAATGTCCTAGATCTACACCTACAGATGTAATGCGTGAAGACCCCCAACGCTGAAAATGTTGTGTGCAAAACAAATAAAAATACTAATAATCAGTTCTCTGTACACGTAGGGGCCACAGTTGCATGAAATTAATCTACCAAAAGCGTGGAATATTCTCTGCTCTTTTGTAAATTATAGAGTTTGTTGTTGATCAGCACGAGAGCCGCTTTGGGGTGAGGGGAGATTTGGCCTGAGTTTCAAACTTAAAGTGAGGCCTCATTTGTTAATATCTTGCAATTTGATCAATTTCACATCTCATTTTTTTTATGCGTGCTGTGAGTTGCTATTGTTCGTTTTTGTTATGGCTAGGGGCTTTAAAAGCTAGAAGAGGACCTAGGCCTCTTTGGAAGGCACTAATCAGCATTCGTAAGCATCACAGATTAGGCCACACTTCACAAACTCTTGCTCCCCCCTCCCCTTAAAATGCAACAGCCAAATAACTGTGAGGCCCAGTGGCACAAATAGCAGCTGCCATCAACTTCCAGCACCCTTCTGAATATTCGGCAAAGAAAAGGGTGTGTAGAACTCACTCAACTCTACCTGCTCTCCTCGTCACAGGCAAAAGTGAGCAGAAATTCTGCAGTTATTTGAATGTGCCATCTCTCAGGGCCAGGGGAGTCCCCGCATTCAAATAACTGTGAGATCTCCCAGTGTGATTATTTACTTCTTTTCCTGGACAGTGAAGAGCAGACGGGGAAAGGAGAAACAGGGGAAAGAAATACTCAACAATTCTTTCTGGGGACAAAAATAACATCTGGAGAGGCTTAACAGTGCAATTCTCAGTGTGGGAGTAGTTGGGTCAGGCCCGGGGACAGCGCCACTGTGCCACCTCCTGAGTGGCTTGCCGGCTCGAAAAAGGCATTGAAAATGTTATTTTTAAAAAACCCCATGAGTCTTCTCTAAAGAGTCTTTTTGCTGGCGCCCCCTTTGATGCCAGCGCGAGCCTTTTCGCCGGGGAAGCACTGTCGTGGTGGCAGTACTGGCACACGAGCATGACCACTGAGCGTGGTCCAGCGCCGGCTTCCCTGCCAGTTTAGCTGGCACAAGTGGCACTTATGCCGGCACGGGGGTCACGCTGGCTCCTGAGCCAGTTTGCCCCTACCCCTTCAGGATTGCTCTGTAAGTGTTTCATATGATGAAAGCAAGCACTGGAATATATTTAGGAAATGGGAAAGCACTGAGACTGAAAACCTGCCATCTTGCCTTTCCCAGTGAAGGACACTTATGGATATTTTCTAAAAATGTTTATAGTACACACTTCCTGATTCTAATTACCTTTACTCAGCTAAGCCTCACTGATTTTGACTAGACTTATGTCTAGGTGAGTGCGATTGTAGCATTTCTCAGCTTTTCCAGTTCTGTCAAAATTTCATAGGCTGCTATTTTTAAAAAGTGTCATTTCTATGACATACAATTTACAAAGAGGAGAAAGCTGGGTCAGTAGAGGACTTGCTTTGTTGGTTACTCACTTGGAGGTGGTGGTAAAGCATTGATATTTGGCTTAATATCGGGTGGGAATGGCGGTTTGACGTCCTGATTAGGGGACAGGTACGGAGGAATACTGCTCCCTGGAGTCATAGGTGGTGTGGGGTTTCCTGGAACAGGCGAGTGAGGGTAATTTGCCACAGGAACAGGCCTCGATGGCTGTAAAAGGGTTATAATCACAATTCAGAAGAGAGAGAGAAAAAAAGTTACTGCAATGTTCTGCCACTGTAGAATATGTGCTAAAACCCGAGTGATGAGAACAGTCTTGACATAGCATTGGATCCAACACAATATTTCTGCCGACAGGGGAGTAGCGGGGACACTACAGACCTTTAACTCCCTTCTTAGGCTGTTCCTGGATTCCTCTGCCTCTCAGGAGCAACCTTTCAGGGGCCATTTTGGGCAGCAGGGGAGGTGGAGAAATCCCATTCCGCTGATGGAACTTCCTTCCAGAATAAGAAACCTTTTCACGGGATGCAACCCATACTAGGTAGACTGGCATGACCAAGCCTATCAACCGGGTATGGCAGTACAATAAGGGCCTAATAAACTTCCTGGTTTGGGGGTCCGCCCGGAACTCCAAAAATAGGAGGATGCTGGTGGTTAAAAGCCAGACCATGATTCATGACTGGTGGGTTGCACTAAGTTTTTTGGGTCAATTGTACAGGCCGAACACATGGAGCTCTGAAATGTGAGGACACTACAACCCCCTTCAAATCAAGTGCTAAAATTGCTGGAAGTTGTTATCGCAAATGACCCCGTCATGTTTTTTACAAATCGTTTGGGAAACAGGAAGGGAAAGACACAAGGCCGGCTCAACTGTGGAACAATACCGGATATAAGGGCAGAACTATACAAGATATGGAATGTGGGGTTGCCACCAAAAAATGGCAGCCCAATGTTGCCCCTTGTGATAGAACCCTGCCTCATATTTTGACCTCATTACCCCGAGTATTTTTTCACCCCCACCAGTATTAGCCAAGACTGTGGAACAAGGGTGGGGAAATGTACAACCCAACGATGTCAGAACGTGCAGTACATTGTAACAGCAGGCAACAGAGAGGAAAAACTGGACATTGGGCTGCCATTTTGGGTGACAACACTTTCCCCCTGATATCATGGTTCTCTCCTGAGTGGTCTCTCAACTGCCTTCTTGTTTAATCTCTATTTACAAACTAGTAATTTGCTAGAAGCTTAGGCTTTGTGGGTGTACGCTGCTGCGGCTAACTCCAGATCAATGGGAAGGGGAATGTGAGCTCCCTTCTTAACCACTGTTTGGGGGTGGGGGTGGCTAGCTCCATCACCTCTTTCTGGAATTGTGTGGATAATTCAAGAGTACACCCCTGATGCAGCGGAGTGAGGGATACTCTGGCAGTGACCCCAGCCTTGCTTAGCAGATCCCTCTCAGGTGATTCTGCCAATACTGTATTGAAACAGTGGGGGCAGGGGTCTCCTCTCTCTTGGCATGCTCCATTTTGCCATGAGCACAGAGCCAGGTGGAGCCACCTGGCATGGCAGTAGGTTCTATTCCTTGGTCAGGGTAGGACCTGATAAGGAAGTGGAATGCATAGACTAATTTTTGATCTACCCATGGCTGGTGTGGTAGGGTTAGAAGGCAAGCAACACCTCCAGCCAAGTAATCACATCCATTCACACTGTGGCACAGCACATCATCTATATATGGCTCAACACTGCCTGGTTGGTGTATCACGGCTACTGTACATTCCCCTAGCTTGGTCCGACTATCTTGTTATTGTTATACGCCTTGAAAACATTACAGCAAAAGTGTCAAAAATATGGCCTAAGGGCTGGATTCGGCCCCTTGAGAACTCTTATCTGGCCCGTGAGCCAGCCGAGGCAGCCACCCACACACCCACTCTCGATCTGGGCTGGTGAGGCATGGCCTGGCCCGACCAAGTGTCATATCCAGCCCTTGTAACAAATGAGTTTGACACCCCTATATTGCAGAGTTGCAACTGTGAGGCTGTCAGTGTAAATACTGAAGCAATGATTCCTTTTGCAAATTGCAACAGAGCTAGCTATTCAAGTGGGGTTTTCTACACGCTCTCATTTGCTCAACTTTAATGGATTTATCATACATATTTAAAATCCTCAGATTGGAGGATGCACATTTTGATGTAAATAATTCTCCTGGTCTTCAGAGATAGCAATCGACAAAAGATGCTGCTTTACCTTATAATACTGTCCCATGTTGACCGCTGGAGGAGGATATTGCCCTGTGTTTTGTTGGCTTGGCATCCTTTGTCCAGGGTAGTTGGGAGATGTAAGGGGTCTTGGAGGGTTGGGAGCTGGATACTGGCCAGGCTGGGATGGAAACTGGCTATTTGGTCCATACTGCTGGTTTCCATAATTTGGCTATTATAAATGAAATAATTTTTTAAAAGATTTTAAATTACTGCCTCTAAAATTACTTTGCACAGCATAAGAGAGATATTTACAAAAACAGGACCTAGAGTACAGCTAAAGGTAAGCAGAGGTTCCATTTATGTCAATGGAAGAGACTGAAAAACATCCTTAAATCTCACCCATGAAACCTGAGGGTGTATCCTAACCCTAACCCTACCATACTACCTCACTAGGTAAAGTCGGAACCCTTCCTCCACAGATGCAAATACATTGTTCCTTTGGTGTTTGACTTTTTTTTTTTGCAATATTTTATAATTGCGAGATGAGCGCGAGCCCTGAAAAATGGCTTATTGTGCCCAATGTACAGGGAGCCCAGAGCTAAATTTCTGGATGGGATATTGAAAGGAGTAAACTTCTGTTCTGAATCTGAAAAATCGATTTTTTTTTAACAATCGGACTCTGACGCACACTGTGTCTTATAGAACGTCTCAATTTGCCGTGGCTGCTAAGAAGAGAAGAGCCCTTGAAGCCACAAAGAAGGAAATTGTCTAGGCATCCCAAATGAGAGCACTTTTAGTTTTAATTGGTTTTATTTCTTTTATTGTATAACAGATTTGTGATCGTGTGATAACTATTGTCTTACTTTTTATCCTGTAACAAATTTTTGATCAGTCTTTTTAGAATTTTGTAAATGTTTTAGCATATTTTGTAATGGCCTATGGCTACACAAATAAACTCATTTGCTTCCTTGCTTGCTACTTTTACAAAGACTATGGTTGTTCTCGTTGGCAGGAGATCCCCAGAAGGGATTCTGCAGCAACTCACCTCTCCTGGATACGGTCTCTTCATGCCTTGCATGGGTAAAGACTGGGGGCGTGGGCCAGGGTAGGCTTGCTGGGGCATCCTTTGTCCGTGGTTGAAGGGACTCATTCCTGGTGGCCTTTGCTGGTTCATGCCCATAGGGGGCCCACTCATATTCGAAGGCGTCATGCCCGCTCCCATGGTGGCTGGGTTCATGCTGCCTGGCATGGAAGCCGGCCCTCGAGGGCCAGGCTGGTTCATGAACTGGCTGTTGTACGCTTGAGTTGGACCCATCTGGAAAGAGGAACAAACCTTCAACAGAAGAAGAAAAAAAGAATAAAATGCGACATGCATTTAAATGGGGAGGGGACCAAGTTGATGGGGGGGTTCAGACGCATCCCATTTTCAAATAAGAGTTTGGAAGCATCAATGGTTCCCCTCCTGTCTCTCTCTCTCTCTTTTTTATACTAGCGTATGAGAATCAGAAGTGGAGCTCTAAAAGCAACGGAAAAATAGTGAATCATTTTTAAGTTCACGGTTTTCCATGGAGCTCAGAAAATCCCATATTAAATGAGTGGCTGAATTTACTGAACGATAATGGCGCCAGAAGAACTCATGCGTTGCAAATGCTTGTGTGTTTTGTGCACAAAAAAACAGAGAGTGACAACTACTGTGGCTGGTTTCCCCAAAAGACACTAAAAAGTAGTGATTTCTACTTCTATAAGGTGGACAGTGGGAGAACAGCAGGAATAGATAGCATAACAAATCTGGCAGTCTGGTTAACTTATGGGCCAGGTTCACCCAGTGAACCTATTTGAAGAAGAAGAAGAGTTGGTTTTTATATTCCAATTTTCTCTGT
The DNA here is from genome assembly GCF_029931775.1 of Euleptes europaea. NCBI lineage: Eukaryota > Metazoa > Chordata > Lepidosauria > Squamata > Sphaerodactylidae > Euleptes > Euleptes europaea. Next base: position 110,198,756 of record NC_079316.1, read on the forward strand.
CTTTAAGAAGACTCAAACTGGCTTACAATTGCCTTCCCTTCTTCTCCCCACAATAGACAACTTGCAACTACATCATGTTGAGGTAAGATTCTGATTATTTATCTATGTCGATATTTATATCCCACTTCTCTCCCCAATGGGGACTCAGTGCATCTTACAACATCCTCCTCCCCCCCTCCATTTCATCCTCAGAACAACAACCCTGTGGAGAAGATTAGGCTGAGAGAGACAAAGTAAATGGCCTTCCTTTGCCAGGGTACTGGCAAATCCTCGCTACGTAATTGCTAGCCTGGTACAGATGCCCGCCACCACCACACGTGTTGACTTACCGTGTTGAGAGGGAGAGCGGGCAAGAGTGTGCTGCCCCCTGCCTCCTCACGATTGCCTAGTTGTCTGCAGACCGTGACTGGGCAGAGAAAGGGCCGGGCGACACCCTCTCCCCGTGATCAGCTGTGTTCTGAAAGTGGCATTGCTGATCATGGGAGAAAGGGAGCTCCCAAAGCTGTCTCCTCTGCACAGCTGCACCCTGAAGACAACCAGGCAATTATGCAGAGGCAAGGAGTGGGGCCCGCATGCTTGTGCCCGATCTCCCTCCCTGTGTGGTGAATCGACATGTGTGTGTGTGCGGTTTTTTTTTTCTTTGTCAATACAAGGCTACAGTGCTTGCTATTGGTTTGACAGGGACGCTCTAGCACATTCTTCCAAAAACTCTATGGGTTCCATAGTTTTTTTCTGAGGGACGTGCCAAAACATCTTTGTCACTTTCGGGTTTACCCCGCAAGGGACATTATTGCATGTGCATACTGGCAAATCACCCCCCCCCCAAAAAAAAGTTCCCGCCTGTGGGAAGGAGGGAAGTGGAAACCCTAGGTAGAATGCCATAGAGCCCTCCCTCCAAACCATACATTTTCTCCAGGGAAACTGATCTCTGTAGTCTGGAGATGAGCTGTCATTCTGGGGGATCCCTAGGTCCCACCTGGGGTCTGGCATCCCTAGGTGGAACCAAGAGAAAACATGATTCCTTTCCATTTTGAGAGTTAGAACCCGGAGGGAGGGGGACTCATAAAGAAGAAATTTCTGGGACCCGTTGATTTATGTCCTTACTAATATATAAACACATTTTCCTAGAAACATTATATCCTTGTCCATGACGCCTAAATTACATTGGGAGTAATCTCTCTAAAATCAGCAGCAGGTCTATTGGTAGGAGCGAGGCCAAGTGAATGTGGCACTAAGACATTCTACAAAAGCCATACAAGGTTCTCCCCAGCTTGCTCTAGGATGGAAGGACAACGAAGTACAAGCTGATTGCTTGACAAGCGGCCATAGTTTCCCACAAAATGGGCTTAAGCTGCAGAGTGACCTCTTGGAACTGCAAATTTGCTTCTGGAGTGCAGGCAGCAGGGACTGCTAAAGAGAAATTTGTTGACTAACTGGTAAGATAAATACATTCGTGTGTGTGCGCACGCACACACATGTGTGCACAGAGTAAGAAGATATCGCTATTTCCCTTTTGTCTTACGCATGCATATAAAGAAAGCAGAACTTATTCCAGAAGCTATGTGCAATGACAGTGCCAACATGAAGCATTGCCAGCCAGCACAAAAACAAAAGTAAAGAAGCTTAAAAGTACTGCTTAAAAGGTAAAGGTAGTCCCCTTGTGCAAGCACCGGGTCATTCCTGACCCATGGGGTGACGTGACATCCCGACGTTTACTAGGCAGACTATGTTCATGGGATGGTTTGCCATTGCCTTCCCCAGTCATCTTCCCTTTACCCCCAGCAAGCTGGGTCCTGATTTGACCGACCTCAGAAGAATGGAAGGCTGAGTCAACCTTGTGCCAACTACCTGAAACCAACTTCCGTTGGGATTGAACAGGTCGTGAGCAGAGTTTGGACTGCAGTACTGCAGCTCACCACCCTGCACCACGGTGCTCCTTAAAAGTATTGCTTCCACCACCTGAAATTGATGTAAACCACCAAGGAAAGGACAACGTACAGTGCAGTTCTTAACAGAGATACACCCTTCTAAGCCCATTCAATGGCCTTAAAAGGGTATAACTCTGTTTAGGATTGCACTAATCAGCTAAAGCTGGCGTGTCAATGCTATGAGTGAGCAAGGAAGACCCGGGTTCAAACCTTGTCTCGATTATGACTTCACCGGTAGATTAGGCAAGTTTTTAGGTTCATAAAGGGGGTTATAAAACTGGTCTACCTCACAGGGCTTTTGTATGGTTGACTACGGAGTGTTTTGGACATGTTAAAGTTGACCATGGTTGGTCTGAACATAACCTTGGTTTGTCACTGTATGAAAGAGCCTCGAAGGAACTTCAGGATCCCACATGAGATCTCTGCTCCCCTTTCTCTTCTCTTCCACTACTCTGCCATTACTTCCAAATCAGCAAAAGTGTAGTCCAAACTGGGGACCAATCCAGTGATGGAACCCTGATCTGTTGGGTGTGCACAAACCACTGCAGCAGCAAATTAAGGCTTGCCATGGAAGCAGGAGGAACAAATTAGCTCATAACATGAATTGGGGGTGGGGGGGAGCAGGGTTCACATGACCAAGCTTGATGGTCCGTCAACCCTTGTTTATACAGCAATGAACCATGGGATTGATTCTTAGCTTAAAAACAGCAACATCAATCTTCATGTCTGAATTAAACCTATAGAAATAGCCCCCAAGCCCATAGATAAATCTAATTCAAAAGACAGCGAGACACACAGATTTTCTCAAATGCCGCAAACTGTATTACAGGTAACGAATGTCATTCAAACTCCTTCCTAAGAGTCCTCCATCTTCCTCTAACTTTCCTCTTTCACAGTCTCCTATTGAATTTCTGAAATTTTCGCATGCCCGAAACTTCTTTTCAGGTCACTGCAGTCCTTTGTTGGCAGGTTTTCATGTCCCCTCTGGTCCCCCACTGGCTTGCCTTCTCTGAGGTCACAGAGGGGTTTGCCAGCCTAGGATCCAATAACTGGGTGTTCTGGAAGCCAGAGAATCTAAATTTCAAGATCCTGTTGACCCGAATCGCTTCAGCGAAGGCAATTCACCACAAGCTCGCTGTAGAACACTGTTGGGATGTTTTTCAGAAATGACAAACAACCCTCACTATTTATGTCCGTGATTACAATGGAAAGGGAATTCATGCCACTGCTCCTCATCGTGTACAGGTGCTGTACTTTGCAACAAAAAGCTGTGGAGCAAAGGTCTGAGATTGCTTTACTAGAGGAAATAAATCTCTTGAGGTAGTTTTAAAGAGCAGATGACTCCAGGCCAGCCATGGATATAGGTATGAATCCCTCTTGCCCTTACTCAAGGCATGGAGCCTTTTATTTCTCAGGCCTCTCTTCCACATGAGATACCAAAAGTGGTACCCTCTTGTCTCTAGAGAAGCTGTGCATTCTTTGGGCTGGGGACCACCAGAAGATTATTTAAACCAGCTTCTCCCCACCCCCCAATACAGCCATTTGCTTCTCATCTAGATAGTGCCTTCCAGAAACCGTTTAATGGTGTAGTCACCACTTCACAAAAATATACAATATAGAAAGAAGAGGAGACTTGTGAGGGGGAGAAACAGATTCTCTTACCGGTCCGTACTGGTTCATTTCCTTGTTCTGCGTTTCTTGAAGGGCCGCTACGGTTGCTGTGGCAGTGGCTGTGGCAGTAGCTGCTGCCGCTGCGACTGCTGCTGCTGCTGCTGCGGCAGCGGGCTGAGTGAAATCAGCTGGTGGCCTGGTGTGGGGTGGGATCCCCATTCCCGCAGGGTTATTAGGGCCTCCTGGGTAGCTAAGAGGTATAAGAAAGGGGTGGGGAGTTAAACACCATCAGGTCTACAATCGCAAGTGTGTGGAACGAAAATGAGGAGAACAGAAGCGAGAGATTATAGACGTTTAGCGACATTTCAAGAAAGCGGTCATTTTATCAATACCCCATTCAAGGAACACCAAAAACTCCTGAACGACTTGGGATGCATTTGTATACACTGGCTAGGATTCACTGCAGAATTTCCATGGATGGAAGTTGTGGGGGTGAATTTCAGCAATATCCACTTTCACTGCAGACCTGTTTGCATGGGGGGTGTCCCCTTCCTCTAGGAGTAGCATTTCAGGGGGCATTTTGTGCCTCGGCAGGAGGGGGAAACAAGGAAGTTGCACTCTGCTGACATAAATCTTTTTTCCATCCCCCCAAAATCCTCAGTGGATTCAAGGCACTGTTTTCTGTGTGCACATTACTTATAGTTTATGTTTCGTGACTCATTTGCAAGACATACCTATCTACTCAAGGGATGTACAAAGAAGGCTTCCCCTGTTTGGTTTTGGCTGTTGCCGATGTAAACCTTTTTCACTCATCCTGTTTCTGTGGCTGACCGTTCTTGATTAATCTGCTTAGATTATGCCATTTCTACATGAAAGCCAGTGTGGTGTAGTGGTTAGCGTGTGGGGGTAGGATCTGGGAGACCCAGGTTCGAAACCCAATTGCCATGGAAGTCGCTGGGTGACCTTGGGCCATTCACTCTCTTGCTGCCTAACCTACCGCACAGGGTTGTTGTGAGGATGCAATGGAAGGAGAAGGAAATGATGTAAACTGCTTTGGATACCCAGTGGGGAGAACAGTGTGATGTAAATGATCAGTGGTATTGATCCCACTTCATTGCTTTATTTATTTGTACCCTAAGAGAAGTAGCTGTGCTAGTTTGCGGTGGAACAGATAGGTTTGAACCCAGTAGCACCTTAGAGACCAACAACATTTTTGAGGTATGAGCTTTCAAGAGTCACAGCTCCCTTCAACTTGTATCTGACAAAGGGAGCTTTGACACTGGAAACCTTATTACCCTGAAAATCCTGTTGGTCTCTAAGGTGCTACTGGGCTCAAATCTAAGAACTCCCAAAATGATCTCCTCTTCACCTATCTGAAGGAGTGAGTTCCAACTCCACAAAAGCTCATGTTGCAATAATAGCCTATAGGCAGGGGGTGTCGAACTCAATTGTTACGAGGGCCGGATATGACATAAATGCCACTTGGGTGGGCCAGGCCGGGCCTCGCCAGCCCAGATAGAGAGTGGGGGAGGGGTGGCTGCCTCAGCTGACTCGCGGGAGGGATAAGGCCTCTCAAGGGGCCGGATCCGGCCTGTGGCCCTTATGCCTAACATCCCTGCTTTAAGGCGCCATTGGCCTTTCATTTTATATGGCTTACATTTGCCATCGTTTTCCAGATTGCCACCGCCATCTGCCACCAATGTGCCGGCGGCAACACTGAAGCTCAGCTAGATTGTGGTGCATCTGGCCAGTTGCTCCTTCAGTCCCCCTCTTTCTCTCCCACCATACCAGCGTCATCCCAGGCAGATGACTCTTTTTTGGGGGGTAACTAGGGCCCAAAAGGTTACCTATCCCCACAAACGTCTATCATACGATTTCACTTGCAAATGTCTTAAAATTCCCACAACGACCCAACTCTGCTAAAAGGGAGCATAACACTGGTGCAATCGAGCTGCGCCTGCTGAGGTTCATTCTCCCTCACAAAATGGCAACTCTTTGATCCATCGAAAGCCTTCACGTACCAGCTTAGCAAAATGTTAATCACTGTTAAACCTGTGGTTTGTGCCGCCATTTTCAGCGTTAATTAAAACTTTATTTTAGGTGTTTATTAGAGCTAATTGATTGACCCTGAGTCATTTGCAAATCATTTCCTGCTACTGTGATTAATTTCCTTTTAAGCCTGGGTAGTCGTCTTTTTTTTTTTTTAAAGCAACAATGTAATTTTGCTAGGCATGGTTGCAGTAACCCCGTGGGCTTTTTTAAATAATCAGGAAAAAGCTCACAATGAGGTCCCGATTAACCGCTACACTGTAAGCTCTCAGCCAAAGTGCTGTCCCTCTTCAGGTAATCAGTGTCGTTCCTTATATGTCTAATCATCCTCTTTGCTTATTTTAAAGCACGCCCTGAAGCCAAGGCTAAGTTTGTTATTCCTTTACAACATACATGGGCAACAACCAGTTGTCCCTCCGCCATTTTTTCTGCTGGGGAAAAAAATTAAATACTAGTAGCCCAGCCAACAAGAAAATGGCAGTTCTCTCTCGATAAAACAGATTTCTTGTGCAGTTAACAGGGTCTGATCCAATGATGCGATTGAGAGTTGGTGTTATGCGTGCTGGCTCCTTTCCTCACCAAGGAAAGAGAAAAAGAAGGTAAAGAAGAGCTGGTTTTTATATGCTGACTTTCTCTACCTTTTTAAAAGGAGAATCAAACTGGCTTACAATCGCCTTCCCTCCCCCCTGCCACAACAGACACCTTGTGAGGTCGGTGGGGCTGAGAGAGTTCAGAGAGAACTGTGACTGGCCCGAGGTCACCCAGCAGACTTCACGTGGAGGAGTGAGGAATCAAACCTGGTCTTCCAGATCAGAATATGCCGCTTTAATCACTACACCAGGCTGCCTCTGTGTAATCAAATGTATCGATTATTTATTTATTTACATTATTACTTTCTCACTGAGACTCAAGGCAGATTACAGAGTGTGAGTCAAATGCAGTCAACAGGATGGGACAGCCAGTAAACAGTGCAAGAGGGTTCGGATTGCAGCAAATTGAAAAAATGAGCAGAAATCCAAAACAGAGCTGAAACAAACTGATAACGAAGCATAAGCATTTAAACCAGGTTGAATGATGCAGAAATCATACTGTAGATAGGGCTGTTGATTCGGTAAAAACCGAATCAGAAAAATACCGAATAAATGCACAGCTCCTGGGGGGCATTTTTGCAGGTAGAGGTCCTAGGACTCTCCTAGCAAGAACCCCCAAGTTTGGTAAAGATTGGGTCAGGGGTCTGGAGTTATGAGGGAATGGGGCGACCCTTTCCAGACCCCATAACTCTGGACCCCCTGACTCAATCTTTACCAAACTTGGGGGTTCCTGCAAGGAGAGTCCTGTCTAGCTACCCTGAAAATGTGGGACCTCTACTTGCAAAAATGTCCCCCCAGAGCCGTGGAAAGCCACAAATGTGTTTAAAAGGCTTTAAATGGCCGAATTATTTGGGAATCCCCAATTTAAACCCGAATTCCTACCTATACCGGTATAGGAGAATTTGGGATTTCCTGAAAAAAAAAGGCCATTTAAACCTGAATCCGAATTATACCAAATTTTTTCCCCAACAGCCCTAATTGTAGATTTGCATTTATTTGAATGGCAGGATCTCCTTGACCCTACAATATAGAACGGGCTACGAAGTGGAGCATTGCAATGTAACGTCAGGACTCAAATAAATGTGGGTTCTTCCTTGCTTGTTACTTTTTTCTGCCCCAAAGTGAAGGGTGGGAAGAAATGGGGGGGGGGGGAGAGCATGAACTTAACACTCGTTTTTGATCCTACCATGATACCTCCTGAACAGGCTAAGAGGCAGCACCGGTTACTTCTGTAGACATCTACTTGATTATGGGAGTCACTATGCAAGATGAGGAAATGAACTGTGGTTTTAATTAGGCCGAAGAAGACATTAAACAAATCCAGTGGATACGTCTGTCATTGGCTATTACCAACTATAGATGAGCTGAACCTCCAGGGGCAGAGAGAGTGTACCACTGAATTCCAGATAATGGAAGCAAACACAGAGGAAGATCATGTCATGTCTGAGAATTTCCCAGATATTTGGATGGCCACTATTACAAAAGGATCGTTAAGACTAGCTGAGCCTTGGTAGAACAGCCCTTATGTGCATGCGCGATTAGACAGAATGGGCTGTGAATCTCTGAAACAGTATCACATGACCTGGGCCATTTATGCATGGCGGTTTCCTCACGGTTACCCCACCAACTATTTTGGGGCTTTGTTTTGATTATGCTTGCATTTTCCGACCGTCAGGGGTCACCTTGCTCTGCCTGCTCATTTCCACGTGTTTTGCCTGTGTTTTCTGGATTTGTGTTTACCTAGCATCTAGAAAACATGGGCCAAACACATGAAGAGCCGCGAGGAGAGTGAGGCGATCTCTGACAATCAGAAAATGCAAGCATAATCAAAGCAAAGTCCTGAAGTAGTCGGTGGGGTGATCGCGAGGAAACAACCATGCTTAAATTGCCCTGGTATCTGTCCTACAAGCAATCTCTGGATATAACACGCCCCCTTGAGGCTTTCTTGGCTGACGGGAGCAAGAACTCCTTTTCCGGTCTTACCTTCCCCCGAAACCTCCGCTCCCCGGGTAGTTGGGGCGCCCGTACATGCTCTGCTGTATGTACGGCTGGTTGGAGCCCGCCTTGGCCGAGAACTGCTGCTGTTGCCCAGCAAACTGTGGCGAATTCATGCCAGGGTTGCTGGTTGTCATCCCGGAAGCCAAGGGATTTCCTCCTGGGTTCATGGGATTGTTTGCATTTGCCATGGGATTGCCCAGCACCTGGATGGGGGTGGGGGCACAGAAAGGAAGGGGGGAAAGCAGAGATCACACCTTTTACCTGGGTAAAGATGTGGCTTCAAGGAGTTCTAGGTCGATGGTTGAAGACAGCAACGGTATATATCATATCACAGCGAGCCTCCCTGCCCACCCCCTTTTGTTCCCTGTTCCATCTTATCGACTCTTTGTTGGGGTCCTGATTGTTTCCCTCCCCTGACTCACCTGCTATTAACGCAAACCAATTGGTTTAATGGGTTTTATTGTTACATTTCACTTATTTTAATGATGTTGTACTGTATTGAATTTTAGGCAATCATGTTGGATTTTTCTAACGATTGTTAGCCACTCTGAGCCTGGCCTTGGACGGGAAAGAGAACGGGGTATAAATCTAAAAAATAAAGAAAATATCCTAGCCACGGGAATCTTAGTGAGAAGGAATTCTTTAGGGGCGGTGAGAGATTTGGAAAGGGTGTGGCCGCCCCAGCTCCTTACAGTGCTGTCGGCCTACCTGGAGGAATACAGACAGGTCAGGCTGTGAGGACCCAGCGAAAGAAGGGTAGGATGCTGTGAAAGGGGGCTGCCACGTTCAACTGGAGGGGCAGTTACTGTCGCACAAATGGAAGTATACCCTCCGGCTGTACGGATTGCCCACAAGTACGAACAAATTCTAGGGCTCTCTAGCAGGTTTCTCAGGCCTGCCTATGTGTACCATGCTTTCCCAAAGTCATCTGTAGTCCGATGGGAAAATCTGGCCCAGTGGAGAACCATCCGATATTCTTGTGAGCTGGAATTTTAAGGGAGGATGAGGCTTCAGTTAGTATCTTGTGACTCACCACGATTTCTATCCTGGGAACTGTAGCTTTCAGAATACTGGGGAGTCTCTGAAATAAATTTGTTATCCGCTCCCAGAACTGCCATTTTAAGGCTGAAAAAGGAGAGGCCAACCACCACAGTTTAGTGTAGATGTGTCGTGTGGGTTACATGGGTGAGGAACAGGTTTATTATATTCAGGTCTGGGGAAAAGGAATTCTCCTTTTTGTTAATACCCATCGGCCCCTTTCTTACAAGAAGCCATGGAGGTAAACTAGTTTCTTGGACAGTGCTACTTCAGGAGAGCCAGCGTGGTGTTGGACGAGGACCTGGGAAACCCAGGTTCGAATCCCCACTCAAGCCATGGAACCTTGCTGGGTGACTTTGGGCCAGTCATACACTCTCAGCCCTGACCCTGTCTGGTATTTGGATAGGAGACCTCCAAGGAATACCAGGGGTATGTCATGGAGGCAGGTAATGGCAAACTGCCTCTGAATGTCTCTTGCCTTGAAAACCCTATGGGGGTCACCATAAGTCAGCTGTAACTTGGGGGCAAAAAATATTCTTCAGGATGGGGGGCCTTGGGGCTCACATGCTGGAAAAAAACAACAACAACAAATTCTTGCACAGAGAGAGATAACAGGGTGAAGGCCCGGTTGGAATCCTTCTGTTTTGGGGAGGCTGTGGTGTGGAACAAAAGTCTATGCCAGGGGTGTCGAATAGGCACTAGGGCCAGATGTGACATTAATGTAATCTGTACTAAACAACAAGTACCATAGGCTAAAATATATAGATGTAATACCTGGGAGAAATAATATTAACAGTTTAATACAGATGTTTAAGAATTTTAGGTATGGTAAAGTAAGAAACTTCTTTTATTTTAATGCAGAATTAAATTCAAGTTTAATAGTTAACTTTAAATGCTTATCTTGGAGAAAACAAGAAATAATGATGAATAGATGGTAGAAATATACACTGTTTGAACAGAAGGTTAATTTTGGATGAAGTAAGGCACATTAGGTAATATGTAACGTTTTGTTATGTGTTATGCAGGTAGGATGTATGTTAAGTATGTTCTGTATGTCATGTATTTGTACTAGAGCTTATTTTGCAGAGGTATAAATGAGAATCTTAATTTTGGTGGTCCCCTTTCTTTGGAAAGCCCTTTCCAGAAAAGCAAGCCCGCTCAACTCTCTTACAGGTTTCAGCCAGCCAACACGAGGGTTGTCAACCTCCAGGTGGTGGCTGGAGATCTCCTGCTATTACAAGCAATCTCCAGCCAATAGAGATCAGTTCACCTGGAGAAAATCACTGCTTTGGCCATTGGACTCTATAGCACTGAATTCCCTCCCCTCCCCCAAACCCCACCCTCCTAAGGTTCCGCCCCAAAAACCTCCCACCGGTGGCAAAAAGGGACCTGACAACTGTAGCCAACACCTTCCTTTTGTGAAGTTGGATAAATCTTGCTGGGTTGGGGCTAACTGTTGGTGGAACTCTAACTCATGAGCAGCTGAGGCCAAAGAAAGAGCATCTGATCTTTGCCATTGGTGTCTTCTGCAACTTCACACGGGGGTTTGGAGCACGTCTTTTGGCTACCATATCATGCCAACTGATGTGTTGCCCCTAAAAATGCTGGTGCTCCAAGGAACTGTTTGTTCTGCTTGTAATATCTATCTCCGTGCACCTATCAGTACTGGTGGGGGGGAACCTCAGGTTTTATGCCCACTAAAGACTCCCTGAAGATACGAACATGCAGACAAGTAAATTATTTTAACAAATGAAACTGCTGCATATGTCTCACAGCTTCTTTGAAGATAAGCAGGGAATAGCTATTTCATTGGGGCTTTCTCCACATAAACCCCACTGTAGCATAAGCTCTTGAGCATCTCCACCTCATTTTGGTCGGGCGTTCACTTAAGCCCCCCCGGGCAATGAACAGGGCAGAGACAAAACTCCTCGCGATCAGCAGCAGCAGTTGTGAAAATATTATTTTAACTCTTGTGTCATTTTCCTTGGTGCTGTTCTGCCCATCTTTGGTCCTTCCCATCCTGGGCCTCACTGGCCCACATAAGAGACAGAGACCCCTTGCTAAAAGTTACGTGGCTCACCACAGTCAATAGGGTTGCCAGGTCCCTCCTCGCTACTGGCGGGAGGTTTTGGGGGCGGAGCCTGAGGAGGGTGGGGTTTGGGGTGGGACTTCAATGCCACAGAGTCCAATTGCAAAAGTGGCCATTTTCTCCAGGGGAACTGATCTCTATCGGCTGGAGACCAGATGTAATAGGAGATCTCCAGCTAGTACCTGGAGGTTGGCAATCCTAACAGCCAATGAAATGTCCAATAGACAAGTGTGGCCAAAGAGCCCGAAGGAAGGAAAACAGGGTTCATCAAGATGACCTTTTCTTTAAAAAAGAGTAATTTGTTCGGCTGCGCTGAATACGCAAATTTCAAGCCCATATGAAAATATTCAGTGCCTTATGTCTACTGACTTTTACTGTTTTTCGTTGACTTGTTTTTCAAGTAGCTTTCTGTTCTAGTCGCCGAGTCTGACCTGAAAGAGGGTTATGAGGGATAGTGACCAGTGGGCGGAGCTTACCTGGCTCTGGGAAGTATTAGTCACGCCCCATACTGTAGTGACCACCGACAGGGAACCAGGTGGTTGGTTGGTGTTTTGCTGCCACGGAACAGAATCGTAAGGGAACGACCCATCACTGTGGGAAGAAAAAGAAGAGACCGGCATGGGAGATCAAGTCATACCGTACCACTTAAATGAGAGCGGGGAGGGGGAACAGGGTGTCGAGTGGGAAGGCTGGCCTTTTAATCTTCACATGCCATCACCCCAAACATACTCGCTCGGCGAACCACCTGACAAGCGATAACATTCATGAAGTGAATCGTTTTCTGTCCGATTGTGAGCAGAACAGTTGCCTTTTTGGCATCAGCCCAGAAAAGAAACGCATTTGTCGGTGATGCACAAGGACACATGGCAGTGATTATGGAGGGGAATGGCAATGAAATTGCTTGAAGCATGGCAGGTTCTCCCTTTTTAAACTAGGCTACCTGTAGGGATGGCAAACGGCAACACTCTTGAAGTGGTTTTTTGTCTTTTTTAAGCAATGGAGGAAACAAAGAGGATGCTTCCAGAACTTGTGCTCTGCCATTGCTGTCATTCCATGTTTATGTTCTGGACCCATTCATGGCTTTTGCTCTCCTCCCCAGTGCAATCCGGTCTCAGCTCCTGCCCCTTCTGGCACACGGCAGTGCTAACGGGTCCCCAGTGACTTGAATCCAAATTCAGAGGGCATTCCATTGCACGTCAGATGAGGAGGACACAAAAAATGCAACCAACAAATCAGCACTTGAGAGTAAATGTTGCATTGGTCAGCAGGTGTACCTGCCTCATACTGAACGGGACCTTCAGTCCATCAAGGTCAGTCTTGTTTACTCAGATTAGCAGAGGCTCTCTGGGGTCTTTCACATCACCACCTGCTTGGTCCTTTAAAATGGAGATGCCAGGGATTGAACCTGGGACCTTCTGCATGCCAGGCAGATGCTCTCCCACAGAGCCACAGCCCTTCCCCAATGGCTAAAGCTCAACTGTGAACTAGGGAGCTCCGGAAGGTCGGACCAGATGATATTCAATCAAAAGAGTTTTCGGCTTAACATGAGGAAGAACTTTCTGACAGTCAGAGGGGTTCCTCAGTGGAACAGGCTTCCTCGGGAGGTGGTGGGCTCCCCTTCTTTGGAGGTCTTTAAGCAGAGGCTAGATGGCCATCTGTTAGCAAGGCTAATTCTGTGAACTTAGGCAGATCATGAGAGGGAGGGCAGGAAGGGTTTATGTTAAGTGTTTGGCTCTCATGGCCCTTTCTTATATGCCCAGGGTAGTGCCGATCGCCACTTTGGGGTCAGGAAGCAATTTTCTTCCGGATCACATTGGCCAGGGATCCTGGAACATTTTTTCCCATCTTCTGGCTGTGGAGCAGGGGTCACTGGGGATGTGGGGGGGGGCAGTAGTGAATTTCCTGCATTGTGCAGGGGGTTGGGCTAGATGACCTTGATGGTCTCTTCCAACTCTGTGACTCTATGATCCTATTCAAATTGCCTCTCTGCACCAAATTCAGACAGTGGCCTTGAGGAGGCTGCTCTCTCTCACCCCTGGGCCCCGAACCTGACATATGGAGATAATAGCCATGACCTGCCTCAGATGAATGTTGGCAGCATCCGAATGTCAAGTTCTTTGAAGACTCACACCCCCATGGCTACTGTGTCTTTCTCTCTCCATCTTCAACCCTGATGAAATCAAACTAGATATTTTCTGATTCTTCCCCCTGTCCCCCAATTATGTCCATACACTCACAAAAACACAACCTAGTTCCACCTCTATATCTCTTGCTCATAGGTGATATTGATGCAAAGATCAATTAAAAAACACTTGGCTATATGATGATCACCCTGACCTGGATGGCCCAGACTAGCCTGATCTCGTCAGATCTCAGAAGCTAAGCTGGGTCGGCCCTGCTTAGTTCTTGGATAGGGGACCACCAGAATAGTCCAGGCAGGCAATGGCAAACCACCTCTGTTCCTATGCCTTGACTTGGATGGCCCAGGCTAGCCTGATCTTGTGAGATCTCGGAAGCTAAGCAGGGTCGGCCCTGGTTGGTGCTTGGATGAGGGACCACCAATGAAGCCCAGGGTTGCTGTGCAGAGGCAGGCAATAGCAAACCAGCTCTGTTCATCTGCCCTGGCTTGGATGGGCCAGGGTAGTCCAATCTCATCAGATTTCAGAAGCTAAATAGGGTCAGCCCTGGTTAGGACATGGATGGGATACCTCCAAGGAAGTCCAGGGTTGCTACACAGAGGCAGGGAATGGCAAACCACCTCTGAATATCTCTTGCCTTGAAAACTCTCCGGGGTCATCATAAGTCAGACGTGACTTGACGGGGAGGGGGGGGGAGACGATAAAATATGATAGAAAAACCTACAAATTATGGTCATGATCCACACACATACTGTAGGTGCTCTTCTGCTTTAGCTTAGAAAGAAGGCAGTTAAGGAGAGCTATGATAGAGATCTACAAAATGATGCATGGTATGGAGACAGTAGACAGGGAGAAGCTTTTCTCCCTCTCTCATAATACAAGAACGTGGCGTCATCTGCTGAAGCTGGAGGGTGGGAGATTAAAAACAGACAAAATGAAGTATTTCTTCACATAACGTATAGTTAAATTGTGGAACTCCCTGCCCCAGGATGTGGTGATGGCTGCCAACTTGGAAGGCTTTCAGAGGGGAGTGGACATGTTCATGGAGGAGAGGGCTATCCATGGCTCTTAGTCAAAATGGATACTAATCATGATGCATACCCTGGACTTCCTTGGTGGTCTCCCATCCAAGCACTAACTAGGACCGACCCTGCTTAGCTTCTGAGATATGATGAGACAGGCCTAGCCTGGCTCATCCAGGTCAGGGCAATGACAAACAGAGGTGGTTTGCCATTGCCTGCCTCTGAGTAGCAACCCCGGATTTCCTTGGTGGTCTCTTGTACAGGTACTAACTAGGGCTGACCCTGCTTAGCAGCTGAGATATGATGAGACTGGGCCATCCCAGTCAGGTTAAGAGACATACAGAAGTGGTTTGCCGTAACCTGTCTCTGTGTAGCAACCTTGTTCTTCTTTGGTGGTCTCCCATTCAAGTACTAACTAGGGCTGACCCTGCTTATCTTCTGAGATCTAACCATCAGGCTAACCTTGGCCATCCAGGTCAAGGCAAAAGACATACAGAGGTGGATTGCCATTGCCTGCCTCTGTGTAGCAGCCCTGGACTTCCTTGGTGGCCTCTTGTCCAAGTACTAACAACGGCCAGCCCTGCTCAGCAGCCAAGATCTGCCGAGATTGGGCTAGTTGGTGGTAAAGGATGGTCAATAAAGCCTTGTGGAAACATCTGACTTTAGCTAACTGTGGTTACTACCACTTCCAACACTGCTTCCAACAGTGAAGCATTTTAGGGTGTTTGTACTGTTCATTTCATTCCAATATGACAAGGCACACACACAAGGGAAATGCATTGCTCTAAAGCAGGGTGTCAAACTCAATTTTTACGAGGGCCTGATATAGCATTAATGTCACTTGGTCGGGCTGGGCCATGCCTCGCCAGCCTACATTGGGAGTGGAGCGAGTGGCTGCCTCGGGGGGCTGGATAAGAGCTCACAAGGGGCTGGATCCAGCCCACAGGTCTTATGTTTGACACCCCTGCTCTAAAGCATGGGGGTGGGGTAGGGGGCACCATTTAAAAACTGGCATTGGGGTGAGTATCCAAATGTAACGACAGGTCAAACTCAAAACTGACCTGACAGGTCACACCTGTGGACGATGAGTGATGTACAAAAATGTTAACAATGGTACAAATGAAACATCCGCACCCTTCACAATGAGATCTATTCGAACCAGAAATGGTCACTGGGATGGAATCCCTTTGCAATGGCTGCTGCACATGATCGGGAGGGGAATGCTCTGCGAAATGCAGTGGGAAAAGAAACACAATATAAAGGGTGCTTTAGGGACTTCCCCCCTAGGTTTGCCAGCTCTGGGTTGGGAATTACCTGGAGATTTTGGGGGTGGAGCTTGAGGAGGGTGGGGTTTGGGGAGGGGAGGGACTTCAATGCCATAGAGTCCAATGGCCAAAGCGGCCATTTTTTTCTAGAGGAACTGATCTCTATTGGCTGGAGATCAGTTGTATTAGTGGGAGATCTCCAGCCACCACCTGGAGGATGGCAACCCTATTTCCCGCCCAAAACTAGTCACCTTACAGTTGGTGGAAAAGCTTACACAAGAGCAACCATGGGAACATTTCTAGCTTAGGAGGACAATGTTCTGAAGGCATTTCCTTGGACAATTTCTTAAGCATGAATGCATTGGCTTTCAACTGTTGAATGGCACTGCGGCCCAACCAACGAATATTTGTTACTATTTAGGGGATTTGTTTTTAAGAGACATGGGAAAGAAGCCAAACAGAAAGAGAGAGAGAGAGGGCGGGGGGGCTCTAAACCTAGACCTTAAGGTGAGTCTAAAAGGATGAAGACAAATGCATCAGTGCATCCTGGGACATATAATCCAGGGACATATAATTAGGTCTACTAATTAGGTCTACGCTGACTCAATTTACCAAGGTTTGAAAATGTTCCCCAAGGTCTTTTATGCATGGCTGTTTCCCTCACGGTCACCCCTTCAACAACTGTGGGTCTGTTTTGATTATGCAATGCCGTTTCCAACCATCAGAGGCCACCTCATTCTTCCCCTGCATTTCCGCGCATTTTGCCCGCGTTTTCAAATTTGTGATAAAACGGGGGCAAAATGAGTGGAAAAGCAGGGGGGAGAGCAAGGCGACCTCTGATGGTTGGAAACGGCATGCATAATCAACACAAAGACTCAAAGTCGTCAAAGGGGTGACTGCGGGGGAAACAGAGTATTTATTCTTAACTAATGCCCCCTCCTTTTAAGAGTAAACTAAGGGGAGGAAAGAATCCATTTTGGGGCTGTGATCCTTGGCACAAATGAGTCCCACCGTGAATACTGAGCAATACAGAGAATTAGGATGCCAGCTTCAGAAGACAGGGAGGAACTATGGAAACATGAAATGTAGAACCCTTCCAGTAATTGCACGTACAATATCAAACATTGAAATAAACTGCAAAACTCAACAATGTAGCACTGGGATCTTACTTTTCCATTGTTGGCTGGAAACCCACAGACAAAACACCCAACTTACAACCTCAAGCTGCTTTGCGGCAACAAGCCATGCTTGAATGGGAGTGTGACACTTAACGCAGAAGACTGACGTGGGGACAGGGCGACGTGACCTTTCCTCGCTTCTCCCCAACCCCACGCATGGAGTGGATCCATCCCTCTTCCAAGTAGCCTTCCTACAGCCTATGGAGCCATCCCCCGGCTTACGTGGCTATTTCTCCAAAGGAGGAGGAGGAGGAAGAGGTGGAGGAGGAGGAAGAAGAAGAATGAGTAGAAGAAGAAGAAAAGAGTTGGTTTTATATGCTGATTTTCTCTTCCACTTAAGGAGGAATCAAACTGGCTTACAATCACCTTCCCTTCCCCTCCCCACAACAGACACCCTGTGAGGTAGGTGGAGCTGAGAGAGCTCTAAGAGAGCTGTGGCTAGCCCAGCTGGCTTCATGTGTAGGAGTGGGGAAACCAACCCAGTCCAGCAGATTAGCATCCGCCACTCATGTGGAGAATCAAATCCGGTTCTCCAGATTAGCGTGCACCACTCATGTGGAGGAGCAGAGAATCAAATCCGGTTCTCCAGATCCGAGTCCGCCACTCCAAACCACCACTCTTAACCACTACACCACACTGGAAGAGCCACTTAAGTTGGCTCCTTAGGCTGGGGAAAGACTTCCAACTTTGCTCAATGGGGCAGAAGGATAAGAGTCAGAGTCACCCTAACTTCGAGACTGGCTCTCATGGCTGTGTAACTTGGGTTTCCCAGTGAATGTATTGCATATTATCAATTGTCTACACTTAACAGTGGTTTCTTCCCAGACTCTGCCATGCCTCCCCTCGGGCCCATGTTTGTTGAACTTCTGTTCCTTTGTTTCAGAGAGCAGCTATGTCGGTCTGCAGCAAAAGAGCCAGATTCGAGTCCACTAGCAGCTTAGAGACCAACAGGATATTCACAGTATGAGCTCTTGAGAGTCATCAACACTCCCTTCATTGGATACTGACAGAGGGAACAGACTGCTGGACTTGATGGGCCTTGGTCTGATCCAGCAGGGCCTTTCTTATATTCTTATGACCCTCGAAACCTTGTTGGTCTCTAAGGTACTATTGGACTTAAATCTAGCTGCGCTGTTCCTTAATATCTCAAATCCTATTATAACGTACTGGGTAGCATCTTGCCAGAGGGAGCTTTGGTAGGATCTCAAACACCAATAAGATAACACTGCAGGTCGGGTGGAAGCATGCCTCCTACCACTTTGAAAAACCTACTTTGAACATTCCTGCGACTCATACCCAGGGGAGTCCAAATCCCTGATCAGCCAACCTCCAGGTGGTGGCTGGAGATCTTCTGCTATTACAACTGATCTCCAGGTGACAGAGATCAGTTCCCCTGGAGAAAATGGCCACTTTGGCAATTGGCCTCTATGGCATTGAAGTCCCTCCCCTCTCCAAACCCCACCCTCCTCAGGCTCCACTACCCAAATCTCCAGGTAATTCCTAACCCAAAGCTGGCAACCCTAGCTGGAGACCCTTGGAAGATCTCTCCTGCTCTTGGGTTCTGTTCCCCATCGGTGAAGTGCTACTAATGTGGATGCATTTCATCACCAAGTTACTGTGTGAATGAGGTACGAAAAGTGATCCTACCCATCCCGAACTATACGGAAGGGAAGAAAGCTACATGATTCATTTGTTGTCTAGCTCCACCTGAAATGTCATGGACACACGAAGCTGCCTTATACTGAATCAGACCCTCGGTCCATCAAAGTCAGTACTGTCCACTCAGACTGGCAGCGGCTCTCTAGGGTCTCAGGAGGAGGTCTTTCACATCAACTACTTGCCTAGTCCCTTTAACTGGAGATGCCGGGGATTGAACCTGGGACCTTCTGCATATCAAGCAGATGCTCTACCACTGAGCCACGGCCCCTCCCCTAGGATATTTCCTTTCGGCTTCGGCACAAACCACTGCAGCTCTTCCCAGTTAATCTGCTCCATGTTTGCTGTTTCCCTTGACCCCAGTCACTGTTTTTCTGCTGTCCTCAACAAATCTACGTCTCTCTCCTCAGGTGAAGTATTGAAAGCAGCTTTTGTTTGTGTGTGTGTGAGTTTCCTCAGCACCGAGATGGGCAGCAGGGATTCGGTGGCCCAAAGGGGGAGCAACCAAAGGACAGAAATGGGGCTCCTGGGGAGAATAGCCGGTCATTGATGAGAACGCACAGCACACAGTGGAGACGATCCCTGATCTACTAAAGATGGGGGGGGGGGTTGTGCTGACTATAGGTTACAAATGAACCTCTGTCTTTATGAAGTATCCCTCTCCACGGCTGGCCCACAAAGGACAAGGGAGTCTTTCGCGGCCTATTTCAGAGGCTGGGCTCTTTAGCGCAAGCTGCAGAGACTCACGCTTTCAGCTCTGGAGGTCCCCGTTTCAATCTCTGGGGTCTGTCAAGATGGCAGCCGTCACATATGCACCTATGAATTAGAAGGGAAAGTGTAGGTCCAGAATCAAAATTGAAAGCCCTAATAATATACATAGATTCCCCCAGCTCGAGCCCTGGCCCTTTACAAGCCCATCATTTAACTCCTATGGCTTAGTTAGGCTTATGAACTCATCCAGGCAACTGGCAAGCAGACTCGTATACACACAGGCATACACATGTACACACGCACAGCCTGGCTCTCCTTCAACAAAGGCTACATCCCGGTTTTCAAACAGGAAAATGGCAGTATTTGTTAATGGAACTCTGTTATTACATCACCAGTGATGAAAATAATCACATTGTCTGATCACGAAGAGGATTATGTTGCTACTATTTTATTATGCAATAACTAATGTCGAAGAAGAAGCTAAAAAGAGTCCAAGTATGGCCTAATGGTGGAACTACAGGGATACCATAGAAAACATCTTCTTCACGTCAAATTTTCTGTCATAACATACAGTAGGGGTCCCCAACCTTTTCAAGTCTATGGGCACCTTTGGAATTTGGACACACGGTGGTGGCCAAAACCACAAAAATGGCTACCACAGGCGGCAGAGCCAACCACAAAATGTAAGGGTAGTGAGGTTATGCACAACTCGCCTCATTCACCCCACGCGTTTTGCCCGCGTTTTCTGGATTTGTGTTTAGCCAGCCTCCAGAAAATGTGGGGGAATGCGTGGGGGGAATGTGTGGAAACATGCGGGGAGAGCAAGGCGACCTCTGATAGTCGGAAAATACAAGCATGATCAAAGCAAAGCCCCGAAGTAGCTGGCAGGGTAACCGCAAAGAAACAGCCATGCATAAATGGCCCTTGATTCCTAGAGACCTTGAACGAGTATCTGACTTAGCTGCTGGCACATCAGGGGGCAATATTCTAGGAACAGGATGAAGCTGGGCGAAGGATAGGAAGAGGAAATGCTATAAGTGAAGCCTCCTTGTTGCTCCTGGAGAATGTCACAACTATGTGGGGGTTTACTGGTTTTTAAAAACATTTATACTATTAACATATTAATATTTATAGCATATTAATAAATATCCCAGCCAGGGAGAATAAAAATTGATAATTATACCAAGCATCAGGTGCTAAAAGACAAAAAAAAAAGTTTTCCAAGCAGCTGGAAAACAATAATTGTTCTTTGCATATCACCCCTTAATTCTGCGCATTTCACCCTCTGGTTCAGTGTTTAGCATTTTGCAGTTTTTTTTCTTTTTCTTTTTTTTTTTGCAATTAACATTTCCGCAGCCATAAGCAAATCCGAAATCTTTGTGTGAGTGTGTGTGTTTACTGTAGGGACATAATCTCCCAATCAAGCCAACAACAGACCCCGGGGGATCGTTCATAGCAAGTTTTATAACAAGTCATACATTCCGTTTCAGCTACCACCTTTATCCAAAATTGCTTAACTGTTTGCTATGTTGACTGACTTCTTAGGTTGTGAGCTCCAAGAGGCAAAGAGCAGCACAATCTTCTGGAGAGATGAATTGGTACCAGAGATATAGATATGGGGACGGAACAATGAAATGTCCCTGGAGTGTTCCTTCCATTCATGTGGAGGTTTTACCTTCCCTGTCCCCCAGAACAGGTTGGCAGTGACGGTGGGTGAGAGAATGACCTTCTCCTGTCCGACAAGATTTGGTTTCTTTGCACAAATTATCGGCCGCTATTACAGTTCTGCAGTACCTAGACAGATTACTATGGGTAGCCGTGTTAGTCTGCCTGTAGCAGTCCAAAAGAGCAAGAGTCCAGTAGCATCTTAAAGACAAACAAATTTTCAGGCAGGTAAGAGCTTTCATGAGTCGCAGCTCACTTCTTCAGAAGAAAGCTCACACCCTGCCCGAAATTTTGTTTGTCTTTAAGGTGCTACTGGACTCTTGCTCTTTTCTATTAACGTGTATACAGTTCAGCATGGAGCTGATTTGGATAACCCTGCCTTGGCAGGTTTGGAGAGGTGAAGGTGGGACAGACACATTTCGGTGCCCAATCCAAACAACCACCCCCTTCCTCCAGGCAACTAACACGGTGCATACCCCGCAGAGAAGTTCTCCGGAGGAAGCCTCATTGAAACAAACAGGAGCTGCTCAGGAGAAATTCTCTGGTGGATTGTGGGGCCTTTTACTGAAAATCAGCCCGTTTCCCCAGTTTGTTGCCCTTAACGTGGCCACAAATCCATTCCCTTGGGTAGCTCGGTCATGTGATCTTTGAGTGATGGATTCTCTACACAGCAGCAGCAGCAGTCCTTTACTAAGACCTTTACTGGAAATCACAAGGCAGGGATTTAAAAAGATGGTGCTGGTAAAAGATCTGGTGGAGGCTGGTCTCTAACGTGTGATGAACTTCAAATGGTGATTTGGGAAGATCTTTGCAGACCAGAAGAGCCAGATTCTACTCCAGTAGCACCTTAGGAGATCAACAAGGTTTTCAGAGTATAAGTTTTTTGATAACAAAGAAACTTAAATTGTTAAAGGCTCCACCATCAACCAAAACGGAGAATGCAACCTAGAAGTCAGAAGGAGATCGAGACTGGGAAGGGTAGCCATGAAGAAACTGGAAAAGATAGTAAAGTGTAAGGGTGTGTTGCGGGTGACCAAGGTCAAGATAATTCATACCACAGTATCCCCCATTACTAAGTATGGGTGTGAAAGTTGGACAATGAAATAGGCCAACAGGAAGGAAGTTGATTCCTTTGAAATGTGGTGTTGGAGGAGAGGTTTACGGATACCGTGGACAGCCAAAAAGACAAATAGGAGGGTTCCAGATCAAACCAAGCCTGAGCTTTCCCTAGAAGCTAAAATGACTCAACTATCATACTTTATTTATTTTATTTTATTTTATTTTATTAGACTTATAGCCTGCCCTCCCTGGAAGGTCACATCATGAGAATGCAAGACTCCCTGGAAAAGACAATCATGCTAGGAAAAATGGAAGGCAGCAAGAAAAGAGGAAGACCCAACATGAAATACAGGGACTCTATAAAGGAAGCCACCGCCCTCAGTTTGCAAGACCCGAGCAAGGCTCTTAATGATAGGAGATTTTGGAGGACATTGCTTCATAGGGTCACCATGATTCAGAAGTGACTCGATGGCAGTTAACAAACACACATACACAAGCTTTTGAGGGTCCAAGCTCCCTTCATCGGATACAAGATGGCATGCAGACTCCTGAGCCCTTATGTCCCAACCAGAAGATGGGAGGGGTCTTGAAAAGGAAGAAGTCAGAATGCAAAGGCACAATGCAAAATAGAATCAGCTTGATTAGAGCAGGGGCAAAATGCCTGCAGATGTTATCTTAGTTGGTGCTAACTGCAAAAGATCTCCAGTCACATCAAACACAAACTGAGAAACAGAAGCAACAACCACTTTCCCGTAGTTGCCGTCACACAAGGTTGATGGTCCAGTTGTTAAGGGGAGGGTAATTTCCTTTTCCAAAATTCACTTTTTTAAAGATATAGCCACTGATTCCTCTTTGTTTCTCTTGTAAAAGAGGGATTCTCTTTCATTTCTCTTTTCTAGGGGAATCAATGCACTCTTTTGTAAATTTATCCCTTGCGGGTGTTTTATGTTACACACCACTGGGTGGGGCTCTAGCAGGAAGAGAAGAAGGTTTGGGAAAATGTTCCCTGCCTCTCAGCACCTACAGAGTGAAATTCTGTGATTCTGCAGAACTTCCTTTCCTGCCCCTCCACTCTGAGTTAATCTTTCAGCAAAATGGAATTGATTAGAAATTGACTCCAAATTCCTTAAAAAAAAAAGGCAGCAAAGAAAGGGATTGTTGGATTTCAGGGAGAAATTGAGTAAAAAGGAATTAAGAGAGTTTGAGAGCTCTTATCCGGTCTGTGAACCAGATGAGGCATCCAAACCTCCCGCTCTCAGTCTGGGCTGGCGAGGCATGGCGTGGCCCGACCAAGTGACATTTATGTCATATCGGGCCCTCGTAACAATTGAGTTCAACACCCCTGCTCTAAGCCATGCCATTCACCCGCACCATTTTCCCTCTGCTATCAGCTCTTTAGTGTTTTAACCAGACTCAGAAAAAAAGTTTTTTGAAACTCAAAAGCTAGCTTGCAACGCTTAGCAAACTTTCTTTTGGTTCCACTGCAGGTATTATGCTACTGATTGCCTGCATACGAACAGGGGGCAAGAAGGAAACAGGCTTCAGGGCAATCTATGAATCTGACAATTGGGGGGGAAAAGAGAGAGGATCTTTAATGTGTGAGGGTGGGGCTAGAGCATATAAATGAAAATTCGTAAATCGTAATGACAGCATACTTCTTGTAGCTTCTGTTTCAATCTTCATGAAACACTGGTTTTTATGCCTCTCGGGTCTAACTGCATTATTTCTATTGCTCTTGCCACTTTATAAGGTTCCGTACAGTTCTTATTTCTCTTATTCCCACAGCAGTCAAGTCTAATTAGGTCCAGTCGCCGGTGAAAGGCAGAAGCTGGGAAGACCAGGGTTAAAACCCCTCCTTAACCAAGCGCATCAGCCTATCTTGCAGGGTTCTTGTAATAACAAAAGGGTGGGAGAGAAATACCTACGTCACAAGCAGTTCTTGGGAGGAAAGGCAGGATAGAAATGTAAAACCAAAAAACGAAGTTGTGACTGGGGAGAAGTCTAAAAGAAGCCATATACCTCTTTCCTTCAAATCAGGCATATTCAGGCAAAGTCTACAAAGTCTACAAAGTTCGGACATAATGCTGAGTGAAAAAGCACTAAACTTATTGTGTGATATACCTGCAAACGTCCCACTAAGCATTTGATTAGTTTCAGAGAAGCTACTCAAAGAAGAAGATATTATCAATTATGCATTGAGATTTTATGTATGTATTTTATGCTTTTCTATCCTGGCTTTTCCCCAGCGGGGGACCCAAAGTGCCTTATGTCATTCTCCTCACCCTCATTTTATCCTGGCAACAACCCTGTGAGGAAGATCAGGCCAAAAGTTTGTGACTGGCCCAAGGTCTAGGGTTGCTGGCTCTGGGTTGGGAAATACCTGGAGATTTTGGAGGGCGGAACCTGAGAAGTGTGGGTTTGAGGAAGGGAGGGACTTCAGTGGGGATTAAGCCATAGAATCCACCTTCCAAAGTGGCCATTTTTT
The DNA here is from genome assembly GCF_029931775.1 of Euleptes europaea. Classification (NCBI taxonomy): domain Eukaryota; kingdom Metazoa; phylum Chordata; class Lepidosauria; order Squamata; family Sphaerodactylidae; genus Euleptes; species Euleptes europaea. The sequence goes on from NC_079316.1 coordinate 110,223,238, forward strand.
CCAGGTGAACTGATCTCTATCACCTGGAGGTCAGTTGTAATAGTGGGAGATCTCCGGCCGCCACCTGGACGTTGGCATCCCTACCAAGGTCACCCAGCAAACTTCCACAGCAGAGTGGGGATTTGAACCTGGTTCGCCAGACCCTAGTCTGGGGTCCCCCAGGGGTCCCCCAACCTTTTTGTACCTGTGGGTACCTTGGAATTCTGACACACTGTGGCTGGTGCAACCACAAAATGGCCACCTGAGGAGGCGGAGCCACATACACAGAGGAAGCCGAAGTGCAGGAGACAAGAGGAGTGATTAAAAAAATACACAGGGAAAGAAGGATGAGACAGAAGGAAACAATCACTGTGTTCCCAGCTACCACTGAAAACAAGTTATTTTAATCTGCCTGGCCAATTTGATCTTCAGTGGCCAATCAGAAGTCCTTCTGGGTAAAAGCCCCACCTGGCCCCACCCACTTTCTAAAAACACTTGGTGGGCATTGAGAAAGGTGTTGGTGGGTGCCACGGTGCCCAAAGGCACCATATTGGTGACCCCCTGCTCTACTGGGCTGCCAACCTCCAGGTGGTGGCTAGAGATTTCCCACTATTACAACTGATCTCCAGGCGACAGAGATCAGTTCCCCTGGAGAAAATGGCCGCTTTGGCCATTGGACTCGATGGCATTGAAGTTTCTCCCCCTCCAAACCCCGCCCTCCACAGGCTCTGCCCCCAAATATCTCCAGCCTGGAGCTGGCAACCCTGCTGCTCCAACTGCTGCACCGGCCACACCGTGGTGCCAAAATGAGATTATGAATCAGATGCAAAGTTTTGATCTGAAGCTCGATTTGGCTACTTCTGAATTTGAAAATGAAACGACTGTGACCCACGGGACGGCACAATGAGCTTCCAAGCGGCAGTCGTCTTGCTTTCTTGAACAGCGGCCACAGATTCCGAAACTGGGCAAAGGATGGCATTTCAAAAACAGTTTTGTGATGCAGCAAAGGGGTGGTGGTGTCGTTATTTAAAGGTGGCAGAAAGAAATCCCACTGGTGCCTGCCCAAACTTCTGGGTGTGCCTAAACTAGCTCTTTTGATTCCAGGCTGAACATGCAACAGAGGGCAATTTTACATGCGACACGCCATTGCAAACGATGCACGTGCAAACACATCCTGTGCGCCGGGAAAAACGACACCAAAGCTACATTGGAAAAGTGGAGTGCAGTAACTGAAAATGCACTCCAGCCCCAGAGATTAGATGGGGTTATTATTATGGGGCAGAGACCATCTATTACCGTCAACAACTATTGAAAGGAAAACACCCTGAGATATTCTGGCTACCTTAGAATCATGGAATCACAGAGTTGGAAGGGACCACCAGGTTCATCTAGTCCAACCCCCTGCAAACTCCAGGAAATTCACAACTACCTCCCCCGCACATATCCCCAGTGACTCCTACTCCATGCCAAGAAGATGGGGGGGGGGAACCCTCCAGGATCCCTGGCCAATCTGGCCTGGAGAAAAATTGCTTCCTGACTCCAAAGTGGTGATCGGCATTTCCCTTGGCATGTAAGAAAAGGCCAAGAAAGCCAAGCACTGACGCAACTCTTCCTGCCCTCCCTCTCATGATCTGCCTAAATTCACAGAATCAGCCTTGCTGACAGATGGCCATCTAGCCTCTGCTTAAAATCCTCCAGGGAAGGAGAGCCCACCACCTCCCGAGGAAGCCTTCCCACACAAATACATCGTCACAGCCACACAATCCACCTGTTGTCAACACTCCACCAGTTACCTGCCTTTTGAGATGCCTGGCAAATTTCGCAGCTTGGCACAGCGGCAATTGCATCTTTATTGCATTTCCACAGCCCTTTGGCACCCGTGACCCACGTACCAACCTCTGAAACCCCATTTCCCATTCATTCCCTCCCTATTAAAGCAGCGAGACAATTTTTTTTAAAGTGCACTTCTCGATGCACCTAGGACCCCGCATCGGGCTGATCCTTCAATAATGATAATAAATAATACTTTTAAAAAACTGAGAGACCCACCCAATATTTCCACCCTTGCCTGTTGCCTTGGTAATCCAAACGCCCGGGAAATTGCTGTCTATCGGTGAATGGGAACGGTCCCCACCGCAGTGCCTCAGCTATGTTAATGGGAGATAATGGCAGTGCGGAGAATCCTTTTGTTTCCAGCGTGGCTGTTTATTCATAGTGCCCGGAAGGTCAGCGACTGCTCCAACAGTCAGGAAAGGAGCCACTAAAACACAGTCCACCTACGGCTTGGGGTGTGTGTGTGTGTGTGGGTTTCTTTTTTTGCCTTTAAGGCTGGGTTTCTTTTTTTGCCTTTAAGACCAAGGAAAGAGGACGAGGGGAAGAAAGGGCTCTGCACAGAAACCAGAAGGGCTGTCTTTGAGGAGAGGCAGTCAGAAAAGGTGTTACTCAGCAGGGTGCATGAAAGGGGAGGGGGTGTTCTCAGAGATTACAGGTCATGCTCATGTGAGGGTCCAAAGAAGGGCAAAAAATACGCTCCTTCCAAAACAGAGATGAGTTCTACTTATAACTTTCCCCCAAAGTATATATACACCCGCCCGCACATCACTGGAGCTGCGCCATGTTCATTAGTGTGACTCTGATGGATTTTAATAGCTTACCGATGTGCAGTTTGGCTCTGGGTGGGTATATAAGAGCCAGTGAGAGGCAGCGTGGCATAGTGGTTAGAGTGTCGGACTATGGTAGAGGTCTATAAAATTATGCATGGTGTAGAGAGAGTGGACAGGGAGAAGCTTTTCTCCTTCTCTCATAATACCAGAACGTGGGGTCATCTGCTTTAGTTGGAGGATCAGAGATTCAAAACAGACAAAAGGAAGTATTTCTTCACACAACACCGAGTTAAATTGGGGATCTCCTTGCCCCAGGATGTGGTGATGGCCGCCAAACTGGAAGGCTTCAATAGGGGATTGGACATGTTCATGGAGGAGAGGGATATTGATGGCTACTAGTATAAATGGATGCTAGTCATGATGCATACCTATTCTCTCCAGGATCAGAGGAGCAGACTGATTATATGAGGTGCTGTGGAACACAGGCAGGATAATACTTCTGCAGTCGTCTTGGCTTCCTAGAGGCACCTGGTTGGCCACTGTGTGAACAGACTGCTGGACTTGATGGGCCTGGGTCTGATCGAGCAGGCTTTTCTTACGTTCTTAGGATCCGGGAGACTCAGGTTCGAATCCCCACTCTTCCATGGAAGCTCATTGGTAGCCTTGGGCTAGTTGACCTAAGCAACCTCACGGGTTAGTAAGCCCCTTTCCTTATGAACCTTGCTTTCTAGGAGTAGAGCTTTTTAAGGCTGATATTCCTTTCTCCCGCCCCCCCTTCCCGGTGAATCAAGACTCCTCAACCTACAAATTACATTTACTTAGCTCATCTGTCCAGGAGCCATGAAAGAGCATCTCTGCATATGCTCGCCCTCTGGATCAGCTTCTAAAGATTTAATTATTGAAAAAGTAGAGCAATGGGTGGGGGGGGGAGAGAGACGAAAAAACCCTGGCGCTCCAGGAATGGCACCTCTTAAGGGGAGAGGAGGGGGGACAGAAAGGAGTACAATGATGTGATATGAAATTCAGAAATGCTTGAAAACAATTATTGGTATACGGTACTGAATATAGTTCAAATAAAATGAGGGAAAACTCAATTTTTAAAAATATTGGGAATAATCAGCAGAATTTTAAAAGTATTTTTAGTAGAAACATGATGACTACAACATCATGACTACTTAGTCAAATTGTGTTAGAAGTCATTTTAATATATTGATGAAGGTAAATATTGTGGTTAATTAAAGAATTTTAAGATTTGAGACAAAAATATTAAGATTACCAGTAATTAGTGCTCCATCTTACCTTACTACTTATTGCATATATTTATTATTGAGATCTTTTTCCTTTTCTTGGGCATAAATACATATTTGTAAAGGAGATCCTGGTTTGATTCCTTCTATATCACTTGTAGCAATTTCAGCTTTTATTATGGTTGGTATATGCTCTGTTTTAATTATTATAAAAAAATAAATAAAAAAAGAATGGAGGATCCTGTCAGGAGCAGGCCATGAAGACAGTTCATGGTTGTGCTCCCAGGTGTTGTTTTGCGGTTCTCTCCAAGGCCAGTCCGTGCCCCGTGTTTAGACTTCTTAGAGTCCTTCATGAATTCCTTTGGTGTGGGAATTGCCAAGTACTCCTTCCTGCCTCTGGGAGGGGGGTTGCCTGAGTTACTGCTTATCTCCTTTTGCTTTTCCATATATGCCATGTGCCTTGCCCTAGCCCCTTACTAGTGTCATTCTGAATATGGCTTCTGTAACCTGTCAAGTCTAATCAATAAAACTGCTTTCGTGGACTTGCCGTCTGCTGGAATCTGTTTATGGGTTTACCGCAGGGCTAGAGCTTACAGATCCTTCTGGGTTGAAAAGGGAAAAGGGGAAGGAGGAGGGTAGGCCTGAAGTCCCAACCTCCGCTGGCCAAAAGAGGTGTATGTAGGGTTACCAGCTCCGGGTTGGGAAATACCTGGAGATTTTGGGGGTGGGGCATGAGGAGGGAGGGGTTTGGCGAGAGGAGACCTTCAATGGGGTATGAGTCTACCTTCCAAAGCAGCCATTTTCTCTAGGTGAACTGATCTCTGTCACCTGGAGATCAGTGGTAATAGCGGGAGATCTCCAGCCGCCACTTGGAGGTTGACAACCTTAGCTTATGAGTAGGAGAAAGTGGGGACACATAGATGGGGTGGAAAGCTAGGAGGGGGTAGGGTTGCCAGCTCCGGGTTGGGAAATACCTGGATATTTTGGGGGTGGAGCCTGAGGAGAGTGGGGTTTGGGGAGGAACTTCAATGGGGTATAATGCCACAGAGTACACCTTTCAAAGTGGCCATTTTCTCCAGGGGAACTGATCTCTGTCGCCTGGAGATCAGTTGTAATAGCGGGAGATCTCCAGCTACCACCTAGAGGTTGGCAAGCCTATGTGTATGGTCCCCCCCCACACACACACACACTCTCTTCCTGTGAATAAAACCAGTGCACTGTAACAATGAACGGAGCATAAACACATCAAAATGCTTCACTGATAACAGAACAGGACCAGCGTAAGGGTGCTTTGAAGAACCTCGACAATAACCTTCCAAAGCAATATTCCTTCCGTTCTGCTAACCAGCCACAAACACAGCCAAGCTGAATTCTTTACCTCCTGTCCGAAATTCAAAAAGGGGAGGAAGGGGCAGTGCAGCCAATCAAAACAGCCTGTGTAATGTGGGAAATCAGCTAACCAATCAAACAGATAGACACCTAGTTAAGGTATGATTCACTGGTGGGCTTTGGGGATGGGGGTGGTAACCGCATAAGCCAATGGGGGCATTACATTGCTCCATCTCTCCCACTTAAGTGCAACCCCCCCCCAAAAAAAACCTACCAAATACTGAATGGTCTTTTAAACTAAGACTGCTGAATTACAACTAAGGTAGTTTATGCATGGGTGTTTTATCTGAGGTTCGTTGCTCGCTCTACCAACACTTTCCTGTGGGAGTCTACGCACCAGCAGCCTCGAAGCTTGAATCAAGAAGGATTTGAGTCCTCACCCCTTGAAATGCTACTTTGTAATTGGCTGTAGTGCTTTCTGTGAGAGAAACATCACTCCCCCAAGCTTCGATGTCCCACGCTTTGCCTTATGCATGGGGATTTCACCAGGGGTGATCTCAGAAGAGATCGAAGAATCGGGTTATTAGAGGAACAGGAAGTCCCGGGATTTGTGAGGGCTGGCACCAAGGTCATCTTTAATGGAAGGAAAACTCATGCATAACTCCAAGGAACAACCAAGACAGACTGGGGGCTAATGTGAGTGGAAGTACCCATGCATAAATGAAGCTCAAGACAATGTATTCTCCTGGACTGAATAGGGACCTAGGATTCCTGTCTCATTATCAATGCTGATTTCTCCATGCCTACTACCCATCTGCATATCACACCTGATCCAATCACACCTGCTAATGTCATTTACCTGGTATTGACATTGCATACCTATATGATGCAACATCAAAAAGATGTTACATTAAGGTTTCCAGGTCTTCCGCTTCGATGCGAGACCTCCAGCCTACCAGCCCTGGTCCCCTGTTGCCACGCAGTAGCGCAGCAGGGGGGGAAATGGAGGGGGGAGACTGCCATTGCTCTGATGGTATGATGTCACTTCCAGCATGAACCTGGAAGTGATGTCATTGCAGCAGGGTGACGTTCTAGGCAGAACCAGAGTTCCAGTGAAATCCTAAAATGTGGCCCTGACAAGATGATGTCACATCCTGGCTTGTGCCGGAAGTGGCATCATGCCACTGGAATGATGTCAGTTTACATGTCTCTGCCCCCCACTGTCTCCCACCAGTTGCCAGCACTGGACAGCAACTCCATATTGCACCAGCCTACAGAACCCCTGTTCCTTTTCTTTCTTTTAAAAAAATTAAAATTCCTTCCTCTGAATAAAACTGGGGGAAAACTTTTATTTTTTAAAACTTCAGCTTGATTAAAATTTTGCACAATCTACCAGGACTGGATAACATTACCTCGGGTGCCAGATCCGGCCCACAGGTTACCAACCGGCCTCCTCTCTGCAAGGAAGTTGCAAGTTTAATAGTGCAGTCCTAGACAGACTTATACCCTTTTAAATTGATTGAAGTCAATGGTTTAGAAGAATGTAAATCTGCCTAAGATTGCGCTAGAACTGTTCCACCTATTTCTGAATGCCTTAGCGTAAATTTTGGGTATTACCGAATTTGAGACACTCTTTGAAATTATGCAAAGAGAAATTGTAGCACACGGGGGGTGAGGACTGGTGGGTAAGTCAGATTAATTAGTACACTGGTAAGGAAATATCATTGGCACTGCCACATTTTTGTTATCCGTTAATGATAATTTAAGTTGGAGTCTTTTCATCAGAAAATTAAAACACCGAAGAAAGATCTGTGAACTGAAACTCAACTCTAACCACAAATGGAATAAAATGTTTCACACTGTGGTCATACTTAATATGAATTTAGTTCATGAACGGCTGGATTTGATCCCAACCATGATTAGCAACTTATTTTTATGACCTCTTTGTATAATTTTAATGTATTATTATGTTCTAGTTGCAATCCAATATATCTCATTGTCTTTGAGATTCCTTTTTCTTCCCTCTAGCACAAAAACATAAATGGCTAAGTGACAATATCTCTGTCCTTAAAGCTTGTAAACATCCCCCCCCCCATGCTGTTCAGACTAACTACTTGGATGTCAAACAATATTAATAATGCTAATTAATAATAAAGCACCATGTACCTAATTGAATTACTGGTTAATTTGATCTCCTCCTTAATTTTATCAAACCTCTGGAACCAAATCACTTCTATTATTTTTTTTAAAAAGCTTCATCTCTTTATTTTAATCAATTTTGATTGCTCTAAGAAAGCATTCTAGAACAACCACTGGCAGTAAGGAAATTGCAGCTTAATTAGTATCGAAGACCAAAAAAACTGGGATGAGAGAAGATAACATGCAGCCAAAAAAAGACTTGTGATAACGGGGGGGGGGGGGCACGCCACAAAGAGCAGCTATGTGTTTGCAGACATTGTTACTGACAGGGTGAAGCATTAACATGCGCTAAGCAAACTGCAACGCGCACTTTTAATAAGGGGGGGAGTCCAATGACAGAGCAAGGAAACAATGGTGTTTAAATCTAGAGAGAGTTTTGTCTGCAGATGAGAACATCATCTCCCTTGTTGAAGCGTACATCATTAAAACCTAGACTCAATCAAAGCATGATGCTGTAATGACCAGTTAACCATTAATCCCACATCGCCACTCAGACATTTCCAGCTACACCACTCTTTCCCAAGAGAGGTCGTGATGTAGCGGTTAAGAGCAGTGGACTCCAATCTGGAGAACTGGGACTAACTCCCTGCTCCTCCACATGAAGCCTGCTGAGTGACCTTGAGCTAGTCACAGTTCTCTCTGAACTCTCTCAGCCCTATCTACCTCACAAGGTGTCTGTTGTGGGGAGAGGAAGGCGATCGTAAGCTGCTTTGAGACTCCTTAAGGGTAGAGAAAAGTGGGCTATAAAAACCATCTCTTCTCTTCCTCTGCTTCCTCTTCTTCTGCCTCTCCTGTATCCCCACTCCCCTGATTATATACATGGGGAGAAATTAGACAAGTTGGGGTTTCTTAGGGGCTGACTGTGCACACAGTGAGCCATAAAGTCCCTCATTCAAATCTCACTTCAGCCACAAACACATCATCATGTAGGGAGGCTGTGATTCTCTAGGCTTGCATACCTACAATTTAGGACTGGCCTACCTCATGAGGGTGCTGTAAGGTTTATTTAGACCAGGAGTCCCCCACCTTTTTGAATCTGCAGGCACATTTGGAGTTCTGACCCATAAAATGGCTGTTGCATCTGATGTTCAATCACACAGTGAGGATCCTTGTGCTGTGGTGGAAGCTGCTGCCAAAGCCCCCCCAAATCTGCACAACAAATAAAATCTCCATTGGCCAATAAGAAGCCTACTAGGCAAAAGCCCCACTTTACTCCACCCACCTTCTAAAACCAAAAAGGAGGAGGAGGAGGAGGAGAGTTGGTTTTTATATGCCGACTTTCTCTACCACTTAAGGAAGAATCAAACCAGCTTACATCACCTTCCCTTCCCTTCACCACAACAGGCACTCTGTAAGGAAGGTGGGACTGAGAGAGCTCTAAGAGAACTGTGACTAGCCCAAGGTCACCCAGCTGGCTTCAAGTGGCGGAATGGGGAAACCAACCCGGTTCTCCAGATTAGAGTCCGCCACTCATGTGGAGGATTGGGGAATCAAACCCAGTTGTCCAGATTAGTCCACCACTCCGAACCACCGCTCTTAACCACTTCACCATGCTGGCTCTCCACCTGACTTAGACCATGGATGTAAAATGTTCTGGGTGCTTCCAATGTGCAATAAAAATGCAAAATATGAACACAGATCCTTTTTTTGTTAGCGTCTGGTCTAATTTCACTATGTCCCTGACTATTTTATTTTCAGGTCACCAAAGATTCTCCCCGGACACTCCCCCCCCCTTCACAGAGATGTCAGTCCTGGAAAAGAAGAGGTTCCTGCGCCTGAGCCCTCCTTCTCTACACCCTGCCACTCTTTCAGTCTTTCTCTCTCTCTCTCGGTCTATCTGGATAGCTGGCAGGGGAATCCTCCTTGGCTAAGCCCTGCCAGGGTTGAAATACCCCAGGCTCTGTCGCCTTCCTCAAACCCTCCCAAGGCACCTGGGTTTCCCACTCCCCCAAGATCTATCCCTATCAGCCTGGTAAGCAGACCACACCTTATTAGGGTTGCCAACCTCCAGGTACTAGCTGGAGATCTCCTGCTATTACAACTGATCTCCAGCCGATAGAGATCAGTTCCCCTGGAGAAAATGGCCACTTTGGCAATTGGACTCCAAGGCATAGGGTATCCACCCTGCTCAGCCCCTTGCCCCACAACCCAGATCCTCCTGGAATAGCTCCGTGCTCAGTGTCTGGAACTACTGGATCAAGCCAGTGAAGTAAACAGAAGGCTGCACTAATCTTGATCCAGCAAGGTTTACCCAAGAACATGCAGCATCACACATTTTTCTTCTCCAGCTTACAACAACAACCCACAAACAATTATTCCAGCTATAAAAAGGTAGATTGGAGGGTCTACTTTTGTGCAATGTGAAGACCTTGCAACATAGCTTTGTAAAGTCTGGGAATGGACTCAATACAGATTTTTTTTGTTAAGGTTTTGTCTTTCAAGCAGTTGCTTCCAACATTTAAATCTTGCCTGAGCACCTTAAAATACTTCAGGGAATGAAACAAAGTGAATTTTGTCTCTTTGCCGAATTAGAATAACAGTAACTCGCTATAGGGTTGCCGTCTTCTCACTATTACAACTGATCTCCAGACAACAGAGATCAGTTCCCCTGGAGAAAATGTCTGCTTTGGAGGGTGGACTCTACGGCATTCTCCCCCACTGAAGTCCCTCCCTTGCCCAAACCCCAACCTCCCCAGGCTCCACCCCCAAAATCTCCAGCTATTTCTCCACCAAGAGCTGGCACCTCTAAACTAACTCAGCTGCGGTGTATGGAAATTTGACCTTAGCAATTGTATAGCTGAATGCTTTTGCCTGTACATTTGACAAACAAATGGACTCCCCCCGGGAAGGTTGTCATGTTATATTTCTATAGCCCTTATAGTTAAATGAACATGGATTCTAAAAGGGGGGAAAATCCCCTAAGGGTGCAATCCTGCCGGTCAAGCAGCTATAATATGTAGTGCCACTCCATTGAAGCCGGCATAACCCTTTCTTGCTGCAATCATGCTACCAGGCATGCAATGCTGTGCCCAGCCCCTACACTCCAAGGTCAGGTCCTTCCAGACCTCCCCGGGGAGGGGGAGGGGGGTATTCAGCAGCATAACCTTTCCCAGGGCTCGAACATGTGAGGTTACCCCTGGATTCTTTCCCATGAGAATTCTGATAGTTCCGGAGGAATTCTGCAAATGTCCAAAGCCTGATAGATTTTCCATCACATTTTGTATCTCAGTGAATGCCTGCAATAACATTTAGGCAGGGTGTATCTTTGTTTTTAGAGCTTTTTAGAATTGGTCTGATGTTTTCCACCATTTTGGGACATTCACTGTCGCATATCAGTAAGTATGACTTAGTTTTTGTATGACAGATTGTATGACAGATTTGGCCGCTAACAATAACTCTTTCTCGTATCGTTATCGTAAGTTGATATTCTTCAGAACTGAAGACTCAGCTTATGTAAAAAGGCCTTATCTAAGCTAATACAATGAATCCTTGAATACATTTGTCACTTATGCTAAAGGAACAAGGGGGTACGATTTACCCTCTACTCAGTACGTGACCCCTTATTCCCTTGTCTTCCTGAACCCAACTTTTTCAACATTCATAGTTTATGTATTATCGTGGCCTCCTGTTCTCCTTCTTTCTGGCCGGCATCCTTATCTTGGACCTACAATCACTTGTTACAACACTTTTTGTGGGTCCCCTGCATCTTCCCTGTAACACTGGATGGGCCCCGGGGCATATGGAAAAAACGGAAATAGAACCCACCCCTGGGTCATTGGTTACACTTTTGAGAGTTTCATTCATCACTCAGAAATGCCAACCAGAAGAAGAACAAGAAGAGCTGATTTTTATATGCCGACTTTCTCTACCACTTAAGGGAGAATCAAACCGGCTTACAATCACCTTCCATTCCCCTTTCCACAACAGACACCCTGTGAGGTAGGTGGGGCTGAGAGAGCTCAAAGAAAGCTGTGACTAGCCCAAGGTCCCCAAGATGGCTTCATGTGTAGGAGTGGGGAAACCAACCCGGTTCACCAGATTAGCGTCCACCGCTCATGTGGAGGAGTGGGGAATGGAGCCCGGTTCTCCAGATTAGAGTCTGCCGCTCTAAACCACCACTCTTAACCACTACACCACGCTGGCTCTCAAGAAAGGGGGTGAAAAGCAGAGGGAGGAAAGCAGGATGCCTTTGACTACACTTGGGATAAAAGAAGTCCAATGCTCTGATCATCAGAGAGACACTGTCCTTCAGTGTTACTACTCTGAAGATGCCTGCCACAGTTGCTGGCGAAACGTCAGGAAAGAAAATTCCAAGACCACGGTTACACAGCCCGGATAACCTACAAGAACCAAAGCTCTGATCATTCTTTTGGAATTGTGCTCAGGGCACATCACTGGCATTTCCAGGAAAAAACCTTTTAACAATTATTTTTGAAATCTTGGTTGTGAGAGGGAAATTGTTGGGGTTCGGTTGGGTGACTCTCGCAACCATGTGTGAGAAATAAAAATGGTACCTCACCCCCCTCCCCAGGGTTGTCGATTTTGGATTGGGAAATTCTTGAAGGTTTAGTTTAGATTAGTTTAGTTTAGCTTGTGTGTGTAAAGTGCCATCAAGTCGCAGCCGATTTATGGTGACCTTTTTTTGGGGTTTTCATGGCACGAGACTAACAGAGGTGGTTTGCCAGTGCTTTCCTCTGCACAGCAACCCTGGTATTCCTGGGTGGTCTCCCATCCAAATACTAACCAGGGCTGACCCTGCTTAGCTTCTGAAATCTGATGAGATCAGGCTAACCTGAGCCATCCAGCTTAGCTTAGTTTAGCTTAATTTAGTTGATTTATAAGCTGCCCTTTCCTGGCCAAAGCCAGGCTCAGAGCAGCTGACAACAGTTTAAAAACAATTCAAAACAATTCATGTTACAGTTTAGTATAAAACCAGGCACCTTTAAAAATAACGATTAATCACAACTACAGCAATTATAATAACTTGAATTTCAGGTGAAGCCTGAGGAAGTACAGTTTGGGGAAGGGAGGGACTTTGGCAGGGCAATAATGCCATAGAGTCCACCCTCCAAAGCTGCCATTTTCTCCAGGGAAACTGACCCGCAGTCTGGAGATCAGTTGTCATTCCAGGAGAATTCCAGGCCCTGCCTGGAGGTTGGGAGCCTTATCCCTCCCCACCTTGCGGCACGGCTGCGTAATCTTATGCCAAGGGAGAGGGTTAAGTATAGGGTTGCCAACCTCCAGGTAGTAGCTAGAGATCTCCTGCTATTACAACTGATCTCCAGCCGATAGAGATCAGTTCCCTTGGAGAAAATGGCCACTTTGGCAGTTGGACTCTATGGCATTGAAATCTTCCCTCCCAAAACCCCGCCCTCCTCAGGCTCCGCCCCAAAAACCTCCTGCCAGTGGTGAAAAGGGACCTGGCAACCCTAGTTAAGTGTGCAGAGTCATTGTGGATGACCAGGAGGGAGCCAGGTAAGGGTATGACCCCGGGGGAGATGTCAGGAGATGTGGCAGAAAACCAGCTGGAGGAGGGACAGGAGCAGGAAGGAAGGGGGAAATGAGCAGCTTAAGGGAGGGGTTAGTGGGGAAACAGGCCAATTGTTATGGTGGGAAGGGGGGACCAGTGTCTCTCCTTGTGGGGAAGTGCCCTTGGAGCAAGGGTTCCCTAGAAAACACACTGGTAACTAGCTACTACCACTCAGGACCTCTAGACTGACCTGCTGAGAAGGTTCTCTTCTAGTGTAGTAAAGGTAGTCCCCTGTGCAAGCACCGGGTCATTACTGACCCATGGGGTGACGTCACATCCTGATGGTTAGTAGGCCGACTATGTTTACGGGGTGGTTTGCCATTGCCTTCCCCAGTCGCCGACACTTTACCCCCAGCAAGCTGGGTACTCATTTTACAACCTTGGATCATGTTCCCTGTTTCTTCGGGGTTATTTTTCCATTCTGCACATGTTTTGCTCCCTCTAGTGGTTGAATCAATATTACACTGGTTTATGTCCTGTGTAAAAACCTGCAGTTTAAATCTACAAGGAGATATGGTGGACAAAAACCGATGTAATGTTGAATTGACCACTAGAGGGAGCAAAACATACGCAGAACAGAACACACACACATACACACACAGAGAAGAAACAGGAACTTAGAAGTGAGGCAAATGACAATGTGGAAAAGCCCCTGGTGTCAACTAATTTTCTGAAGATTTGAAGTGTAAGAATTGACTGCGTAAGAGCAAGTTAGCAATGCTGGATTTAATGAGACTGTGATCCGGGTTTAAGAGGAATTCATACACAGACACTTCCTACACTACATCAATGCCTAAGGTCAAGGAAACAGAATCACAGCCAAGCTACCAAAAGCATGCAAGGATGCCTACACCTCCCTTTAATGAAACAAACACAAGTATCTGTTATTCTACTTGGTTGCTAAGCATTCCAGTTTATGAGTTTTTTGGTGGGGCTGTGGGTACTGATATGCGCAGGGCCCCAATGTCAGTGCAGGACTCACCTATGTGAAAGGGAGGGTTTCATGGAGCTCATGGAGTTCATGGGTGGCTGCATAGGGAGCTTCCCCTGGGGGTCGTTTTGCCGGCTTTTCTGGTGGCGCAGCAGTAAGAGCCGTCCCAGCTCCTCACACCACGACGAGAGCAGCGCTAAAAACGAAACAGGGGAAAAACATGGTAATTGTTGGAGGGGGAAAAATGAAATGAAAGAAGGGATAGTTAAGGATAGTTCCCCCTCCCCTGCTCTACCCCATAAACAAGTGCCCAAGCAGCTGGATGGGTTACGCTCTTCAATAATCCAGGATCTAATTCTCCTGATTTTAACATTTAGAATAGATCAGGGGTGTCAAACCCATGGGCTGGATCCGGCCCCTTGAGAGCTCTTATCCAGCCTGCAAGTCAGCCGAGGCAGCCAACCCCCCCCCCCCGCCACTCTCGATCTGGCGAGGCATGGTCCAGCCTGACCAAGTGACATTTATGTCATATCCGGCAATAACTGAGTTTGACACCCATGGAACAGATTGCACACATTGGCTAAGGAACATCAATAAGAGGCCACCGGGGGGAAAACAGCTTCCAGAGAATCATCAACAACTCTGCACAATCCTCTCTATGACAGCCCTTCAAGTACTTGAAAGTGGTTATCATATCACCTCTCAGTCGTCTCCTCTCCAAGCTAAACATACCCTGGTTAATACTTGGATTGGAGACCACCAAGGAAGCCCAAGGTCGCCATGTAGAGGCAGTCAATGGCAAACCACCCCTGAATGTCTCTTTGCCGTTGCCTGCCTCTGTATAGCGACCCTGGACTTCCTTGGCAGTCTCCCATCCAAGTACTAACCCGGGCCACCCATGCATAGCTGACGAGATCTGACGAGATCGGGCTAGGTTGGGCTATCCAGGTTAGAGGATGCTCACTTAGGAACATTAAAAAAATGTTTCTGTACTGTAAAACCATGATTATTACCTTAAGCAATTCAGAGAGGTCCCTCAGAATTTGCTAGCCATTCGTCTGCCTAAAAGACCGTCCCCGTTATGCTTTGGGCTAATGCATTCTGAACGCACAGCCATCTAGCGAGTGGCTTCCCTGTTAGCCAAGGTATCTGTCAACAAGCATTTGATCAAACCACGCTCACCTTTTTTAAAATCCCTGCCATATCGTTACTAATATGCCAGGCACAAAAGGATATTCCCCCCTCTCTTTTCTTCTCTCTTTTATGTTGCATGGAGTTTTTTTTTTTAAAAAAACCACTGCTCAACATTACACTGCGGGGCCACTTGAGTTGTGAGGAGGAAAGGGGGTGGGAATGAACAAAGTGGGCCAAACTGCAAATGCAGCCGTGCTGGAATAATAGCGGATGCAGAAAACCCTCCTGCTCCAGCCGAACGTAATTACGATGGTGTCGAATGGAAGCCGTCCATCTTAAGTGTAGCTTTGATGCAAAGGAGGGAGGCACTCCAACCCGCCAACGCAGAATGCTCCTAACAAATAAATATAAAAGGAGGGAAGCGGGCTAATGATTCTAGGGCACGTCTGCAAATGAATGCCAGGAACCTGCTTGGGGGTGGGGGGCAGAGAAGAAGGACAGGTGGGAAAGAGGATGGTAATAGCAAAATAGGGTTTGGTAGAGGGGTGTGTCAGGGAAAACGAGGTAAGGTCACCTTTGCAGATGAGCCTGTACAGTACAGTACCCCAGCAAGTAAATACCCAATTTACATGTTGTGTGACCGCGAAAAGGCAAAATGTGGCCCACCTTTTGAGAGATGAGCTATATTTGTGGAAGATGTTTTTTAAAAAAGAGAGAGAGGGGGGGGGAAGAATTTCAGGCCATGCAACTACAAATTTGCCCGTTGTTCATAAAGGAGAGTGGTATGCTTTTCTCCTCTAACAGCCCATTCCTGATCTGAAAGGACGAAAGTCCTTTGGAGGCCAGGAAGGGGCTGCGCCGGCATTTGGGCCCCCTGCTTAGCTTCTGAGATCTGACAAGATTGGGCTAGCCTGGGCCATCGAGGTCAGGGCAAGAGACCTTCAGAGGTGGTTTGCCATTGCCTGTCTCTGCGTAGTGACCCTGGACTTCCTTGGTGGTCTGCCCTCCAAGTACTAACCACGCTGACCTTGCTTAGCTTCCCAGATCTGACGAGATCAGACTGGCCGTGCCATAGTAATGGGGTATAAAATATATACACCGTACACTGTAAAAAAAAATTTTTTTTTTGCAATTTGATCTTGAATAGACACAACAGAAGGCCTTTCTTCCCTTCCCTAGATTTAACAGCCACTGGCTATTCAGCTGCCATTTCACACTTTTAAAAAAGGGAAAATGAAATTTAATTTTTCCTTGACACTATTAAGAGAAAAGTTGCCACAACTCTCACACAATTGACTGTTTTATCCAGGAAGTGATATGTTTATTTCGTGTAGTATTATTTTGTGGACACGCTAAAACCATGTGGGCTAGGAAGTCTACTTGATCAGGACAAAATGGGTTTTTTCGTTCTTCTGCGATAATTTTATTGTATCACCCTTGTGTCTCGGCTGAGTCTAAGGCATTACATCTTGCCAATAAGAAAGCTCGTCTAAGCTAACGGATTTCTAACCAGTGGAAACAGTCTGTCAAGGAAGAAGGCCTTTCAACCTTTATCAAAATCTTGTTCCTCCCACTGAGCGAACTCTGAAATGGTGCCCCTATTTTCATGATGTGCCAGTCCCTGCATCCATGATAGCTGTGTTTGAACACGCAACAGTCACAAAAAAGAGCCAGAGATGTGACCTTTCAAGTTCCTATTGAAACCAACCAAATGGCAAGGAGGAAACCAAAGCTGTCCCCGGCCCTTCTCTGTCTGAAACGCTGCCGCAGCCTGCCTTTCCTCTCCCCGGTTTGCACGGGCACAGGAAGGCTGAAAATGGGGCCCACCCATCTGCAGCAGCTGGATTCTGAAGAACGTGACCGTCCTCCTGCCCATTCAAGTACAACGAAAGCAACTGAAAAGTAATTTACAGATTACGCTATTCATCTTTCAGCGTGCTTAGCGGCTGCTTTTTAGACCTCGGCTGCATTTAGCCACATTTTGACTCATTGAAACTCCGTGCACGGGAAACTCGACATCACCCGATAATGAACAGATAAAGCAGCGCGCACAAAAGACGGCCGCAGATGGTACCAACAGTCGGTCTCCCCTTCTCACACAGAGCAGCCAAGCAGCTGCGTCCCCCCCTCTGCCCCCCCCCATGAACACAGATTTTGCAGATGGACCATCACAGACCTGCTTTCTGCCACGGTTTAATGACTGGATTTCAGCCACGTCTTTAAGCCGCCACGGCTCGTGCCATTGCAGAATGGGAAATTAAGACTATAACCATCTCCGTTGTGTCCTTCCTCCCCACCAAATTAAGACAATTGTCCTTCGGGCTCAGACACTTCAAGCATGAAGCTGCCTTATTCTGAATCAGACCATCAGTCCAGAAAGATCAGTTTTGTCTAATCAGGCAGGCAGTTGGCTCTCCAGGGTCTCCGGTAAATACTTTTTTAGCTGGAGATGCCGGGGATTGAACCTGGGACCATCTGCATGCCAAGCAGATGCTCTGCCACTGAGTCACAGCTCCTTGACAGCCAGGGTGGTATAGTGGTTAAGAGTGGTGGACTCTAATCTGGAGTACCAGGTTCGATTCCCCACTCCTCCACATGAAGCCTGCTGGGTAACCTTGGGCTGGTCACAGTTCTCTCTGAACTCTCTCAGCCCCACCTACCTCACAAGATGTCTGTTATGGAGAGAGGAAGGGAAGGCGATTGTAAGCCGGTTTGATTCTCCTTAAAAAAAAGGTAGAGAAAATTGGCATATAAAAACCAACTCTTCTTCTTAGTCCCCACCCTCCACGTTTCCAACACCGATTGTTCTATGCTCATCGCAACAGCTAAGCTGGAAAGGTGGAAGTATTTAAACAGGTACAAGAAGAACAACATATGAAGTGTTTAAACACGTTCATACTGGGTGACGGTCCATACAAGTTACGCTTTCTTTGCTTGACAAAAAATGTACAGGTCAAAACGCGGGATGCTAACTGGTCCCCAGCTGGGTGTTCGAGTTTCAGTTTTTAATATCATTCTTAGTTCTGCTTCAGAAGGGGAAAAAGCAGAACTAGTTTATGAAACAATCCACCAGGAGCCAGTCTCTGGAGAGGCGGCATAGACATTCTCAAAATAAATAAAATCCCTGCATCTTAACTACACATCGTTCATTCTTGCTGTGAAAAAAGGTTTCATTGGCCAAACTATTTTGTGCTTCACCACATCCAACAGCAATAAGCCAGCACAATGAGGTTCACAATGGATTCAGCAACATGAAGAAGAAGAAGAGGTGGTTTTATACCCCACTTTTCTCTACCTTTAAGGGCTTACAATCTTTAAGCAGCTTACAATCACCTTCCCTTCCTCTCCCCACAATGGACACCTTGTGAGGTAGGTGGAGCTGAGAGAGTTCAGAGGGAACTGTGATCCAGCTCTCCAGATTAGAGTCAGCCGCTCTTAACCACTACACCACGCTGCCTCTCCTACACCACACTGAAGCAGACAGTTAAGCCACTGCAGATGAAAGGCAATTTCCTTATTAAATGACCCACATCCATCATAACCTTCCTGAACGTCATAAGAGGAGCATTTCAGGGAGAAAGCTAGCTAAAATCGTCTGTATGTAAAAAAAAAGCAGAGCATTAAAATGTGTAACTCCTCCACGGATTAGCAGTAAAGTCCAACAAGAAGTGGACCACGAAGGAATCAGGCAAGCTTCTGTTGTTTCAGCCTTGGCCCTCACTCAAGGAATATGGGATAGTAATCAAGAAGGTGGTAAGAATTACAAAGATAGTATGAGAGAAACACTTAGGAATTGATGCTTTAGTAGAGATAAGCATTCAGATAACAATAACAATAATTTACTATGGCCATGGACCATCAAATAAAACAAAATGTTACAAAATATATGGTAAAACACAAATATTCAAAACAAAATTCAAATATTTAAAAGAAACACTGACATAACTGAAATAATTAATACACAGAAATTCATAGGATTGATACAAAATAACAGTCTATAAAGTTCCAAACAATATTCACCCCCTACGTCCATAACTATCGCATAGATCTGGTTCAGCACTGTCTTATTTTTATTGCTAACCAAGCAAATCTAGCAACTCCATTTGTTAAGACCTCACTTGTATCTGCCAGTAATAATTTAGGGCGCTGATTCCTCAAGGCTCCAGGGCATTCTACAAGTAATGGTGTTAATAGTCCTATACGTATAGGACTTACATACAGCTTACATTGAGCATTCAGATATTTCTGGACTGAACACATACACACACAAAGTACCTTACTGGCATGTTTCAGGTATATTAGGGTATTCGTGTGACATTTGGGATTCTCAGGAATACTGGAAACCGATTCCTGAAAAATTCAGAAACATCCAGAAATATTTGGGGCTGCCATTTTAACTCTCCTGGGTCTGTTTTTCTTCCATTTTACAAGTTTTCCAGGCAATGGTAGGGAGGATGGAAGGAGGTAGCTCTCCCAGGCTATGTTAAAGGGAGCATTTCCTTGAAGAAAATAAATAAATATGGTGCCCAAAGTGTTGTTCTTACCATTCCCATACAGACAACGCCCTTACACACAAATGTCACTGGAACAAGAGATGTTAGGAAAGTAGACAAGTATCTCAATTTAAAACAATCACAAGAAGATCCCATAAAAACCCCTAAAATGAAACTCATGCATGCTGTATGGCGTTGTGTAGTGCTTAAATGTGGTAGACTCTAATCTGGAGAACTGGGTTTGATTCCCCACTCCTCCACATGAAGCCTGCTCGGCAACCTTGGGCTGGTCACAGTTCTCTCCAAAATCTCTCAAACCCACCTACCTCACAAGGCACCTGTTGTAGGGAGAGGAAGGGAAGGCGATTGTAAGCCAGTTTGAGTCTCCTTTAAAAGGCAGAGAAAATCGGGGAATAATAAACCAGTTCTTGTTCTTGTTCTTCTACTTGTTCTTGTTCTTCTTCTTCTATTGTGTGCTTTGTTTGTAGGGGTGGGAGGAAACAGGAGTTCCAGCTATGAAGGGCTGTTGGTTATGCTTGCCCCATTGGCCCTTGGTTCTGCTAAGATTCTCTGATTTTAAATTGCTTGTGGTGAGTTTGCCAGGTCAGCCTGCAGCTCTGCTGGGATTGTCTGGTCTGACGTTGCTTCTGTTTGGATTTGTAGGCTTTTGGCCAGTGGTTGCTTTTGAGTGTTTGGTTGTTGGCTTCTTTGAATGATTTCCCCATTAAAAACAATGGAGACTAGTAGGATGACTGGGGACACCTTGTTCAGAAGCCCACAGAACTGAGCCCCTTGGTCCTATTTGCTTGAAACTTGGGGAGTCCTCAGTGAACATGTATCTCTAGTCTCCTGTAATTTGGGTTACATTTGGTTGGAAAACATCTATTCCAATCTCGCCTCCCAAAGTCCCCATAGGGTGTGAAGATGCCGGGTTTTGGGTGATCATCTCTTGATACAGAGAATAATGGAATGCAAATAATTCTGGAATCAAAAAAGCTTGAACCCAAATCCCAAAACCATATCAGGGGATCTGAATACCCTTGAACACTGGTCTTTAGGTCCTTCCAAAATCCAAATCTGAAAAATCCTGACTTTTTTTTTAAGGTGCACATCCCTAATGCTTAAGAATTATCTTCATCACCAGGCTGGAAAAAAGGCTCTCCAAATGTCAATTTTCATAAGGAACAGCAAATAAGGAATCAAAACTAATTCCTCAGGTAACGGACACTACAGATAACATAAAAGATCAATATTTATTATGGGCCTGTCACCTCTTGGGAGAATTTGCATCCTCTTGTTTTTTTAGCATGTTCAGTAGTAGCAGCTACAGCTACAGCTCCTAAGAAAACACAATGTCTGAATCTATGTGTATCTTTCATGGAGCAAAAGACAAGCAGAGGAGAAATTTCCAACAGATGCTTCAAATGTTACTTGCTTTCCCCCTCCATACAAGCACATGTATTACAACTCCAACGCTGTCTTTTTATTAGGTCTGCTGATTAAATAATTTTTAGTTGGTTTCAGTAACCTATTTTAACCAATTTTAGACATCAAACCCTTCCATCTGAAAGCACTGCTTGTCAAACCCCTCAACGTGGGTGGCTTTTTGATCTATGAAAGGAAGCACAAGGTAGCTTGTATTTAGTAAATAAATTTCTCATCATTAGGACATCTCTAATAATTGCTTTTCCATACCCCTTTACAATAATGCACCTGAACTAAAACGGCCTGAAAACACAACCAAGCGTGCCCCTAACATACAATCTCACCAATTAAAGATCAAGTCCCCAACGATTCATCAACTCCCCAACTTGATTCATTTCCCAATTAAAGCGTAGAAGCCTCGGTTTCTACAGATCCTTAGACAAAGGTGTGGCTCCCCGGAGCACAATTCAAAATTAAGACGAGGCTCCTTTTGCGGTTTTCACACTATTTTCCATCTCCAAGATGGAACAACAGGGCACGGAATCTAATTGGGGGAATGAATGACAGATTGGACTCATCAGCACCCCTTGCAGGTGGGGGGCAGGACCCGGGATGAAAGACGAGGCTCAGCGATCAATGTTAACGACTAAATTCGCTAACGTGCAGTGAGCACATGTGATACACCGCTGTCGATTCCGGAGCCGACCCACACAGACCCGCTGAGTTGCAAAATGCTGCGGTAAGCATCTAACGAGAGGCTAAACGCAACGCAAGTAAAACACCGAGGAGGCTCGTGGTGCTAATCTAAACCCATTGTGATACCCTAGTATTAGTTACAGTTTATCACCTCGGTAAATCACCCCTCTTGTTAAGGAAACGTGCTTCAAGGTGCGGTGCACTGTTATTTATCGGCAGACACTATATTTACAGCGAGAAAGGCAGGTGAGAAAGGGGCAGGGCAACAGCTTCGTCATTTCAATGCCGTCTGCTTCTCAGGGGACAGCAGGAAAAGCACAATAGGATTACGGCATTTTGCTGCAGCCAGAGATCCGGTGTGTGTGTGTGTGATAGAGCCCTATTTGTTTCCTCCAAAACTGCTATGGGGAATCTTTTATTAAAAACCCTAAGCAAGGATCAGTCACAGCTCGAATGAAGACATCTGTCCACTGACTGCTTTTCCGTGGCGGTAAGAAGGGCTGTCTAGTGCTCACGCTGGCAGCGCTGTCTGAAACCAAGGGCTTTGCGCAAAAGTAAACGAGCACGCGCCCTTTTGTTTCACAAGTAGCATCCTTCACCAACGATGCTGCACACTGTAGTTTAGTTGTTTGTTAAGGAGACAATGTGCAAAAGCAGTTCGCGGGGGAGGTTTGCTGCATGGCTGCAGAAGCTCAAATCCTATTTATAAGTAATCCTAAGAGCAAAAAATTTAAAATAAATCAGGATAAAAGGGCATTTTCTTTAGCCTTATATTAAATGTGATAATGGGAACATTCAGAAGACACAGTCAGTTGCACTTTAAATCACTGCAGAGTAAGACCTTATTTCATTCTTTCTCACATTAAGTGCCCTACCGTTCCCTCCAAGGTTCCAGACTGACACAAATGGGGTTCTCTACTTTCTCTTCACAACAGTCTTTTGAGGTAGCAAAGCTAAGAGAGCCAGCATGGTGTAGTGGTTAAGAGAGGTGGTCTCTAGTCTGGAGTTTGATTCCCCACTCCTCCACATGAGTGCCGGACTTTAATCTGGTGAACTGAGTTGGTTTCCTCACCCCTACACATGAAGCCAGCTGGTTGACCTTGGGCTAGTCATAGTTCTTTTAGAGCTTTCTCAGCCCCACCTACCCCACAAGGTGTCTGTTGTGGGGAGAGGAAGGAAAGGAGATTATAAACCGGTTTGATTCTCTTTAAAAGGTAGAGAAAGTTGACATATAAAAAACAACTCCTCCTTCTCCTTCTTTTTCTTCTCCTTTTTCTTCTCCTTCCTTCCATCCTTCCTTCCTTCCTTCCTTCCTTCCTTCCTTCCTTCCTTCCTTCCTTCCTTCCTTCCTTCCTTCCTTTTCTTCACATTTTTGTTTGAAACCAACCCATAGAGTGGACAAGGAACTTTTTGTTATAAAGTATTATAAAGTATTCTAAGAGCCCCATGGCGCAGAGTGATCAGCTGCAGTCAAAAGCTCTGCTCACGACCTGAGTTCGATCCCAATGGAAGTCGGGTTCAGGTAGCCGGCTCAAGGTCGACTCAGCCGTCCATCCTTCCGAGGTCGGTAAAACGAGTATCCAGCTTGCTGGGGGTAAAGGGAAGATGACTGGGGAAGGCACTGGCAAACCAACCCGTAAACAAAGTCTGCCTAGGAAACGTCGGGATGTGATGTCAGGAATGACCCAGTGCTTGCATAGGGGACCTTTACCTTTAGAAGAAACTCTCAGCCTCCAAATAGAGGAAATAGCAGCTACTTGACAACTCAGCCTGGCTTTCTGTGGTCCAATGTGTGTCTGATGACCCCTTTTGAAAAACTGATGCCCCTTCACACGTGACATTTCATTAAAACATGTAAGGGAGACAAATGTATGTTTTTTGAAGAGTCGTACATGGCAAAAATTTATTTATTTATTTATATCCCAGCATTCTTCCCAGGGGGAGCCAGTGGGGCTTACGTTGTTTGCCTCTCCTCTGTTTTTTCCTCATGACAACCCTGCGAGGTAGATGTGGATGACAGTATGCAGCTGGCCCAAGGTCAGCCAGAAACCTTCCAGGGCAGAGAGAAGATTTGCACCTGGGCCTTCCAGGTCATAGTCCAACCGTCTAATCACTATTCCCCAGAAGTTTGGACCAGAACACACGGGTTGAACTGAAATCAAAACAGTTTTTGGATAAATATTAGGAAGAACTTCCTGACAGAGCGGTTCCTCAGTGGAACAGGCTTCCTTGGGAGGTGGTGGGTTCTCCTTCTTTGGAGGTTTACAAGCAGAGGCTAGATGGCCATCTGCCAGCAATGCTGATTCTGTGAAGTTGGGTAGATCATGAGAGGGAGGGCAAGAAGGGTTGCATCAGTATTTGGCTCTTGTGGCCCTTTCTTACATGCCCAGGGTCATATCGATTGCCAATTTGGGGTCAAGAAGTAATTTCCCTCCAGACCAGATTTGTCCAGGTATCTTGGGTTTTTTTTGTTTGTTTGTTTGTTTTGCCTTCCTCTGAGCATACAGCAGGAATCACTGGGGGACCGGCGGAGGTAGTTGAGAATTTCCTGCATTGTGCTGGGGGATGGACTAGATGACCCTCAAGGTGTCTTCCAGCTCTTTGTTTCTGTGTTTTATGCACTATGACATGCTGGCTCTCCATGACATGTATATGACGTACATGCTTGCCAAAGGCACTGCAGTAGGCTTCATGAACATCTTTAAGAACTGACTTGGGGAGGGGCCGTGGCTCAGTGGTAGAGCATCTGCTCGACATGCAGAAAGTCCCAGGCTCAATCCCCGGCATCTCCAGTTAAAGAGACTAGGCAAGTAGGTGATGTGAAAGACCTCTTCCTGAGACCCTGGAGAGCCGCTGCTGGTTCGAGTAGACAATACTGACTTTGATGGACCAAAGGTCTGATTCAGTATAAGGCAGCTTCATAAGTTCATGTGTGTTCATGTGACTTTTTAGACTTGTGCACCTTGCCTGACCAATTCCATAATAAAACAATGGGTACGCTTTTCTCTCAAAAGTCTTCTACCATTCAAAGCAAGAATTGTTGAACTACCTAAAAACCTTTAAGAGTGCTTGTGTGAGTGAACTAAATGCATATCTGCCCCGGTTACTCATTCATCCCTCCCCACCCCTTCTTGGTTGCCTCCCTCCCAATTTCCAATTGTAAAATTCCTCCAGACTGGGCCTCTGCCTTTATTTGTTACTCTGGAAAGCACAACCCCCCACCCCCCATGCCTATTGTACTCTAAGTTCTTCGACCATAGGAAGATCTGTGAGCTCTGGAGACCAAATACAATTACTTAAAAGCAAACCAACTGTGTTAGATCATTTCAACTCATTTCTCTCTCCGCAGCTTCCGTCCTTCTCTCTGTCCTTAAGAGGCCCAGGGAAGGCAAAAATGTGTTGCGACTTTGGGCAAAATATAGTCAGTAAAAATTCCCTAAACTCTAGCTAGAAAACCAGGATTTTCTTCCAAATGATACCACAATGTTTGCAAGCACAGGGATATAAGAGCCTCCATCCTGGCTCACAACAATTGGCCATGATAATAATTTAGGAGACTGTATTTATGGTTTTTGATGTTTTATTATAGATATTTGTGATTTAAATATTGTTACCTGCCCTGAGCCTGGCCTCGGCCGGGGAGGACGGGTTAGAATTTTTTTTTCTTTTTTCCTCTTTTGCTAGATTTAACAGCCGCTGGCTATCCATCAACCACTTCACACTTTAAAACGGAGAGATGAAATTTAATTTTTCCTTGACACTATTAAGAGAAAAGTTGCCACATCTCTCACGAAATTGACCAATCTATTTGACAGCAGATAACGCAGTATCCGATTCTCAGAAAGCATCTTTAGCTGTTTTATCCAGGGAGCAATATATTTATTTTGTGCAATATTATTTTGTGGACATGCTAAAACAATGTGGGCTAGGGAGTCTATTTGATCCGGACAAAATGGGCATTTTTGTTCTTCTGCAATAATTTCATTGTATCGCCCTTGTGTCGGCTGAGTCTCAGGCATTACATCCCACCATAAGAAAGCTCGTCTGAACTTATGAATTTGTTAGAAATTTAATAAAATAAATAAATAAATAAATAAATAAATGATGTTAGGAGATATTTACAAACAGAAGAAGTTGATGCCTTTTATTTTATTCTGGCCTTCCAGCTATTATTTCAGGTAGCACTTGACAGATTTTTTTTTTTGCATCTAATATTTTTTAAAAGTCATTTTTACCAGAGGCCATAACGACATTCTGGGGCCATGTAGCTTTATTTATTTAATTCATTCATACCCCACCTTTTCCCCAATGGGGACCCAACGCAACGTACATTGTTCTTCTCTCTTCCATTTTATCCATAAAACAACCCTGCGAAGTAGGTTAGGCACAAGTGGGAATTCAAACCCAGGTCTTCATGATACTAGTCTAACACTGTTTACCACTATACCACACTAGCTAAAAGTACATTGTACACTATGTAGGAAAGAGCTGTCTGTAGCCTTAAATTTTGGGATGATGCCGTACTTAGAAACAAGGAATAATTCCCCCTATTCACTTCATCCATTCCAGGTATGATTTCATATCTCTCTGGCATGCTTCCCTATCATCACCCCAGCTTTTCTCCTTCTCTCATAATAGCAGAATGCGGGGCCATCTGCTGAAGCTGGAGGGTGAGAGATTCAAAACAGAGAAAATAAGGTATTTCTTCACACAACACATAGTTACATTGTGGAACTCCTTGCCCCAGGATGTGGTGACAGCTGCCAACTTGGAAGGCTTAAAGAGGGGAGTGGACATATTCATGGGGGATAGGGCTCTCCATGGCTATTGGTCAAAATGAATACTAGTCATGATGCATACCTATTCTCTCCAGTATTATCTTAGGTGCTGTGGAACACAGGCAAGATAATGCTGCTGCAGTCATCTTGTTTGTGGGCTTCCTAGAGGCACCTGGTTGGCCACTGTGTGAACAGACTGCTGGACTTGATGGGCCTTGGTCTGATCCAGCATGGCCTTTTCTTATGTTCTTATGACCACAGTCAATACTTGGATGGGAGACCTCCAAGGAAGACCTGAGGTTACTACGCAGAGGCAGGCAATGGCAAACCACCTCTGCACGTCTCTTGCCTTGAAAACCACATGAAGGGTTGCCATGAATCGACTGTGACTTGATGGCACATAATTATTATTGTTATGTGGGCAGGCAGTTGATCTAGACTTCCCCCCTTTCCCGGCAGGTTCTACTGACCCCGAACCTGGCCATTATCCAAGTGGGTTGATGCTCGACCCCGCAGGACAGAATTCAGAGTCTAAATTCAAGATTCGGAAGCCTATATTAGACCTTTAAGTAAAGCACTGCTGGAGGCATCTTCAAGAGACACCAAACGGCCCAAACTCCTACCGCACTTGAAGTGAATGAACGGCAGGTGCTCAGCAACTTTCAACTGCGGGCAAGCGCTAATGTGGATTTAAGAGCTTAGCTGCAGACACTTGGATTTGAAAGTTTGCTCTCTGACATCAGTGGATTACTTATATTTATTGCAGCACTAAAAACAGGCCGGGTGGCATACAGGGAAAGGAGGGTGGGAAGAAAAATCTTGGCTTTTGATATGCATAGCTGGAGAAGGCAGTCAATAAGCAAACTGAACTGGAACGATTTGTTTTCATAGACCTTTTACTTTTCTCATGAAAAAATACAATTAACGTCAGGGGACTGACTAATCCAAACTGGGCACTGAGGAAAGACTCGGTTTCTGAATCAGCTATGTCTCCATCCCTGAACAAACCTGTGCCTCAGATCCAGCTAAAAATTCAGAGAGAGGCTTTCCTCTCTCCTAGTCATATTCTGGAACATTCCTGAAGGACTGAACCAGGTAACTCATTCATATTATACTCAATTTTTGAACAAAAAACTGAGTATTGCCTGCTGTTTCTCATTCAGACTAAGGATCCAATCTCCTACTAACAATGAAGGCCTCGTTCCTCAGGACATGGCTTGCTTTTTGGGATGGCTGTCAGTCTCTTTCTCGAAAACTGGTATGTTGAGGAATAAAGCTGATTAGTTGGTCCTCAGAACAAGTGTGTTTTAATAATGCCCATTTTGTCCCCAAAGATAACACGATCCCCTTGCTATTTTAAACAACAGGGTCTGACCAACGGGATAAGCAAGCCAGCATTTGGACAAGCAAATAAATGTAACAAATCTTGCCAAAAGATAGGCTTCAGTGCTCCAGATTTCACCGGGGACCGCTGCAGAGAGGCTCCCTTATTTCCAACTCCTTCCCTTTGAAGCTGCTGAGGAGAGCATTAAGCTGGGTATTGTGCAAAATCTCATCATGCACTGCTTCACACACAGCTGGAACGGAAAGGAAGACAAGAATCGATTTCTCCGGCAGCTCTCTCAAGCCGCCCTCCCCTCTAATTGACAGGGCATCTCAATCATTGTAAAAAGAAACTGTGCTGAGAGAGAGAGAGAGAGAGAGAGAGAGAGAGAGAGAGATGGGGAAAGAGGGAGGCACTGGGCAAGGGAGCACAGAAAAGCAGAAGGGGTGCCATACGGTAAAGCTGTTTTGCTGCCTTGCATGAAACTGTGGCGCTGACGTTTCCCTTCTTCTTCTGAGTTCTGCCGGGGGGGGGGGGGGTCAACAAAACACGGAAGCAAATATAACCCCAGAGAGCCATGAAATATTCATCAAGGCAAATTGTTCCATGGGTGGAACAGTTTCCATCCCATTGACATGAAGGTAGCAGAAGAGAAGAATCAAAATCTGACTTAAGGAAACAAAATGTGGGGAAAAATAAGCATTCCATACTCCAGTTATTGTTATGTTTGATCCAGACATTATCTATCTATCTATCTATCTATCTATCTATCTATCTATCTATCTATCTATCTATCTATCTGTCTGTCTGTCTGTCTGTCTGTCTGTCTGTCTGTCTGTCTGTCTGTCTGTCTGTCTGTCTGTCTGTCTGTCTGTCTGTCTGTCTGTCTGCCTGCCTGCCTGCCTGCCTGCCTGCCTCCCTGCCTGCCTGCCTGCCTGCCAAATCTGGCAGGGTATGAGCTTTCATGTATCACAGCTCACCTGTGACTCACAAGAGCTCACATCCCGCCAAAAATTTTGTTAGTCTATAAGGTGCTACTGGATTCTTGCTTTTTTCTACTGCTGCAGACAAACACGGCTACCCAGTGTGATCTATCTATCTACCTGCCTACATGGCTGACTACCTAGCAGGGTATGAGCTTTCATGGGTCACAGCTCACTTCAGATAACTGAAGAAGTGATCTGTGACTCATGAGAGCTCATACCCCGCTATAAATTGGGTTAGTGTTTAAGGTGCTACTGGACTCTTGCTCTTTTCTACTGCTACAGACAGACATATAGGGCTACCCATCATTATCTATCTATCTATCTATCTATCTATCTATCTATCTATCTATCTATCTATCTATCTATCTACCTACCTATCTATCTATCTATCGACTGATCAATCGGTTAAGGCATCCATTGGCAACAGCACAATCACCACCTCTTTCTTTTGGACCAAACACCACTATAACCAGCTTCCTTTTCCTTTTCAATTCATTTTTGTATTTCTTTTTAAACGCAACGAGAGCTCAATATGCGTCTTCATCCCCCCCCCATGAGATTAGGAGCTTTGATTTACCAATGCAATGGTGGACACACTTTGATAACCTAAACATTTGGAGAAAGTAAAACAACATTGGACCGCACGCACCAGAAAAAAAGCGATTTGTGCTTTCAGGCGGCTGATGTTTCTCTTTTCAAAGTGTGAAGCCGGCCAGTGACTAGAGGCGCGGGAGAGAGCGCAACAGGTAAATATGCCCTACAGAGAGTCGATTTGCCATTTAGATGTTTACTGACAGATACACCCTGTGGTTGTATCCGAAATAACAACATTGCAGGGCTTGTTTACACCAGTGGTTTGCAAACTTCCCTCTATTTGCAGAACCCCGTTATCATTGACTTGTTTGAAGAGGACTTTCCCTGCACAGAGGATTCCAAGGTGCTTTCAGCGTGGTGTAGTGGTTAAGAGCGGTGGTTTGGAGCGGTGGACTCTGATCTGGAGAACCGGGTTGGTTTCCCCACTCCTCCACATGAGCGGCAGAGGCTAAGCAGGTGACCCAGGCTGGTTTCCCCACTCCTACACATGAAGCCAGCTGGGCGACTTTGGATTAGTCACAGTTCTCTTAGAGCTCTCTCAGCCCCACCTGCTTTACAAGGAGAGGGAAAGGGAAGGTGATTGTAAGCTGGTTTGATTCTTCCTTAAGTGGTAGAGAAAGTTGGCATATAAAAACCAACTCTTCTTCTTTTTTCAAGAAGGCACCCCTTGATTCACAAGGGGCCGGCCTGTTGCCTGCACACATCAGTGAATCTGCCCCTCTGGCTGCATGGTGCAGAAAAACATTGCTACACTGCTAAAACGTGGCTTGTCTACCACCACCTTTCCTCTCCCACTGAAGAAGTCCCGTAGATGCTAGTTTGGGCTGAAGATCGTATGGCCCTCTTGGTTTATTTACTTATTTTATTTTATTCAATTTTTACCCTGCCCTTTCCCAACCTAATTTGGGCTCAGGGTGGTTTCTGACATGACATGTCAGTCAAGCAGTTAAAACACAGGTTAAAACACAAATATTAAAACAAAATACAGAATTAAATAAATATTTCGTAAAGGTGAGTAGCAGTTGTGCCAGAAGGCCAATGATCTGTTCTGGTAAAAATCCTCAGGGATTTGCAAATATATATTTATAAATGTCTAAGGACTTATGAGGGAGGGGCATCTTATTTTCCCCTACCCCATTATTTCCTCTGATCCTTCCGTGAAAACCCCTCATTTTTTGCCGTCAAGTCACAGCCACAAGGTTTTCAAGGCAAGAGACATTCAGAGGTGGTTTGCTATTGCCCACCTCTGTGTCACACCCCTGGTATTCCTTGGAGGTCTCCCATCCAAATACTTGCCAGGGTCAAGGCTGTGAGTGTATGACTGGCCCAAGGTCACCCAGGAAGTTTCCATGGCAGAGTGGTGATTCACTGGGTATCCCAGATCCCAGTCCGACACCTTAACCACTACACCATGCTGGCTCTCCTGAAAGCCCTCATAGCCTCCACCGTTTCCTGCTTCCTTTTTTCCTTCCCACCCACCAACCAATTTACCCTTACCTGCCCCTCTGCCTTCAAGCTTTCCACCTTTCCCTCCCCCTGGCAGTCTTTTCCCAGGAAAACACCTGCGAGGTGCTGGCCACCAGTCTGGGCCAGGCTCAGTAGCGCAATGGGGAACCCACAAGGACTTGCAGAGTGCACCTAATTTCCCCCTGTATCCCCCTCTCCTGCTAGGAAAAGTTGAGGGCAGCAGGAAAAGAGGAAGACCCAACAAGAGATGGATTGACTCAATAAAGGAAGCCACAGCCTTCAATTTGCAAGATTTGAGCAAGGCTGTCAAAGATAGGACATTTTGGAGAACTTTCATTCATAGGGTCGCCATGAGTCGGAAGTGACTTGATGGCACTGAACACCCATCACCATTGGAACTGTCTGTTCTGTTCTGCAGATGTGGCCATTGATCCCTGAAGGGGGTGGATGCCTCTTCGTCTGGTGTCTCAGCTGTGACCATTCTGTCTTGAGTGACTCTGCTAGGAGTTTAGTCTCTTGATAGCGTCTAGATCCCGTACGACATTGCTCCCAGCTTCGCTGACACACAAAACTCCCCTCACCACGCTAAGGTATGAGTCCAAAAGGGGAAAAGGGGAAAGCCTGAACTGACCCTAGAAGCTAAAATGACTAAACTGAGGCTGTTGTACTTTTGTCACATTATGAGAAGACAAGACTCACTAGAAAAGACAATCATGCTAGGAAAAGTTGAAGGCAGCAGGAAAAGAGCAAGACCCAACAAGAGATGGATTGACTCAATAAAGGAAGCCCCGGCCCTCACTTTGCAAGACCTGAGCAAGGCTGTTAAAGATAGGATGTTTTGGAGGACATTGATTCATGTGGGCTGTTACCGCACTAGGTATTCCCAGCGATGTATTAAGAGACACTGTCCTTCAGTGTTACTCCTCTGAAGATGCCTGCCACAGCTGCTGGCGAAACGTCAGGAAAGAAAATACCAAGACCATGGTCACACAGCCCGGATAACCTACAAGAGCCAATGAACTCTGACCGTGAAAGTTTTCGACAATATTTTGATGTATTAAGAGTTTGGAAATGTTATAAAAAATACTGTTCGCACTATGTATTCCCACCGATGTATTAAGAGTTTGAACTGTTATAAAAAATACTGTTCGCACTTTGTTTGGCCCCTTTAGCTGTGAAGACATCTTCCAACCATTTATAAGCCGTGATATCCAAAAACCCTTTTAAAGCGATGTTTTTTATAACATTTCCAAACTCTTGATACATCGCTGGTAATACCTAGAGCAGTAACAGCCAGGGTCGCCATGAGTCGGAAGCGACTTGACGGCACTTAACACCCACACAAAGGCTTTTGAGCCACCTGACTGCTAGTCGGGCAGAAAGGCAAGAAATAAACTGGGGGAAAAATCCTGAACATACTACGCTGTTAGATAGGACCATCCAGTCCAGTATTAGTCCCTGTAAGGTCTCAGGGTGAAATCTTTCCTGGCCCTGATTCCCAAGCTCCTCTTTCATTGCAGATGCCAGTAACTCAAGCAGGAAATTTACTCACGCAAAGCACGCTCGACCACTGATCTATGGCCCTTCACAAAAACTTTAACACACCCCCCCCCCCTAAAATGGCAGAAGCCAAGCAACAGAAAATGCACTCCAGTCGTTCAAAGAAAGGCAGGCTGCAGGAAATGGGTGCTATTCTTCACGGGCAGCGTTGCCTGGCAATGGGCAATAGGAACCAGGCACTCAACTTCGTGTGGTATAGAGTGTCCAAATTAGCCAGGTTGAATATTTAGAAATAGACAGGCTGCTGGCAGAGAAAGTGGCACGCAGGCTGGAGTTTCAAAGCATGCCTAATTAGGAGGCAGAGCAGATAATGAGAGACACGCTACCCAGCCAAGAACGGGATCTTAGACAATTATTGGATCTAACAAAAGAGGCAACCAATGGAAGGTGGAGGACAGACATGCATGCATTGGTTTCTGCCGAAGTTGCGAGAAAAACAACAATGACGGGAGGGTAGAGAGAAACCCGCAAAACCTGACTGGCGGGAACAGCCAGTAAAAAGCCCACTCTTCACTTGAAGAGACACAATCGTGCCCTGGTGCAAATAACACAGCCAACGCTCGGTTTACATTCAGAAGAATACCCCTCATAAACAAACACATGAATACACGAAGCTGCCTTATGCTGAATCAGACCCTTTGTCCATCAAAGTCAGTATTGTCTACTCAGACCGGCAGCGGCTCTCCAGGGTCTCAGACAGAGGTCTTTCCCATCATCTACTTGCCTAGTCCCTTTAACTGGAGATGTGGGGGATTGAACATGGGACCTACTGGATGCCAAGCAGATGCTCTACCATGGAATCACAGCCCCTCCCCTACCACGATGGACACAAACAGTTAAAACAAATGTAAAACAGAGAGTGGGACCAGGGCACGGGAAAAATGAACTGATATTAATTTAAGGATTTCATCCAGAGGGGTTAATCAAAGTAACCCAGAGACAGCGGCCTGAATAGCCCATCCAACCTGATCTCATCAGAACCTGGAAGCAGGATTGGCCACAGTTAGTACCTGGATGGGAGACCACCAAGGAAGACCTGAGGTTGCTATGCAGAGGAAGGCAATGGTGAACCATCTCTGCTCATCTCTTAGTGTCTGTAGCTGCTCAGGTCGAAGGGTTTCAGCCCAAATTCAAAGTGCCCCCGTTTATGGTTGCTCACTTGGACAATTCCCCTCTTCAGGTAGGAATCCAGGAATTCTCCATCCTGAAACACCTCCTGGTCACAGGACTGGGCCTTGGTGGCCAGCTGCCTTCTTCTGGCAAGGCTTAGAGAGAAGCAGCCAGACTTCATTCACTGTCTTCCCCTGGCCTCGCCCAACTGACCCTCTTCACGGCTGCTCCTTTCCCTTCTGTTGATGGCCTCCCCTTGGCAACGGGACCCCCACCCCATGTTCCAGAAGCCGGGAGTGTCGTCACAATGGCCGTCTCCATGGAATGGTCAAAGCGGGCAACTGACTTGTGGCAACCTGAGCAGACTCAAATATCCAGCAGCATCAGAGGTTGTCCTGCTGCTCTCTGTGTTCCAGGACAGGGATATTAAGAATAAAGGGTCCTCAAAGACCATGGAGCTAAGGAAAGTGAAGGAACTCTTCTTTGGAGGCAGCATTGAGTCCTGTGGCTGTCAGACAGCAAGGGTGAGAGTACCCTTCCCTACCACCCTACAACCAGCAATACAGGCAGCTTCATCGCCCATTATTAGCCGGTGGTATGACAATGAAGAAGAAGAAGGAGGAGGAGGAGGAGGAGGAGGAGGAGTTGGTTTTTATATGCTGATTTTCTCTACCTTTTTAAGGAGAATCAAACCGGCTTGCAAACTCATTCCCTTCCTCTCCCCACAACAGACACCTTGTGAGGTAGGTGAGGCTGAGAGAACTCAAAGACAACTGTGACTAGCCCAAGGTCACCCAGCAGGCTTCCTGTGGAGGAGTAGGGAACCGAACCTCGTTCGCCAGTCCACCGCTCTTAACCACTACACCTCTCTGGCTCTCACCTGAATAGCCCTGAATAGCCTAATCTCATCAGCGGCTATGCAGGGCCAGCCCTGGTTAGTACTTGGGTGGGAGACACCCCCCCCCCTTCAGGAAGACCGGGGTTGATACACTGAGGAAGGCAATGGCACACCACTTCTGTTGATCTCTTGCCTTAAAAACCCCGTGGTCCCGAGGTCGGCTGTGACCTGACAGCACACAATTATTATTATTATTACCCAGGCGCCAAAACGAAATGCATGTTCCAAACCAGATGTGATGGAAAGAAGATATCGGGTGTCGTGAAATATTTCATGTTCAATTAAACTTGGCCTCCCCTGGGGCTCCCCTGTCCTCCCCAGAATGAGGGGTGCTGGTAAAGCATCCTGGGGTTTTGGAGCTAAATCAGGAGTCCCCTTTCCCTGCCTGCCACCTTTCTCCCGAGATCACTTCTCCAAGCCCCTTTACATAATTAAAATAAAATCCCACTCCATAATTTTGCGACACAAAATTGGCTCCCCTCAGAAGAGTTTTAATTTGAGATCACGGTGCGTTGAGAGTGTGACGCCTTTAAGCTGCCTGTGTGGAGAAAACATTCTTGCTACTCTTTCAGGAGGCTTGTCAGGTCACTGAAGGAGGCGTTCGTGGGGAGCGCTGCTTCGAAGTTCAATCCGACAGGATGACATTCGTGAGCGGATGGGAGATGCGTTAAAGGGATACGACAATGAGGGGAACAGCTCAGGTATTTTAGATGAGTAGAAATGCTATGGGAATGCAGGTGAAGGACGGATTCAGCAACTGCACTTTCCATTACAAAAGACTGTTAATTTGCAGCTCAGCAATTTACTGCTTGGCAAGTCCCTTCCCAAACAAATGAAAAACTTTATGAAAATATCACCCCTCCCCCAACAAAAACCCTCGTCATTAAGCACTGGGTACCCAAGGGCAGCACAGGTGGACATCAAGTTGAAAGCCAGAATTTTCTAGTGGTTCGAGTGTGAGTCTAGGATCTGGGAGACCCTGGTTCGAATCCCCACTCTGCCATGGAAGCTTGCCAGGTGACCAGTTACACACTCTCAGCCTAACCTACCTCACAGGCTTGTTGTGAAGATAAAATGGAGGAGAGGAGAACGATGTAAGCTGCTTTGGGTCGCCACCGGGAAGAAAGGCAGGATAAATAAATTACTTTGAGCTTTTTTTTTCATACACAGGGAAAACCTCGAAGTCTCAAGCAAAATATTAAGAACATGAAGAGATGAGTGTGTTCTAAAGAAACTACCATATGTCAAAAAGAACAGCTAGATTCAAGTCTAGTAGCACCTTAGAGACCAACCAGACTTTCGAGGTATAAGCTTTTGAAAATCAAAGCTCCCTTCAGCAGATATTTCAGAAAGACTTGTTAGCCCTCCGCAGAGCCCGTAAGCCGCGGGGATCAGAGCACAGATCTCTATGGAAAATCCCATGAGCAAGCTGCAGCCATTTGGAAAATCCATTTGGAAAATCCATGCATCACCCTGTTCACACAAAATGGAGATGACACCGGCGAGATCCCACAGTGTGAACAGAATGCCAAATTATCATATGCAGAGGGCTCATAAGAACATAAGAAAAGGCCCTGCCGGATCAGACCCAGGCCCATCAAGGACAGCAGTCTGTTCACACAGGGGCCAACCAGGTGCCTCTGGGAAGCCCCCAAACAAGATTGCAGCAGCAACATCCTGCCTGTGTTCCACAGCACTGAATAGAATAGGCATGCTCCTCTGATCCTGGAGAGAATAGGTATGCATCATGACTAGTATCCATTTGGACTAGTAGCCATGGATAGCCCCATCTTGCTGCCTCCCACCATACAGTATTTAGTCAAATGCAAGACGAGGTCAGTTGGCCAAGAATGTGGCATTTAGATTGTTGCCAAAGGTGAAGTGTTCTGCACAGATTACCCCCAAATTCAATATCAGGACACTTACTGCCTGTTTGCTTCCATGCTCAAGTCAAAGCATGAGCATTATCCTTCAAAGTCCTTCATAACCTGGGAGCCTGGTATCTATGGGGCCACCTATTCTTATCTGTGCCTTTACGATTCCCCACTCCTACACATGAGCGGTGGACTTTAATCTGGAGAACCGGGTTGGTTTCCCAACTCCTAGACATGAGCAGCAGACTCTAATCCGGAGAACAGGGTTGATTTCCCCACTCCTACATATGTGTGGTGGACTCTAATCTGGAGAACTGGGTTGGTTTCCCCACTCCTCCACATAAAGCCAGCTGGGTGACCTTGGGCTAGTCACAGCTCTCTCCAAACTCTCTCAGCCTCACCTACTTCACAAGGTGCCTCTTATGAGGAGAGGAAGGTAAGGTAATTGTAACTCACTCGAGACTCCTTAAAGGAAGAGAAAGTTGACACATAAAAACCAACTCTTCTTCTTCTTCTTCTCCTCCTCCTCCTCCTCCCCCCCTTGACAGGCTTTTAGCGACCCTTGGGAGAATGTTGCTCAGATTAATGGCTTGCTTTTTCTATCTTTTTATCTGTACTGTATTTCTTGATCGCGGTTTCTAGATTCAAGGTGGTTTTTCCTGCCATAAGCTGCGCCAAGTTCCCACAGACAGGGAGAAAAGTAGGATATCAATATTTTAAATAAGCCTATAATTATTCCTGCACACATTTTAATAAAGTGTACCATACTGGTCACAAATATGCGCACACAGTGCAAGGTATTAAGAATGATGCCAGCAGAGAGGCTTGCCAAATACTTTATGAACTACAGTATGATGCATATATAATAGGCTATATTTCTAGAATCCCTTGATCAAATCAAGATAACATATTAAATACTTATCATGAGGATCCTCTTTTCAATTGAAGGGCGAGAGGAGAATTATAATTGTGTATCAGAAATTGCTTAACAGCTGGAAAACTATAAGTGCAAAGAAAAGCGGTCTTCAGGACTGACCAAGATCATAATAATTTGTTCCTGAGCTGTATTCCGGAACAGATGTTTCATTTATTTCTCGGATTTATAGCCCACCTCCAGAAGACTCGGGATGGGTAACATTATGTTGTATAAATACGCACTCCCTCTCTTGCAAATAAAATAGACAAACTCTTACAGATGTTAAAACTCCACACTCACACCACCTAATCTACAGCTATGAAAACCATGCTAAGAAAAGGTTATGCTTTTGAGAGCCAAGGTGGTGTAGTGGTTAAGAGCGTTGGTTTGGAGTGGTGGACTCTGAAATGGAGAATTGGGTTTGAATCCCCACTCCTCCACATGAGCGGTGGATGCTAATCTGGTGAACCGGGTTGGTTTCCCCACTCCTACACATGAAGCCAGCTCGGTGACCTTGGGCTAATCACAGCTCTCTCAGCCCCACCTACCTCACAGGGGGTCTGTTGTGGGGAGGGGAAGGGAAGGTGATTGTAAGCCTGTTGGATTCTTTCTTAAGTGGTAGAGAAATTCAGCATATAAAAACCAACTCTTCTTCTTCTTCTTCTTCTATAAACTGACCACCTGTTTAAACCAGGTGAAAGCAAGGGACGGGAAAAAAATCCCCAAGGACAGGTTGTTTAGTCTATTAGGGTGTTCTGGAGACTTAATAAATTTGAACCACAGCCTTTCCTCCAGGCCCCTCCATTGACAGAAATAGCTTTAACGGGATTATTTATAGAATTGTATTGGGGCTAGAATTCTGAATTAGGATCCGAAAGACCCAGGTGCGAATCCTGGCTCTGCCATGGAAGCTCGCTGGGTGACCTTGGGACAGTCACGCACACTTAGCCAAGCCTACCTCACAGAGTTGTTGTGATGATAAAATAGAGAAGGTAGGTTGCTATAAGCCCCCCTGGGCTCCCATCGGGGATAAATGTGGGGCATAAAAGAAGTCAAACAAACAAACAAAACAAAGTAAAACTGCCTTTTGGTCAATAAACAGGGCCCCGGAAGTAGCTTTCAAAATCTAATCAAAATTTAAAAACAAACATTATAGTAAAACAATTCAGTATAACAAACAGCAAGTAATGACTTGTCATTAGGGGAATGAGCTTTAGAATTTCTTGCCTCCCCCAGCCTCCCATGTGTGGTTCCAAGCCTGAGAACTTCCTAGTTCCCAACAAAATTTGGTTTGTTCTCTTGCCTACAATACAGTCTCCAAAACATGGTTTAATCCTGGGATAATAAGGCTGTTACCGCACTAGGTATTCCCAGCGATGTATTAAGAGTTTGAAAATGTTATTAAAAATACTGTTCGCACTTTCTATGTATTCCCAGAGATGTATTAAGAGTTTGAAACTGTTATAAAAAATACTGTTCGCACTTTGTTTGGCCCCTTTAGCTGTGA
Organism: Euleptes europaea; assembly: GCF_029931775.1. Classification (NCBI taxonomy): domain Eukaryota; kingdom Metazoa; phylum Chordata; class Lepidosauria; order Squamata; family Sphaerodactylidae; genus Euleptes; species Euleptes europaea. The sequence continues at coordinate 110,261,818 of NC_079316.1, forward strand.
AGACATCTTCCAACCATTTTTTAGCCGTGGCATCAAAAAACCCTTTTAAAGCAATGTTTTTTATAACAGTTTCAAACTCTTAATACATCGCTGGGAATACCTAGTGTGGTAACAGCCTAACACTGGCCTGTACACAGGATGGTAATAAAGATTTATTGACATCCCTGGATTGGAATCCTCATTTGCAGGTGAGAGAAGAAACCTGTTTGCTTCCCGTATTCCTGCTTGGTCCATAAGCTAACGAACCCCCCTTTTCTGACGGTTCATCTTTCAGGATCCTCTGTTTTTAGTAACAGCGTAGAACAGGGGTGTCAAACATACAGCCCGAGGGCCAGATTTGGCTCCTTGAGAGCTCGCAAGCCAGCCAAGGCAGCCACCCCACCCCCCAGACCCGATCTGGGCTGGTGAAGGTATGGCCTGGCCCGACCAAGTGATATTTATGTCATATCCGGCCCTTGTAACAAAGAGTTCGACACCCCTGGAGTAGAAAACGCAGAGACGATTTTCTTGACTGAATCCCTCTCTGCTACATGACTTTGCTCATCTTACTTGAACTCTCCATGAAGCTTTTAGACATCGCTTTTGCCATAGGGATCCGATCTCATCACTGAGTGTCAGCCCCGGGCCCCAGTCCACCATGAAACAGAACTCAGCTCACACCAGAGAACCTCAGACAGTGGGCTACGATGGACATCGATCACAGTTCTGTTTCTCAATCCGTTTTCCTACCACAATATCGCCACCTGGCCTACGATGCTAGGTTTTGACTCAAAGGCAGCAACTCCAGATTTTTCTTTTGGATTGAATGCAACCCTGCAGACCCCAAGTCTAGAATTTGATAGTTTAAAACTTAAGAGCAGGGGCTGCCAACCTTTTCTTTAATGAAAGTTGCATCTGAGTAAAGGAATGTTGCCCAAGCTCTTCCCCCACTCCGCCACCCACCCCAGGGCATGCCATGAAGTTTTTGCCTGGCGCTAGAAATAGAACATGGACTAGGAAGAACACCAGAAAAGAGCAAGAGTCCAGCAGCACCTTAAAGATTAACAAAATTTCTGGCAGGGTATGAGCTTTCGTGAGTCACAGCTCACTTCTTCAGATACAGCTAGAATCATAGGAAAAAACCCAGAAACGAGGCTGTCAGAGAGTCATCCTATGGAAAAATCAACCCAAAGCCTGTGTCTGTTATGTGCCATCAAGTCGCTTCTGATTTAACAGTGCCCAATGAATTAACCATCTCCAAAAATATTGTACCATTAATAGCCTGGCTCAGGTTTTGCAAACTGTTGGTCGTGTCTTCCTCTATTGAGTCAATCCACCTCATGTTGGGTCTTCCTCTTTTCCTGCTGCCTTCAATTTTTCCCAGTATGACTATCTTTTCCAGTAAGTCTTGTCTTCTCATGTCCAAAGTATGATAGCCTCAGTTTCATCATTTTAGCTTCAGCGCCAGTGTGAGAGCCAGCATGGTGTTGTGGTTAAAAGCAGCAGACTCTAATCTGGAGAACTAGGTTTGATTTCCCACATGAAGTCTGGGTGACCTTGGGCTGGTCACAGTTCTCTCCGAACTCTATCAGCCCCACCTACCTCACAAGGTGTCGGTTGTCGGGAGGGAAAGGGAAGGTGATTTTGAGCTGGTTTGATTTTCCTTAAAAGGTAGAGAAAATAGGGGTATAAAAAACAACTCTTCTTCGTCTTCAAGGGAGAATTCAGGCTTGATTTGATCTAGAACCCACTTATTTGTCTTTTTGGTGGTCCACGGTATCTGCAAAAATCTCTTCCAACACCACAGCTCACATGAATCAATTTTCTTCCTGACTGCTTTCTTCAATTAAGTTAGCTTAACATCTGTTCCGGGTAAATTAGTGGAAAGCATTATTAAAGATAGAATTGTCAAGCATATAGAAGGGCAAGGTCTGCTGGGCAAAACCCAACATGGCTTCTGTAAGGGTAGGTCCTGTCTCACTAACCTATTAGAGTTTTTTGAAAGCCTCAACAAGCATGTGGACAGGAATGAGCCTGTGGATATTGTGTATTTGGATTTCCAAAAAGCTTTTGACAAAGTCCCCCACCAAAGACTGTTAAGCAAACTTCATAGGCACGGGATAAGAGGACAAGTCCTCTTATGGATTGAGAGCTGGCTGAAAAATAGGAAGCAGAGAGTAGGAATCAATGGTCAGTTCTCACAATGGCGGGATGTGAGCAGTGGGGTGCCTCAGGGATCTGTGTTGGGACCGATGCTTTTCAACCTGTTCATCAATGACCCGGAGTTGGGGTTAAACAGTGAAGTAGCCAAGTTTGCAGATGACACTAAATTATTTAGGGTGGTTAAAACAAAATCGGACTGTGAAGAGCTCCAGAAGGATCTCTGTACACTGGAAGAATGGGCATTAAAATGGCAAATGAGATTCAATGTGAGTAAGTGTAAAGTGATGCATATTGGGACAAAAAATCCCAACTTCACATATACACTGATGGGATCTGTGCTGGCAGCGACAGACCAAGAAAGGGATCTTGGGGTGGTAGTGGATAGCTCTATGAAGATGTCAACCCAGAGTGCGGCTGCTGTAAAAAAGGCAAATTCCATGCTGGCTATAATTAGACAAGGAATAGAGAATAAAACTGCTGATATCATACTGCCCTTGTACAAATCTATGGTGAGACCACACTTGGAATACTGTGTACAGTTCTGGTCACAACACCTAAAAAAGGATATTACAGAACTTGAGAAGGTGCAGAAAAGAGCAACCAAAATGATTAGGGGACTAGAGCAACTGTCCTATGGGGAGCGGTTAAGACGCTTAGGGCTGTTTAGCTTGGAAAGAAGGCGGCTGAGGGGAGACATGATAGAGGTCTATAAAATTATGCATGGTTTGGAGAGAGTGGACAGGGAGAAGTTTTTCTCCTTCTCCCATAATACTAGAACATGGGGTCATCTGCTAAAGCTGGAGGGTGAGAGATTCAAAACAGATAAAAGGAAGTATTTTTTCACACAACACATAGTTAAATTGTGGAACTCCCTGCTCCAGGATGTGGTGATGGCTGCCAGCTTGGAGGGATTTAAGAGGGGAGTGGACATATTCATGGAGGAGAGGGGTATTCATGGCTGTTAGAATGGATACTAGTCATGCTGCATACCTATTCTCTCTAGTATCAGAGGAGCATGCCTATTATTTTGGGTGCGGTGGAACACAGGCAGGATGGTGCTGCTGCAATCATCTTGTTTGTGGGCTTCCTAGAGGCACCTGGTTGGCCACTGTGTGAACAGACTGCTGGACTTGATGGGCCTTGGTCTGATCCAGCAGGGCCTTTCTTATGTTCTTATGTTCAATGTCCAACTTTCACATCCATACATAGTAATGAGGAATACCATAGTAATGCAAAAGCCTAGAGTGCATCTTTTTGTGGACACCTCCCCCCCGGGGGGGGGGCTTCTAGGGGACGTAAAAGCTACTCAGTTGCAGTTGGCAAGCTTCTGGTAGCTCATGAGCTACCTGTTGGAGACCCTTGGCTTAGAGGGATCTAAACTGGTCAGCAAACAAACACATGTGTTAGGAAAGCAAGAAGGGAAGGCAGCATGGTACAGCCTGATCTTGTCAGATCTCGAAAGCTACGCAGGGTCAGTACTTGGATGGAAGACCACCAAGGAAGGCTCTGTGGAGGAAGGGAAACTACCTCTGCTTTTTACTGCCCCTTGCTGGACTCTCCATGAGTCGGTTGCGACTTCACTGCACCTACATATGTATGCAAGACAGATGGGGAGGGGCTGTGGCTCAGTGGTAGATCATCTGCTTTGCATGCAGAAGGTCCCAGGTTCAATCCCCAGCATCTCCAGTTAAAGGGACCAGGCAAGTAGGTGATGTGAAAGACCCCTGCCTCAGACCCTGGAGAGCCGCTGCCACTTTGAGTAGACAATACTGACCTCAATGGACCAAGAGTCTGCTTCAGGATAAGGCAGCTTCATGTGTTCAAGAAATCAAGGTCTGCTCAAAGAATAACCTGAGTGGCACATACATATTATTTTAGTTCCAGATTCTCTGCAACTGTCAATGCCACCAAGAACTCCGAAATGAAAGGATACACTTTCACAATGCGATAGAAAATATATTGAGAAAAGGGAATATATTAGGTTATCCGTCCCTACTTCCCCAAAAGATACTTCAAATTTAAAAGGATTGCGGTGGGGGGAAAGCCTATAACATTAGAAGCCTTGAAAGAGAAGAGAACAAACAGAACAGGGCTATTTAATTCAAAGGGCTAGAAGAATGAGACTATAATGAGGCGTAAAATCATTTCATAAAAAGGTAAATTGGCCTTTCATGTTCACGCAATTATACAACGGAAGAACGAACTGGCAAAACCCATTCACTGTGAGATGTTAAAGAATTTAGCAGAACTAAAAATCAAAATCAAAAGAGGAACCTAATATATGAGCAACCAAACTGCTAATAATGCAGACAAGGCCTTTTGAGGAAGGGGGAGGCCCACATGCCTAGGTCAGGTTTCGTACATTTGGTGGGCAGAAGCCCTAAACTTTCAATTCCATTGCTCTTTTTCCATGAAAACGAATAGTTTTGGGGAAACATGGCAGATGGGAAACCAGTGCCTGACAACGTTGCCTCTTTGCCTACACAACCTTGGGCCAAAGTGAAATTGTTAGCCACAAGAGTCTTTGGTTTTGGTACAACAGATTCACATGCCTCCTCTTCTGGAATAGGATATTCTGGAGTTCCAACACATGAGGATCACATAATTGCTAGGTAGGACTCTTCTTTGGTTTTCTAGTGCATGATGAGAGGGCAACGTGTCCCGAGGAGGGCAACAAAGATGGTGAGGGGTCTGGAGACCAAGTCCTATGAGGAAAGGTTGAAGGAGCTGGGTATGTTTAGCCTGAAGAGGAGAAGACTGAGAGGGGATATGATAACCATGTTCAAATACTTGAAGGGCTGTCATATAGAGGATAGTGCCGAGATGTTTTCTGTTGCCCCAAAAGGTCAGACCAGAACCAATGGGTTGAAATTAAATCAAAAGAGTTTTCATCTAGACATTAGGAAGAATTTTCTAACAGAGCAGTTCCTCAGTGGAACAGGCTTCCTCAGAAGGTGGTAAGCACTCCTTTTCCCTGGAGGTTTTTAAGTAGAGGCTAGATGGCCATCTGTCAACAATGCTGATTCTGTGACCTTAGGCAGTTCATGAGAGGGAGGGCATCTTGGCCATCTTCTGGGCATGGGGTAGGGGTCACTGGAGGTGTGGGTGGGAGGTAGTTGTGAATTTCCTGCCTTGCACAGGGGGTTGGACTGAGCCTGGTGGTCCCTTCCAACTCCATGATTCGATGATTATTGTACCTCATGATGTAATTCTTGGGATAGGAGATATTTTGCTGGTTGACCGCTAGAGGGCTCAGGAGCTATAGTCTCTACCTGGCTCCTTTCAGTCCCGTTCAGGTTTGGCTGGGATTCAAAACCACAAACCTTCTAGTCTGTGTACTGTGTACTGGTACCCGTGGCGCAAAGATTCTTGAATGTGCTTTGGAAGAAGGGGAAAGCACTTTGTTCTCCCACAATTCAGCACTTCCCCCCAGCAGCTCCCTGTTTCCTTCTGGCCTGGCTAGACAATGCTCCCAGGTCTTTCCGGAGTCAGTGTGCATGCATTTCTCAGCATTTATTTATTTATATCCCACTTTCCTCCCTGTAGTTGGGACTCACAGTGGCTGTTACAACATCGTTCTCCCCTCCTCCATTTCTCTTACAACGACAACCCAGGGAAGTAGGTAGGGTTGCCAGGTCCCTATTCACCACCAGTGGGAGGTTTTAGGGGCGGAGCCTGAGGAGGGCAGGGTTTGGGGAGGGGAGGGACTTCAATGCCATAGAGTCCAATTGCCAAAGCAGCCATTTTCTCCAGGTGAACTGATCTCTACCAGATGGAGATCAGTTGTAGCAGCAGGAGATCTCCAGCTACTACCTGGAGGTTGGCAACCCTAGTGACAATAGAGAGAAAGAACCAGAGAGGGGAGTGAAACACTGAATATTTTCCCTCTGAAAACCAAAGCAGAAAATTGTCCATTAGATCAGGCTGTTATATGGCTTTACTGTTTTTAACACTCTGCTAACTCTGTGTATTTTTTTAAAACGTGTATATGTATTAATTAATTGCTCACTGTGATGACATCTTGGTCAAAGATAACCCATTTAGAAATGTGATTATTCTCGGGGTGTAGGAAAAGGGGGGGATGTTTCGCAGTACATAGAATGGATCCTTGCTAGGTCATCAGGTGGTAAAGTGAGTGTACGACAGAATCAAACATGGTAGAAGAAGAAGAAGAAGAAGAAGAGTTGGTTTTTATATGCTGGCTTTCTCTCCCACTTAAGGGGGAATTAAACCAGCTTACAATCACCTTCCCCTCCCCACAACAGACACCCTGTAAGGTAGGTGGGGCTGAGAGAACTCTTAAGAGAGCTGTGACTAGCCCAAGGTCACCCAGCTGGCTTCATGTGGAGGATCGGGGAAACCAACCCGGTTCACCAGATTAGCATCCGCCACTCATGTGTAGTGGGGAATCAAACCTGGTTCTCCAGATCAAAGTCCACTGCTCCAAACCACCGCTCTTAACCACTACACCATGCTGGCTCTCAGTGCCCACGACACCCATGAAACCTTTCAGGGCCCCAGTGCCCACGACACCTTTCCTGGCACCCACTAAGTGTTTTTTAGAAAGTGGGTGTGGCTACAGGGGCATTCTTACCCGTAGGGTTGCCAGCCTCCAGGTACTAGCTGGAGATCTCCTGCTATTACAACTGATCTCTAGCTGATAGAGATCAGTTCCCCTGGAGAAAATGGCCCCTTTGGCAATTGGACTCTATGGCCTTGAAGTTCCTCCCCAAACCCCGCCTTCCTCAGGCTCTGCCCCAAAAACCTCCCACCGGTGGCGAAGAGGGACTGGCAACCCTACTTGCCCAGCTGGACCTGTAAGAGGCCACTGGAGATCTGCCTGGCTGTGCTGACTAAAATAATGTTGCTTCCACGGATGCTGCCACCAACGTTGGTCAGATTCTCTTCGCTCTTTCCCAATGTAAACTACCCCTCTTGGGATTCCTCCATGGCTCCTCCTTCTGCTTCTCTGCTTTGGCCATTTTGTAGTTGCGCCTTCCACCCTGTATGGGAATGCCAAAGGTGCCCACAGGCTCAAAAAGGTTGGCGACCCCTGGTTTAAACACTTAACAAACTATTGTGCTTTCCTCAGCATGTGTATGTGTGTGTTGGGGACCCTCTCGTAAAGGTAGGTTTCGCGGCCACCTGCCCTAGCTGTCCTAACGTTCTGACACGTCTCAAATGAATCTGGTATATAATTCCGCAGTAAATTGTAACAATTGTTCTGAGATTTATGGCTGTATTTTCCTTGTCTACATGATTATATCTTTGGCTGACGCTGCTAGGCTGTAATTGTATGGTAATTCCCTGTGTTTATGACTGGTGCTTATAATATCTTTGTTTTCCAAGGCAGTGTTGTTTAACAAACAAGAATATAATTCATTGGGGTTTTTTTTAAAGACACAATAAAACAAATGAAGGCCAAACCAGTAGGTGCAAAGTTAAAATAGAAGGTGAAGAAGGTTAACACGTCAAATGTCAAGAAAAATGTAAAACAGAGAGTTGCAATTTTTTTAAAAGTGTATTTTGTCACAATTCTGTCTTTCTTTAGTGGACATCACGGCAGTCTTAATTCTGCACTGTAAACACACAGCACAATCCTAAGAACTTTCCCCAAGAGTAAGCCCCACTGAACAGACCAGCAGAACAAGAAACCCACATTTAGGGTTGGGGAATTCCTGGAGATTTGGGGGTGGAGCCTGGGAAGAGCAGGGATCTCCGCTGGGTATAAATCCACCCTCCAAAGTTACCATTTTTCTCCTAGGGAACCAATCTCTCCAGTCTGGAGACTGCATACTTCTGGGAGATCTGTAGGCCCCGCCTGGAGGTTGGCAATTATATCTGGCACAAGTCCTTGTCCCAAGCTCCCAGCTCTAGCATCTGGGCTCTAGGAACGGCCTCCAGGTTTGGATTCAGAAACTAACAACTTTTAGCGGTGAGGACAATCATGGGCCTGGAGTAGGGTTGCCAACCTCCAGGTAATGGCAAGAAGGAAACACCTGTGCTGTAACATACGCAGCGGGCAAGAATAAACAGCACGGAGCTCAATACAAATCAATATCAAAACACTGTATTATACAAAATTGGTGACCTAGTGCTTAACACCCAATAGTATAATCAAAACAATATATATACAAATAAACAAACAAGACATTCTTTTACATGTTTTTGTAGCAAATTCTTTCAAAGTTCTTATCAAAGTTCATAAACTGAATAGTGCAACTGGAAATGAAAATGATATCTTCTTCTTGCCTTGGCGGCTAAGGTAAGGTAAGACTTCTCAGAGAAGTCTTCACAGCCAGAAAGGAAATTGTTCAAGGAACGTTTTCCGGATTAATTTTAAACGTTTTCGCCACTAGGGGGCTTCGTCAGCACCATGGCAGCTACTATATCTGCTCCTGCTCCTGCTCTGTTCTCTCAAATAGGCATTAAAGGCATGCCAACTTCAAATGAGAAAACGATAATATAAATGTAGGCATTAAAAACATGCCAACTCTAGGTGAACAAAAGCCAACAGGGGAATAAACATAAATACATAATACAGAAGCATTCAATTCAAACCACTACAGATAGACCCCGTGGACTACAAAGTTCCAAATAAACTTAAAGACCCTGCCAAAGCAGGTCAGTGACAATAGTCATGTAAATGGAGTCTTTTGCCAAAGAGGGTCTAAACCCGGGCCAGCTGGCTAGACTACAAGCAATTGGACCCGGGAAGAAGCAATTGGACCGGACAAGAATGTAGGTGGATCCGAGCTTTGCGTTTCGCTTGTTCAGCTTCTTCAGCTTGTCGTCCAGTAATTTGCTCACTGAAGATAATAGCAGAAGACCTCCTGCTATTACAACTGATCTCCAGCCAATGGAGATCAGTTCACCTGGAGAAAATGGCCCCTTTGGCCATTGGACTCTATGGCATTGAAGTCCCTCCCCTCCCCAAACCCCTGCCCTCCTCAGGCTCCGCCCCCAAAACCTCCCGCCAATGGCGAAAAGGGACCTGGCAACCCTCGCCTGGAGACCAAGCCTTAGGATTCCCCGGTCCTCCACATGAAGCCAGCTGGGTGACCTTGGGCTGGTCACAGCTTCTCTGAACTCTCTCAGCCGCACCTTCCTCACAAGGTGTCTGTTGTAGGGAGAGGAAGGGAAGCAGGTTGTAAATTGCTTTGATTCTCCTTAAAAGTTAGAGAAAGTCAGCGTATAAAAACCAACTCTTTTTCTTCTTCTTCTTAACCTACTGGTGGCAGCGACAAGGATTGTTGTATGTGCTGGGCTGGTGGTTGAATAAAGCTGGGGGAGGCGAACTCCACGCTGAGGTCTAGCAGCTTGAGACATGGTCCAGATAAGTAAACTCTACACACACACCCTGGGTTGCCAGCTCTGGGCTGGAAAATACCTGGAGATTTGGGGGCAGAGCCTGAGGAGGGCAGGGCTTGGGGATGCCATAGAGTCCAACTGCCAAAGAGGCCATTTTCTCCAGGGGAACTGATCTCTGTCGGCTGGAGATCAGTTGTAATAGCAGGAGATCTCCAGCTATTACCTGGAGGTTGGCAACCCTATGCAGGGCCCATCTGGCCACAGCCTGAACACATGCAGTTGAGCCGGGCGTATGAAATCTTCTCCCAAAACACTTTCTCATGTATGCAGATGTCGAATTTGCAATTTGGTTTGCAAGAACAGGAGAGAAATAAGAAAACAGGTCTTTCTCTCCCCCTACAGCTGTTCCAGCCCTGACCTGGATGGCCCAGGCTAGCCTGATCTCGTCAGATCTCAGAAACTAAGCAGGGTCAGCCCTGGTTAGTATTTGGATGGGACACCACCAAGGAAGTCCAGGGTTGCTATGCAGAGGAAGGCACTGGCAAAACCACCTCTGTTAGTCTCTGGCCATGGAAACCCCACAAGGGGTCGCCATAAGTCGGCTGTGACTTGACGGCACTTTACACGCACACAGCTGTTCCAAAAACTTTCAAGTGGGTGGCTACAAAATTTTAGCAAAAAGGCAGAGTAAAGTCTTTCATAAGGTAGGAAACATATTTGCATAAAAGGTACAAAACCACTTAATGGTCTTGGTGAGGGATCCTAAGTCCCTTTGACAAGCCCGATTATTCTAAAAACCCTAATTCCATTATGTGTTTCCAGCAGCCAGCAAGGGCACATTTTTACTAAGTGCAGGTCAGGAGGGCGTGATTGATGTTGACAAAAAAAATATATTAAAGGTTAGATAGATGTGAGGCTATAAAACATTTCAAGCTGCTGTCCCACTGAGAGGGGGCATTCAGCTGACAAGTATGAGGTTATTCCAGAACAGGGTAACACTGCCCTCCTGCATCCTTCCGGCACATGCTGGGGAATCTAAAACTGGCAGCCCCCCCCCCCTTCAAGGATTTGTAGAAACGCTTTGTACAGGCTCATATACAAATTGAAATAGGGTTGCCAAGTCCCTCTTCGCCACCTGCAGGAGGTTTTTGGGATGGAGACTGAGGAGGGCGGAGTTTGGGGAGGGGAGGGACTTCAATGCCATAGAGTCCAATGGCCAAAGCGGCCATTTTCTCCAGGGGAACTGATCTCTATCGGCTGGAGATGAGTTGTAATAGCAGATCTCCAGCTACTACCTGGAGGTTGGCAACACTAAATTGAAAGGATGGTTTTGGCACAAGCTTAAACATAACCCAGTGCATACTATTTGGAGTGCATACTATTTGCCAACCTCCAGGTAGTAGCTGGAGATCTGCTATTACAACTGATCCCCAGCCGATAGAGCTCAGTAAACCTGGAGAAAATGGTCACTTTGGCAATTGGACTCTATGGCATTGAAGTTCCTCCCCTCTCCCAACCCCGCCCTTCTCAGGCTCTGCCCCCAAAATCTCCAGGTATTTCCCAACCCAGAGCTGCCAGAACTTCAGAAACCTGTTGTAATAGCAGGAGATCTCCAGCTACTACCTGGAGGTTGGCAACCCTACTGGCAACCCTTAAAAAAAGCCAAAATTGAATGTGACCATCTCCTGCTATTACAACTGATCTCCCGCTGACAGAGATCAGTTCCCCTGGAGAAAATGGCTGCTTTGGCAACTAGACTCTATGGCATTGAAGTCCTTCTCCTCTCCAAACCCCGCCCTTCTTAGGCGCCACCACAAAAACCTCCCGCTGGTGGCAAAGAGGGACCTGGCCACCCTATCTGGGACAGGCCAGAGGCTCATGCCACTTGGCTGCGATGGTTCAGTTCACGCAAATTCTGCCGCTATGCGCATCCCTCGACGAACAATACCGCAAAAGCAAAAAACGCCTTATCTGGAATAATTATAGCCACTCGGTTGTTTCCTTCCAGTCCCCCCACCCCTTCTGCAACAAAACCTAGGCAACGTTTGCTCTTAGACGCTGATCTAATGTCCTGCCTAATCTCCGGCTTACAACCATCATGTTTAACAACAGATATGGCATTAAACAGACAATGCAACCCTCAAACCATTTGTAGGCAATAACTTTTTCTCTGATAGCAAAGAGAGCATTAATGAGAGGCAAAAGGACAGCTGCCAATCAGGAGAAGCAGCCTGTTGCCCCAGGAAATTAAAAATTATATGCCGTGACTGATACCTTGCTATCTTGCTTTCAAACACTGAGAAGGAATGGGGAGGGGTGGAATCACAAACTCTTCCTTCTATTTTACCGCTGTTGTTCTCACTGCAATGCAGACATGTCACCGACCCAGTAAAGAGTTCTGTGAACACTTGACAAATGTGTGTGCTTGAGTAATCTGCCATGCGCCAAGCTTCATATAGGTGGGCATGACCCACAGAAATTCAGAAAGTCCGGTATTCAGTGGCGGCAATTACATGGCAGAAATGTTAGCTTCTTACCATGACCAGAGAAAATAATCACGACAAATATTTGTACTCTTTTTGGGGGGAGGGAAGAGGGGTATCATAAGAACATAAGAAAGGCCCTGCCGGATCAGACCCAGGCCCATCAAGTCCAGCAGTCTGTTCACACAGCAGCCAACCAGGTGCCTCTAGGAAGCCCACAAACAAGACGACTGCAGCAGCATTATCCTGCCTGTGCTCCAATGCACCTAAGATAATAGGCATGCTCCTCTGATCCTGGAGAGAATAGGGATGCATCATGACTTGTATCCAGTTTGATTAGTAGCCATGGATGATCTTCTCCTTCATGAATATGTCCACTCCCCTCTTCAAGCCTTCCAAGTTGGCAGCCATCACCACATCCTGGGGCAGGGAGTTCCACAATTACACTATGTGTTATGTGAAGAAATACTTCCTTTTATTTGTAAGTACACACTGAAAACAACTTTGCTTTGGTGCTCAATGTTTATTCATCAAAATGAAGAAAAAAAGGAGGGGAATAAAACCCAACTTAAAAACAAAAGCTGGGTACCCAAGGTTGGGTGAAAAGAAAATATATGTAAGTCTATGCATAAATACTGAAAGTATAATTTATTAGAAGCGCTATACAAAAGTTAAAATTATTTAAAAGCATTAAAATAGCACAATGGCATTTCCTGAGGGTGATAACTATAACCACAAACCAACTGCGTTTCGGCCTATGGGGCCTTCATCAGTGGTTAATTAAAACCCTTTGTAAACCTGCACACATTTACAGAAATACATTAATGAATACAAATACAAACAGTTCAAACCCAACCAGGCATGTGTATATGTTGTAAATTCTATTCTCAATTACTCAAACATCTGGTATAATAGGTTCTTGTTGTAATACTGGTTAGTATAAGTTAGTATAAGTCTCTCGAAACTATCTCAGACACAGCGAGCAGGCCTGACATGTGTGCAGGTATCAATCTAGTAAAGGTTGACCCTAAGGACAGCTTATGGATCAGTCACGAAAAATGCTCTGAGCAAATCGGAAAAGCAGTGTATAAACATTTTAAACGAATAACAATTAGGTGTCAACCTAAAAATAATAATAATAGAAAATTGGCCCCATGCGATAGTTCTATTATCTGCATCCTAAGGTTTCTTATATATTTGCACACGTGTGCACTCCTCTGTCAAATTTATTTACTTCCTCCAGTTTTCCAACTGATTAGCATGGCGTATTAAATCAATTCGTCCCTGGCTGGTTGCTCTCCACTGGGCGACAAGATCTCCCACTTTCCTGCCTGCTAAAAGCCCCAATCACAGGGCCAGACAGCCAGGGGAGTGCTGAGAATCTCACAGTGCCGACAATGGACACAATTATAGACGCATTGCAAATGGTTTCCAGCGTGAAGCTGTCAAGTCAGCCAAAGGTAAGCCTGTTTCGGTCTCTTTGATTTCCACGGTAGTAGAAGCAGCAGCACGTGCTTTTCATTTTAACTGAGGCCGGATTTTGCCCTCCCTCATTAGGCTAATCGGCAGATTATTTTGTAAGGGTTCAGCGCAGGACACGAGAACATCATTATCTGAAACGGCAGATTAAAATAGAACAAGCAAACCAACCACCATACATGGGCAGAGGCTTCGTCACATAGCTTGAACATTTTTCCAAAGATAACCCGTGGATTTGATTATTCCTGAAGAGGATCCTTTCAAAATTGCAAAGAGAAGATGTGTAAAAGAAGAGCCAGAAGCAAAAACATTACAGATTTGGGGGAAGAGGGGAGAAGAAGGGGGCGAATAATTCAGAGAAAGATCAAAAGCACAGTCTTGGGTATATCCAAGATTATACAGCACTTACTTTAGCAGTATCTCAGAATCACTGAAGCAACATTTTCAATGACAAAACCCTTGCATATACGCCATACCCCCTTTAAACAGCTATGTGTTCTTTTGTTGTAGACTCATGGAATACAGAGCTATTAGGGTTGCCAACCTCCAGGTATTAGCAGGACATCTCCTGCTATTACAACTGATCTCCAGCCGATAGACATCAGTTTCCCTAGGAGAAAATGGCTGCTTTGGCCATTGGACTCTATGGCATTGAAGTCCCTCCCCTTCCCAAACCCCGCCCTCCTCAGGCTCTGCCCCAAACACCTCCCACCAGTGGCAAAGAGGAATCTGGCAACCTTAAGGCCTATCTGTATGTGTAAAGTGTCGCAGCTGACTAATGGTGACCTCAGCAAGGGGCTTTCAAGGCAAGTGAGAAGCAGAGGTAGTTCTCCATTGCCTTCCAAGTACTGACCCTGCTCAGCTTCCGGGATCTGATGAGATTCGGCTATACCATGGTGCCTTCCCTCCCAGAATGCAGGCCTATAGAACTATTTATATCCACAGTCACTTAAGCCTGGATTCAAAGTATTATCCTTCACACAGTCAGGATTCTCATCGGTGTGCGCACCTGGAACCACACGAACAGCATCAGGTATAAACCAGGCAAATCACACATACTAGGCCAAATTCACTCCACATGCACAATCTTTCCAGTTCCAGACACAGATATACGGATTATAGTTTGGGCAACTTGCATGTACATTTGTCGAGGAAAATCATCCAGTTTTAGGGACAGGTGATTCACGTAGATGAAGACACATTCTCAAGGCTCGGAACCAGCCCTAACCATGCAAAAGACATTACCATAGCCCAAACTAACTACATTAGGCCTTCTTGAGTCAGCCAGAGAAGAAGAGGAGGAGGAGGAGGAGGAGGAGGAGAAGGAGGAGGAGGAGGAGGAGAAGAAGAGTTGGTTTTTATATGCTGACTTTCTCCACCACTTAAGGAAGAATCAAACCAGCTTACAATCACTTTCCCTTCCAATCCCCAATACAGACACCCTGTGAGGTTGGTGAGGCTGAGAGAGTTCTAAGAGAGCTGTGACTGGCCCAAGGTCACCCAGCTAGCTTCATGGGGAGGTGTGGGGAATTAACCACTTCACTACACTGGCTCTCTTAAATTACCATCCAAGAACTGACAAATGGGTTGAAGGGCAGAATTCCCACCCCCTCTTATTTACCCTGAATGGCACAACAAGGAATCAAAGTCTCAAGCCCTGCTGTTTTATTAGGGTCAAGAATTCATAGAATCAGAGAGTGTGAAGGGGCCATAGAGGCCATCTAGTCCAGCCCCCTGCTTAATGCAGGATCAGCCTAGAGCATCCCTGACAACTGCTTGTCCAGCCTCTGCTTAAAGACTGCCAGTGAGGGGGAGCTCACCACCTCCCTAGGAAGGTGATTCCACGGTCGAACAACTCTTACTGTAAAAAAATATTGCCTAATATCCTTTTTGCCTGCAATTTAAACCCATTATTGTGTGTCCTATGATCCTATGCTGCCAACAGGAACAGCTCCCTGCCCTCCTCAAAGTGACAGCCCTTCAAATACTTCAAGAGAGCAATCATGTCCCCCCTCAACCGCCTCTTCTCCAGATTTAGGGTTGCCAACCGCCAGGTGGTGGCTGGAGATCTCCCGCTATTACAACTGATCTCCAGGCAATAGAAATAAATTCCCCTGGAGAAAATGGCCGCTTTGGCAATTGGACTCTATGGCACTGAAGTCCCTCCCCTCTCCAAACCTCACCCTCCTCAGGCTCCACCCCCCAAAATCTCCAGGTATTTCCCAACCTGGAGCTGGCAACCCTATCCAGACTAAACATTCCCGACTCCCTCAGCCTTTCCTTGCAGGGCTTGGTCTCCAGGCCCCTGATCATCCTTGTCGCTCTCCTGTGCACCCGCTCCATTTTGTCCACATCCTTTTGGAAGTGAGGCCTCCAGAACTGTACACAATTAAAAGGTCATAAAGCATCTAAGAGCAGGTACATCTGCAGATAGGAACAAGTATTCTCTAAACCAATGGGTGTGTGGGTGTAGATACATAGATCCCCTGTGCACGCATCGGGTCTTTCCTGATGCATGAGGTGATGCCACATCACAACGTTTACTTTTCCTTTTATCCCTCAGGTCATGAGCAGAGCTTGGACTGCAGTACTGCAGCTTACCACTCTGCGCCACGAGGCTCTGTAGATACATAGATAAAGCTAGCCATAAATCCCAGATTTTAGTTCTGATGCTTACTCTAGGTATCGTTACATTTACTAAACGGCACAAATTCTGCTGCCATCTCTCCAACCCCACCCCACCCTGGATACCTGCTTTGTTCGGGGAAAGGATCAGAGACAGAACTATTGACAGCAACAAAATGAGAAAGCAGAAAAATATCAGAAGTAAACTCCATTAACGGGGCAGTGGAGACTGGCACGGTGCTTCAGGCAAACAAATAACGTCCCCGTGATCAATAGAATCGAATGCTGCTGATATATCACACAATCTCAAGACTCCGCAAGGCAGAAGAGTTTGCACGAATAAGTCAACCTTTGCAATCTCTTCTGGGAAGTCCTGGCAGTGCGCTACTCTGCAAGGGAACAGAAAGCATGACCCTGTGACCGAAACACACCATTGGAACTGCAACTGAAAATAGAAGAGGAATCCCACATGGCAATTCAGACATCCCTACAGCCTATCAAACACTTGGATCTTCCTTCAGTTTTCTTCCCTCTAGATAGTAGGGTTGCCAGAGACTAAATGGGGGCTGGAGATCTCCTGGAATTGCAGCTGATGTCCAGTCTACAGGGGTCAGTTCCCCTGGAGAAACAGCTGCTTTAGAGGGTGGACTCTGTGGCATTATACCCCACTGTGATCTATCCCCTCCCAAAACAGAGGAACTGTTTGACCACCGTGTGAGACAGGATGCTGGACCCTCACTGGTCTGATCAAGCAGGACTCTTCTTATGCACTTATGAAGCAGCTGCTCTCCATGAGATGCTACTAAAGCAATTGAGCCATCCTACCGGCTCCTGGGCATGACCCACAGCCGATAACCAGCACCATTCCATGCCCTGCCTGCAAGCTTCTGGAGTTGAAAAGGAAACAGTACTCAACTCTATATGCAAAAATATCAAAAGTGAATTACAATACAGTGAATATGACAGTGGATTGCAAACAAAGACTTACAAACAACCTAAACAAAAATAAACATTAACATCAAACATAAAGTTCATCAACTGAGTCCAAATGACTTCTAGAGGATATAAAATCTCATTTATAGTCCATTGGAACTTGCATGTATCTTGATGCTTAATTTTCTAAAGATCAAGTGATATCTTGATTCCTTGTTGAAGGTAAGTAAAGATGGAAAACGCCTTCTGGAATTTTTTGAAACGTTTTTTCGCATATAATGCTTCTTCAGCCTGTATGATTGAAGTTTTAAGGCGCCAAACTAAGGGCTGCAGCTTTCCTTAGCAAAGTTCTTTGGCCTCTAAGTTCCTCGAGATGAAGCTTCTGGAGGCATGTGGTTGATTGCCACCAGAAACCAAATGTTGGACAAATGCTGGCCTCATTGGCTTTGGTTCGATCCAACAAGGCGATATTAGGCTTGTGGGCTTAAGAGAGGCACCTGGTTGGCCACTGTGTGAACAGACTGCCTGACATGATGGGTAGGGTTGCCAGGTCCCTCTTCGCCACCTCCAGGTGGTGGCTGGAGATCTCCCGCTATTACAACTGATCTCCAGCTGACAGAGATCAGTTCCCCTGGAGAAAACGGCCGCTTTGGCAATTGGACTCTATGGTGCTGAAGTCCCTCCCCTCTCCAAACCCTGCCCTCCACAGGCTCCACCCCTAAAATCTCCTGGTATTTCCCAACCCAGAGCTGGCAATCTTACTGCCTAGCTATAAGGAGGGAAAGTGTGTCAGGTTTCATTCATGTGTGGTATAAAAAACAAGCTGAAACTGCTCCCTTGAAGTGACATTTTGCTATGCGGGAGATATGCAAGAAAATTTATTTATTTTTAAAACTTCTAATCCACCCTCTATCCCAGCCAAGGCTGGGCTCAGAGCAGCTAACATCCATTAAAACATCATGCAGTAGTTGACACAACATAATATACAAACATCATTTCAATTCCAAGCCAAAGTTGTCGGACACTAAAATTAGCCCGGAAAGAGCAGTCAGGATAGGGCTGCCAGGTCCCTCCTCGCCACCAGCGGGAGGTTTTTGGGCTGTAGCCTGAGGAGGGCAGGATTTGGGGAGAGAGTCCATAGGGTTGAACTGCCAAAGTGGTCATTTTCTCCAAGTGAACTGATCTCTATCAGCTGGAAATCAGTTGTAATAGAAGGAGATCTCCAGCTAGTACCTGGAGGTTGGTAACCCTAGTCCCCACTCAAATCAGCCCAGATGATGTGAAGGGATGGGGACCTCAAACCTCTGCCAAATGCTGCTGCTGACTTTAAAGGTAAAGGCAGTCCCCTGTGCAAGCACCGGGTCATTCCTGACCCATGGGGTGACATCACATCCCGACGTTTACTAGGCAGACTTTGTTTACGGGGTGGTTTGCCAGTGCCTTCCCCAGTCATCAACACTGTACCCCCAGCAAGCTGGGTACTCATTTTACCGACATTGGAAGGCTGGGAGGCTGAGTCAACCTTGTGCCGGCTGCCTGAAATGGACTTCTGTCAGGATCGAACTCAGGTTATGGTACTGCAGTACTGCAGCTTACCACTCTGCGCCATGGGGCTCTTGCTGATGACTTTAGAGTAGAAAAAAAAAGCAGCATCAAGGTTGCTTATTGAGGAACATATAGAACGGAAGTAACATCTGGTCTAGGTTGTACCATGTCAATTTGAACATAGTATCAGCACCACCCAACCAATCCAGATCCATCCCAGGGTTTTTTTTTTTTGGGGGGGGGGGTTGCTTTCAGTGTGGAACATCCTCGGCCATATGAATCAGACCCTCAGTCCATCAAAGTCAGTATGGTCCACTCAGTGGCTCTCCAGGATCTCAGGCAGAGGTCTTTCACATCACCTACTTGCCTACTCCCTTTAACTGGAGATGCCAGGGATTGAACCTGGGACCTTGTGCATGCCAAGCAGATGCTCTAACACACACACACACACACACACACACACACACACACACACACCTCAGTGCTGCTGAAAGATCATCCAATCCCATCCCTATACAGCAGAAATCTTCCATACCCCAAACAAATGTTTACAACACACAAAAACTTCCTTTACCAACTATTACGTACTCTATTCAGAGCCTTTCCCCCCCTTTTTTGCGGGGAAAAAAATCAAAGAGATTAACAAGAGAAGTATGAAATTGCACATGGATGAAAACAGCCATCTGGCTATCTCCTGAAAAATATTCTGCTGCTTTTAGATGGGGGCTGGGGGGGGGGGGGAATTGGGCTAGGCAAACTGGTGAAAAGACCCTTTCTTTCCTGCTGGAATGCAGAAAAACTGTCCACCAATAGTACCTGGTTGATACGCCCTGGAGAATGAGTAGGGTTGCCAAGCTCCAGGTACTA
Source organism: Euleptes europaea (assembly GCF_029931775.1). Taxonomy (NCBI): domain Eukaryota; kingdom Metazoa; phylum Chordata; class Lepidosauria; order Squamata; family Sphaerodactylidae; genus Euleptes; species Euleptes europaea. Next base: position 110,281,203 of record NC_079316.1, read on the forward strand.
GCTGGAGATCTACTATTACAACCGATCTCCAGTCAATAGAAATCAGTTCACCTGGAGAAAATGGTCGCTTTGGTAATTGGACTCTATGGCATTGAAGTCCCTCCCCTCCCCAAACCCTGCCCTCCTCAGGCTCCTCCCACAAAACCTCCCGCCGATGGTGAAGAGGGACCTGGCAACCCTAAAAATGAGGTGGTAAAAAGTTGTTGGTGGTTGAAACAACACTTCAGACTGCAGGGGGTGGATTCCACTTTTGAACGATCCTATTCATTAACAAAAAAAACCTAAAAAACTCCCCGAAACTAGAACGTTAGTACAGAAGGGAGAGTGTGGGCGGTTTCCATTTGCAGGGAGTTTTTGGTGTTCTTGTTATACAGGGAAACAGTGTAAAAGGGAGCTATCCATTCAGCCGCCTCAATCTCTTGCATGTGTAAATCATGCATAAGAGCTGAACTGCCAATTCTGGCTTGGAAAATTCCTGGAGATTTAGGGACAGAGCCTGGGGAATGCAGAAGGAGCTCAGAGGAAATAGGATGCGGCAGAGTCTACCAGCTGAAACTGCCATTTCCTACAGGGGATCTGGCTTCTGCAAGTTGGGAGATCACTCGTAATTCTGGGACAACTCCAGGCCCTACTGGGAGGTTTGCCCCCCTACCCAAGAGAGGAACAGCCAAGTGGCGGCTCTATCTGCAGACATGACCTGCCACTAATGGATCGGGTTGCCAACCTCCAGGTACTAGCTGGAGATCTCCTGCTATTACAACTGATCCCGGGCTGATAGAGATCAATTCACCTGGAGAAAATGGTCGCTTTGGCAATTGGACTCTATGGCATTGAAGCCCCTCCCCTCCCCAAACCCCACCCTCCTCAGGCTCCACCCCAAAAACCTCCCGTCAATGGTGAAGAGGGACCTGGCAACCCTACTAATGAGTCCCCGGGGAGGGGATTGCTCTGCAGCACCCATTACCCCATGAGCAAACTCCAGGCCCAATTAAGTTCCTTCTTCCAGGAAAGGGTTTGCAGGTTTCAAGGAATGCAGATATTTCAAGAAAGAAAGCAATTGCAGTTGCATGCCAGAAGGAAAGGCAAACATGGGTGAGATCAAAATACCCCCCAGTAAGGTTGCCAACCTCCAGGTTCTAGCTGGAGATCTCCTGCTATTACAACTGATCCCCAGCCGATAGAGATCAATTCAACTGGATAGAATGGCCACTTTGGCATTTGGACTATATGACATTGAAGTCCCTCCCTTCCCCAAACCCCGCCCTTCTCAGGCTCTACCCCAAAAACCTCCCGCAGCAAAATACAAATTTCTCTAGGATTCTTCCTCCTGGTGCCAAATAGAACGGGGATAACCCCTATTGATGCATTATCTGAAGTTCCGTTAAAGGCAAGTTTGGATACGCGGTTCAGCCAAGAAATGTTCAGGGCAAGAGGTTTTGGATCAGGGCCCCTGAATGGCTTCAGTTCAGCTATGGATTGGATGCTCCTGATGGCCTGACTTCCCTGGCAAATTTGGAGCGGTCTCTGCCAGCAACAGATAAGAATCAGGCCCTGGGGCGAATGCGAGACAGCCCTCCACTCTGCTGCCGAAACCAACCAATCAAGGCTCTTCCTTCCCTGCCATGCCTATTTCGGCTCACCAACATGATGGATGGGAAGGTGGCCGAGTTGGAATTCCCCCTCCTTAAACCATGGCCTAAGGGGAATACCACAAAACATGGTCCAGGCCTTGCTAGGGTTGTCAACCTCCAGGTGGTGGCTGGAGCTCTCCTGGAATTCAAATTCCCCCTTCATAAACCATGACCTAAGTCAAGTGACTAAGGGGCATATCACAAAACATGGACTGGGCCTAGGGTTACCAACCCCCAGGCAGGGCCTGGGGATCTCCCAGAATTACAACTGATCTCCAGACTACAGAGGTCAGTTTCCCTGGAGAAAACAGTATCTTTGGAGGAGGAGCAGAGTTGGTTTTTATACCCTGATTTTCTCTACCTTTAAGGAGTCTCAAAGCCGCTCACAATCACCTTCCCTCCCTCCACAAAAGACACCTTGTGAGGTAGATGGGGCTGAGGGAGTTCAGAGAGAACTGTGACCAGCCCAAGGTCACCCAGCAGGCTTAATGTGGAGGAGTGGGGAAACCAACCCTGTCCTTGAGATTAGAGTGCACCCCTCCTAACCACTACACCACGATGGACTCTATGGCATTATACCTTGCCGAGAGCTCCCTTCCCACCCAAAACCGTGCCCTCCCCAGGCTCCGCCCTTAAATCTGCAGGAATTTCCCAGCTCAGAACTGGCAACCCTAGCAGGGCCGCCCCAACCACAACGATCCTGCTTACTCAACTTCAACTGCAAATCCACAATGGCCATTTTTAGATCCCATTTAACAAAGACTGATTTCTTTAGCTTTGTATCAATTTATTCCAAATACAAAAAACAAAACAAGCCAACAGCAGGAACTGGCAGGCATTTCACTGAGTCTGGACTTAGGTTTGCCAAATGCATGCACTAAACGCGATCCACACAATCATAAATTACGAAAACGCATTCCAGTCCTAGATTGACACAGAAGATAGATCATGTCTTCACCGCCAACCAGATTCCTTAAAAGAATTTCTTGTGGGGCCTGTTTTTTTCCACGCAAGACAAGCAAAGGAGAGATTCCTTTAAGAGAAAGATTCTTTGCTGAAATAATGCAAACTAATGTAAAAATTTTGACGTGCCATTCCAGTGGCTAATTGCTTTGGGTGATGGAGAAATTTTGGGGCATGCCAACCATTCAGGGGAAGGCCGTTGCGGCTTTGCCCACACCCACCCACACATAAACTGTTCACCATGGTTACAGGCAAACGACACAGGTAAATCAGCAAAGAATGAACAGAAGAAGTATAAATGTCGGGTCGAATCTTTGGGAGCTATCTAGGACGAGATTTCTCCCCTCATGATAAAAATGATCCCAAGACCAGAATGGCATTACCAAATAAATAAATAAATCAGAATGCATTCACACACAAAAATGGCAACGCAGTCAAGTGTAAACTACGCATAACCCTGCCCCTCTTCTCTGGCGAACGCTCCTCTTTCATCCCCATGCTCTGCCTTTTCCATTTGACAACACACTGCTACCCACAATGCTCTCTCTCACGCACGCACGCGCATGCACGGACACACAGCCAAGCACGCACGCACACACACACACACACACACACAGAGGCTGGGAGGAAAGACACCCACCCCCTGACACCCCCTCCCATCCCCTCCAAGGAAGCCAACTTACCCACAAGTTCTGTTTCATTCACAACTAGACGTCCTCTGTTCTCCCCACCCCGCCCCCACCTCAGCCAGGGAGGGTGGGCTCTCTCCCCTCTCTTCTGTGGCAGGGAGGGAATAAAGGCCCCATGGAACTGGAAACACTGCTAGGCAGAAACCCGTGGAGTGCAGAACAAAGAAAAAAGCCAGGGCCACCTTAATCTCTGCACAAGGCAGCCAGGAGCTATTTTCAAGCTGGTTCCCTCGCCTCCTCTGAGGGCATCCTGTTCTCTCTCTCTTTCTCGTTCTCTCTCTCTTTTTCCTTTGCCTGTCCGGCTCCTGCACAACACACATCAATTATTCATCGCTTGTCTCCCCGTTTCCAGGCAAAACCAATCACAGATGGAGCCTTTTGCTAATGGGCTCCCGCCGTACACGCCAACAGGCTACTTGCGCTCCCAGCGACAGCCCTCCAGAGACAATAAAAGAGAGAAAGAGAGAGAGAGAGAATCAGCTTTAGAACTTGGCACTGTAGACCTGGAACGAGCCAGAGATGGGGCATGCGGTGGCACCGGCGTGACACTGCTGGGGGAAGGGGAGCAGAGCATGTGTGCACGCGAACGTGTGGCAACAGCATCATTATGAAAGGTGGCACCTTTAAACACCCCCCCCCCCACCCTAGATAAGAGACTGGGGAGGCAGGCAGGAGGGGATAACCGAACACTAAAGGAAAATTTCTCACCTCAGCTGCACGTTCTCGGGGATGATGGGTTTCCTTTCGCTGTCTCTAGTGGGTCCATCCCTTCGGCTCCCCCATCATATCCATCTATCACTTACGTGAGCACGCACGCACACACACACACACACACACAGATACACACACTAGCGGAGACCGCCACTTTGCCAGAAGGAAGAGAAAAAAGAGGAGGGGGGATGGTTAGAGAGAAAAATACAGGCAATCTCGCCTTTCAAACTTGCAAGGAGGCGTGGGGGACGGGAATATCAGGACAAAGGGTTCTGTTTTCTGGGGCGCAGCCAAAAAGCTCAAACCAACCCCCCCCCCCCATCCCCGCCATCATCAATGAATCAGAAGCAACACTTGTTCGAGTGTGTCTAGCAAACCTTTACGGGTGCCTGATTGGGAAAAAAGGAATAGGGGAAAAGAAAAGGGGCTTCTCTAGGAGGGAAAGTCAACGGGTGGAATGGATGGATGGATGGATGGATGGATGGATAGATAGATCCATACATACATAGATAAATAGATAGATACATACATACATAGATAAATAGATAGACAAACAGATTTATTAAACACAGTCATACACCAGCATACAACGGGTAGGTTTTTTTCCTCCCATCCCCGGTTTGGAAATAGTCTCGACTATATCCATGTAAGTAGTTGTGCTGATTAAGAGTCCAGAATGAAAGACACTTCTGGTTTTAGGTGGTATTGGAGACGTTGGAGGCTTCCTGCCTGAGCCCCCCGCCAAAGGGGAGGAGGAAGTGAACAGACACCACCTGTACCAGATTATGAATGGTATATGGGCATAATTTTGGCATGAATCACTGAATGGGAGAACAACAACAAAAAACCCCGAATAGCTGCATCTTCTTCCTGTGTAATCGATTACCACGGTGGAATATTATGTCATGGTGGGTGGATCTGGGGCCAAAGTTTAATTAGGCTTTCTTCATCGCATTCGGCAGGTAGCCCTGGTGGGAATATTCCCCTCCCCCGCTTTTGCAAGCCTTTATGTAGTCGAAGCTGAGCACAAAAAAACCAAATAAATAAATACAAATGGGAAGCAATTGCAGCCAAATTGTTTGCTCGTCATTCGCACGTGTCTGGAAACAGTATGGCAGAAAAGGACAAATATGCATGATTAGCTTGCAGAAAAACCATAGTTGCTGTACAGCCGAATTCCAGATAAATGTGTTTTTCTTTGACCTAATTATTTTCTCCACATTCTTACACTGGAAGACTGTAATGTGGGAACCAGCCAAGGACAGCAGAATGCTTAGGATGCTTCAAGGAGTTCAACTCAAGTTATCTGTATGCTTAAGATTGCCAACCTCCAGGTGGTGGCTGGAGATCTCCTGCTATTACAGCTGATCTCCATCTGACAGAGATCAGTTCACCTGGAGAAAATGGCCGCTCTGACAATTGGACTCTATGGCATTGAAGTCCCTCCCCTCCCCAAACCCTGCCCTCCTCAGGCTCCACCCCCAAAATATCCAGGTATTTCCAAACCTGGAGCTGGCAACCTGATGTATGCCGTAGTTCTGGGAAAATGAAGGAAAAGGACAAAACATGGAACCAGACACTGAATTCAGCTTCCTGAGATCTTTCATTATCTTACACATCGGGCCAACTTTCTAGTCCTCAGGGCTGCAAAGAAAACATATGGTCGCGTGGACGACATCTGACAAAGTCAGAAGGGCAGCTGAGAAAGAGCAAAGTTCCTTGCACCTCAACCTGACTACAACACAAGAGGAGAGCTATGCTAAGGAGAGTTGCTCCCTCTTAAGCCCACTGATGCTAATGGGTTTAGAAGGATGCTGAGGATGGCCCTGTGTATTATGTGGTGGTGGAAAGTGCCATTGGGTCACAGATGGCTTATAGCAACCCCATAGTGTTTTCAAGGCAAGAGGCATCCGGAAGTGGCTTGCCATTGCCTGCCTCCGCATGGGCTAGGGTCGCCAACTTCCAGGTACTGGGAAGTCAACACAAACAAAAATCAATGGTGCAACAGCCAAGCTAAAAAGAATATAAAGCAGCATGAAGGCTCAAATTGTAACAAAATATATAATACAACATACAAAGATGAACCCTAAATCCCTGCATAATGCCAATGGGAATCCACAAGTGTGAAATTAAGCACAATAAAATGTACAGTCCAGCTATATATACACACAAATGTCACAAAGGACACAAATCTAACAATGGAAAACAAGAAGTTCAATCCACAACATGTGTGCATTGCAGAGTAGAAGCACACAGTCCGTATGAAGCATAGGATCCAATGGAGCAGGAATGCGAATTCTAGATAATTAAGCACATTTCAAAGAATCTCCTTCAGCTTGTCCATTGTTAATTCACACAAAATACTCCAATCAAGAAATGGGTGGATAAATCTGCAAATAGACCTCAGAGGGTTCAGTCTTGCTCTTCCTTGCAAATAGGTAGAGTTGCCAGCCTCCAGGTTTTTACTATGACATCTTATTAAATATGCACAGTCTTACTCTTCATCCGATTAAGAAGAGCAAGACCGAACCCTCGGAGGTCTGCAGATTTATCCATCCATTTCATGACTGGAGTATTTTGTGTCAACTTCCAGGTACTAGCTGGAGATCTCCTGCTGTTACAACTAATCTCCAGCCGATAGAGATCAGTTCCTCTGGAGAAAATGGCCACTTTGGCAATTGGACTCTATGGCATTGAAGTCCCTCCCCTCCCCAAACCCCGGCCTCCTCAGGCCCCGCCCCAAAAACCTCCCGTCAATGGTGAAGAGGGACCTGGCAACCCTAGCATGGGCTTAGAGAGTTCGGAGAGAACTGTGACTGGTCTCCCAGTAGGCTTTTGGTGGAGGAGTGGGGAATTGAACCCGGTTCAACAGATTATTGTCTGCCACTCTTAACCACTACACCACGCTTGCTCTCTCCCTCTGTCACTTATAAAGAGATTGAAAAGTGAAGAGGCAAGGATACAATCATGGGCCCTTCTTTTGAAGTTACAACTGGGCTGCAAAATTGGCTGTGAATACCCAGTCTTGCCTTTAGAGTGGTAGAAAAGGGCAAGAGTCCAGTAGCACCTTAAAGACTAACAAAATTTTCGGCAGGGTATGAGCTTTCATGAATCACAGCACACTTCTTCAGACTCTGTTCACATACAGGCCCTTAATACGCTCCAATAACCTGCTATTAATTCATTTACCCCAGAGGTGTTATCTTCAGCACAGAACCAAAAGCAGCTCTGAGATCAATGAATGCAACATATAGCTGCCTAGATAGTTCATGTGCATATTTAATAAGATGTCATAGTAAAAAAAACAAACACACACACAAACACACACACAATGGTTTAAAGCTGAATGTCCCCACCTAAATCCAATTTGTTCTAGAACCAGCAAATCATTTTCAGACACCCACTCCAGTGGAATCCGACAGTATCACCCTGATGTAGGATTGGCAGATCTGGGTTGGGAAATACCTGGAGATTTTGGGGGCTGAACCTGAGGAAGGCAGGGTTTGGGGAGGGGAGGGTCTTCAATGCCATAGAGTCCAATAACCAAAGCAGCCATTTTCCCCAGGTGAACTGATCACTGTCGGCTGGAGATCAGTTGTAATAGTAGGAGAGCTCCAGCTAGTACCTGGAGGTTGGCAACCCTGCCCTGATGTGATGGTGTCACTTCTGGGTTCAAGTGACATTGCACCATTGAAGTGACAATGGTTTCCCCACCCATGATTTCTCCATTTTTTTCTTCGCTGCCCTACTGAACAGTGGTGGGGGATCATGGCCTCTGGTCTGGAGGTCTACTACCAGAGTAGAAGACCTGGCTGACCTAGTAGGAAGAGAGGCGCTCAGACCACACAGACTTTTTCAAACTGCCACCAGCCTCAGTGTTGTTGGGGGGTGGGGTGGGGTGGGCAGAATCCCAGGGGGAAAAACCAAAAAGAAAAAATAAGGCCTTGTTCTGATCACAGAGTATCTAGAAGTGACCCTTGTCACTTCTGGTTAGCTCTAGGAATTGCCAGGAACTCTATTGGCAGAACGAAGAAGAAGAAGAAGAAGAAGAAGAAGAAGAAGAAGAAGAAGAAGAAGAAGAAGAAGAAGAAGAAGAAGAAGAAGAAGAAGAAGAAGTGGTTTTTATACCCCGTTTTTCTCTACTATTAAGGAGTCTCAAACCGGCTTACATTCCCTTCCTCTCCACACAACAGACACCTTGTGAGGTAAGTGGGGCTGAGAGAGTTTGGAGAGAGCTGTGACTAGCCCAAGGTCAACCAGCAGGCTTCATTGGGAGGAATCAAACCCAGTTCTCCAGATTAGAGTCCACTGCTCATGTGGAGGAGTGGGGAATCCAACCTGGTTCTCCAGATTAGCGTCCACTGCTCTTAACTACTACACTATGATGGCTCTATCTATTTTTCTTTTTAAAATTTTCTCCCCAGGATGATAACAGCCCTGGCCCCAGTTTCCACCTGCTGATGAGGCGAGCATGGACGGACAGCCAGGGCCTTAATTGCCTGGAGGTCTCCCACCATAAGCAGACAAATGGGAACCCTTCTAATAAGGAAAAGTAATACTAGTTTACTTTGTAGGGTTGAGATGAGAATCACTGAGACAACATAGAAAAAAATCTTTGCACACTTAGGAAAAAAACAACACTGTCCATTTTTCTTTGAGCAGCACATGCAGGATTGAAGATGGGATTTTGAATATTTTTTTCCCTAGCAGGCACATTCAGACTGTTTTAAAATTCAGCGTCTTGACAAGACATAAACATGATTTTCAGTTCCCCAACCTCCTTCCTTCATCCCCCCCCAGCTTATTTACAAGTTTACTTTTCTTTTAAGAAAAAAAAGAGGTTTGAATTGTGGCCCGTAAAATTGATATTAAATAGGGTTGCCAGGTCCCTCTTTGCCACCGGCGGGAGATTTTGGGGGCAGAGCCTGAGGAGGGCAGGGTTTATGGAGGGGAGTGACTTCAAAGTTATAGAGTATAATGGCCAAAGCAGCCATTTTCTCCAGCTGAATTGATCTCTATCAGCTGGAGATCAGTTGTCATAGCAGGAGATCTCCAGCTAGTACACATGAACACATGAAGCTGCCTTATACTGTATCAGACCTTTGGTCCAGCCAAGTCAATATTGTCTACTCAGACTGGCAGCGGCTCTCCAGGGTCTCAGGCAGGGGTCTTTCACATCACCTACTTGCCTGGTCCCTTTAACTGGAGAATCTGGGCCTTGAACCTGGGACCTTCTGCATGCCAAGCAGATCCTGAGCCACAGCCCCTCCCCTGGATGTCGGCAACCCTAATGTTAAAAGTGATGTTCAAATTAAAATAAGTCATGTTTTTATATTGAATTAATAATGATACACTACAAAGCCGGAAGCCAAGAGTCTTTCCCTCTTTTCTGAAGGAAAAGTAGCCGTTTAAGTTGTGGCCAAAACAAAAAACAGCTTTTTCCTGACACGGCATCCGGTGGTAAAAAGCCACTTCCTTTTCAAGCACAGCTTTCATAAAAAAAACCCTACTGAGCCATCCTACTGAGAAATTGCCAGGGATTTTATTTGGCTGACTTCAATTTTAACAATAAGTGGAAAGTGTCAGGAAAAGGTAACTGGCTGACACTTTTCTTTGCAAGCAGTTATTGCACGTTGCATAATGCGGATATTCACTCTGAAAGAAAACCGGATACCATTTGTAAAAACAACATCCATGATGCGACACTGTTAAAGGCACGGCATTACAGGCTATCACTTTTTCATCCAGATGGTGCTTTGATTCACGAACTACCTGTAGAACTGAGAAGACGCACGTAGGGTTGCCAACCTCCAGGTGGTGGCTCCCACTATTACAACTGACCTCCAGGTGATAGAGATCTGTTCCCCTGGAGAAAATGGCCGCTTTGGAAGGTGGACTCGATGTCATTATACTCCGTTGAAGTTACTCTCCTCCTTAAAACTCCGCCCCCAAAATTGCCAGGTATTTCCCATCACAGAGCTGGCAACTTTAACTCTGTGACATTACACCCCTGCTAAGCTGCCTCCCTTCCCCAAGGGCCACCTTTTCCAGGCTTGACCCTCAGATCCACTGGAAGAGGAAGAAAATCAGGGTATAAAAACCAACTCCTCCTCCTCTTCCTTCTTCTTCGATTCTCAAACTGTGCATTAGAGTGCAGTGGTGTGCTATAAGAAGGGATTTAATGGGGATTGGAAAATTAAGCCACTGCACAGCTCTGGTCCTAGTTGCAGAGGGGCCCACCCACCTAGAGCTGCCAAGCTTCATCCCCAGCTCCCAATGCTCACTTCTTAGGAAAACCTGAAAGTGATGGTGGGAGCTCTTGGAATTGCAAGAAATTCTGTAATTTTACCATAGAATTTCTGGTGATCCCTAGAGCTCCCCACAACAGACACCTTGTGAGGTAGGTGGGACTGAGAGAATTCAAAGAGAACTAATTCTGGCCCAAGGTCACCCAACAGGTGGAGGAGCGGGGAAAGCAAACCCAGTTCTCCAGATTACAGTCTGCTGTTCATGTGGAGGAGCGGGAAAACCAACCCAGATCTCCAGATTAGAGTCCACCGCTCATGTGGAGGAGCCGGGAAACCAATCCGGTTCTCCAGATAAGAGTCTGCTGCTCATGTGAAGGAGTGGGGAAACCAACCCGGTTCTCAAGATTACAGTCCGCTGCTCATGTGGAAGAGTGGGGAAACCATCCCAGTTCTCTAGATTAAAGTCTGCCGCTCATGTGGAGGAGTGGGGAAACCAACCAGTTTCTCCAGATTAGAGTCTGCCGCTCTGAATCGCTACACCACGCTGATTTACCTATGTGGAAACCATAGAACCAACATTTTAAAGGGTAACATGCCACATCCCATGGGCAGCAAACCCCATACACATTTTTACACTCTTCTACTTCGCTCTAATAACAAAAGATAAAACGTATAGTTTCAACAGGACCTACACACCCTTGTGTTCTTGCACAATTCCTATGCGTTTCCATCAGCCGTGTGTGTTTCTGGTAAATTTGTTTGCAATATATGCATTTTTGACTTGGGCGTTATTTATGCTTTTGAGGATTACTTTCAAGGTCTTTCCTCAGCTGGGCCTGCAATTATATCCCCTCTCCTGGGCAAGAGGTCAGGGATTTCATTTTTAAAGTCACTACCCTTCTCTCTTTGAGCAGAAGCGGCTTCGAGGAGACAAATCACTTATGTAGAAATTATGTACTTACGTTTCCCTTTGACAAATCTTCCACAGGTTCCTAATCCCACCATGCCAATGGAAATATCACTTTCTGTGGTGACATTTGAGTCACAGTTGTCAAAGCACTGCAGTTAAATGGATTCAATCACCCTTCATAGCACGTCTCCTTTTGGACAAGGGGTGGTTTATCATTGGGGGGAATTAATTGTACCCGGCCTTTCCACCACCCCCGCCCCCCTCTCGGGCAAATTCCCAATCATTTTCAAAGATTACTATGTTTAAGCCCCGATGATGGCTGTGTGTCAAATTACATCACAGGAAATGTTGTATCTTGGGGGTAGCTATGTAAAAGGGTCCCCTCTGACATCTTTTAATATCAAGGTGGAGATGGAGAGAGACTGGCCATCTTGCATCTGGCAAAAGCAAGAAGAACAAGCTCAGAATGAAAGATGTGACCAACAATTGGCAATATCTGTCTTGTCTTTAATTCCCCCCCTCTTATAACATTTTAACACAACATGTGCTTTTTTCAACTGTTACAGCACTCATCAGGTCAGGTCATTATAATAGCTCTATTATTCTCAATCCTTTTTAAAACTTAAGAATGTATCCTTATGGCGCCAATAATGTTAACCATGCACTACTTATTTATTTTTCTATTTGCATCGAGGCTGTCTTTAAGGGAATTGGTGACTTTTCAGGTTCGGAATGTTTACTTTTTCGGCTGTTTATCATAGAATCATAGAGTTGGAAGGGACCACCAGGGTCCTCTACTCCCCTCTTAAATCCCTCCAAGCTGGCAGCCATCACCACATCCTGGGGCAGGGAGTTCCACAAATTAACTAGCTCACCACCTCCCGAGGAAGCCTGTTCCACTGAGGAACCGCTGTGTTAGAAATTTCTTTTTAATGTCTAGATGGAAACTCTTCTCATTTAATTTTAACCCATTGGTTCTGGTCCAACCTTCTGGGGCAACAGAAAACAACTCAGCACCATCCTCTATACGACAGCCCTTCAAGTACTTGAAGATGGTTATCATATCCCCTCTCAGTCTTCTCTTCTTCTCAACGCCATTTTAGTAAATAGTGTTGAGAACCTGTAGGTACAAATCATTCAAATTAAACAATAAATAACTCGATAGTTCAGCAAAACGTATGAGTTGCAAAGCTTCCAATTCAAATCACATTTCCACACACAAACTCCATAAGGTATCCTAAGAGGAGCCACTATTCTCTCAGCTATACCCCTGCCAAATCTGGAATATGTGGCAGGGGTAACGCTCAAAACTGGAATTGGTATGTGTATGCATGAGAGACTGAGCGAGTGAGAGACCAACAGACACCTAACATTTCCCCAGAGTGGGAAGAGGGTTGTAGAAAATATTTTTTAAAGGGGCTACCGTGATATGTACTTCTGAGTACTTCACGTGTGGCCAGTGCCTTCCCTGGTTGCTCGTCTTTACTTCCATTTATCTTCTCGGAGTTGATTCTCTGCCAAAGAGAAGCGCAGACCTCTTTTATCAGCAGCCAGGAAAAAAGCCGGCAACATCTCCCTTTCTTTATGATCACCTGGTCTTGGGGTGACCAGAGAGAGAGCTCTCTTGAGACAGATGATTATTCAGACTCCACTAATGGAAGAACTGCATGGGAGGCAGGTGGGGGAGGCGGGGGACGGAGAAAGGAGAAAGCCTCGGAATGAAAGCCATACCTCACTGTGTTGTGAACGAGATTGGAAACATAGGGGGGGGGACCAGAAGAAGTCTGTTGGCATTGCAAGACCGGTTGGGGTTTTCTTTTGACTGTTATCTGTGAAGTACTCTGAATGCTCGCAGAAGATAAAAGGCTCCAGGAAAGCGTGGCCAGTCACAGATTAGCCATTTTATATTGGTAGTTCATCTTGCTCGAACATTCTTCCAGCCCTCTTTTATCAAAGGCTTCTCCTCCACGTTCCACCGTCGCCATCTCAGGATCAAAGGCACAGCACTGAATGTGGAGAGCTGTGCCATCTCCACGAAGGTACTGAAGATCCAGATACGGACAGTCCCGTTCTCACACGCAAAGCGGCCCTAGCATCAGCCAAACCGAACGAGTAAGGTTTTGAATGGTTTCCGCGATTTAAAAAGACAAAACATGCAAGCGCTCCAAAAATAACTTGCAGAAGAAACAAAAGGGGGGGGATATTAACTCCGTGGGGCACCAAATAAGAAACTAACTTTATTGAGCAATCGAGTACAGCGCCATGAGCCAGTTCCAGGAAATAAGTGACATTTAGATCTGTGTGTGTGTTTGCGTTTTTCCACTGGCCTCTTAAAAGTAAACTGTTTTGAGGGAAGCGGAAGACAGAAGACTCTCACAAAAATCATTTTTAAAAGGCTGCATTTAACTTTATGTTGAAGTTTACTTTTCTTTGGGGCCTCTTTCGGGCCTAGATGTCTTCGTACTGAAATGCTGTACAAGCTAGGGCTGCCAACTACAATTTGGGAAATTCCTGGAGATTTAGGGGTGGAGCATAGGGAGGACAGTCGGCAACCCTAGATGCAAACCCCACTAAACCATAAAGCTGGGTGATTCTGGGACAGTTGTCAACTGTTAATATAGCCAGCCATACAGGATTGTAGTACAGGTTGAGTATCTTTTATCTGGAAATCCAATATCCAAGATACTCCGAAATCCAAAACTTTTTGAACGCCCACAAAGGCTGGTCACACCAACAGCAGGTTCCCCATGATGCCCCACATGTACTAAATTATTTAGAAAATATTGTGTAAAACTCCCTTCAGGCTATTTGTATAAGGAGTACATAAAACATAAATTAATTTCGCGCTTAGACTTTTGTCCAATCCCCAAGTATCTCATTATAGAATCATAAGAGTTGGAAGGCACCACCAGGGTCATCTAGCCCAACCCCCTGCACAATGCAGGAAATTCACAACTACCCCCCCTTGACCCCTACTCCATGCCCAGAAGATGGCCAAGATGCTCTCCCTCTGGTGATCTGCTTAAGGTCATAGCATTGCTGACAGATGGCCATCTAGACTCTGCTTAAAAACCTCCAGGGAAGGAGAGCTCACCATCTCCCAAGGAATCCTGTTCCACTGAGGAACCGCTCTAACTGTTAGAAAGTTCTTCCTAATGTTTAGGCAGAAACTCTTTTGATCTAATTTCAACCCTCTGGTTCTGGTCCGACCTTCTGGGGCAATAGAAAACAACTCTGCACCATCCTCTTTATGACAGCCCTTCAAGTACTTGAAGATGGTTATCATATCACCTCTCAATCGTCTCCTCTCTAGGCTAAACATACCCAGCTCCTTCAACCTTTCCTCCTAGGACTTGGTCTCAAGACCCCTTACCATCTTTGTTGCCCTCCTCTGGACACGTTCCAGCTTGTCTACAGCCTTCTTAAATTGCGGTGCCCAAAACTGAACACAATACTCTACACAATTATGTATAGGCAAATATTCCAAAAATCTGAAAAAAATTCGAAACACTTCTTGTCTCAAGCATTTTGGATAAGGGATAATCAACCTGTATGGGTAAAAATGAGATAACCCCATCTAATGGAATGAGTGGTAAGATATAAATGAGCAACACACAGCAATAAGCATATTGACAGGAGCCCCACGTACAACTAGGATGACCTATACATTATAATCAACAAAGATGACATCCTCAGGAATCTGGAAAAGATACAGACTGAACCTTTTTGGGTTCAACACCCCCCTCCATTATCTAAGAATTTATGAGAACAAGATTAAAAATGGCAATTAACCCTGGCCTCCCTTGTCAGTAATTATTCATATACCTGTTTAGCCGATAATAACTCCTAGCTCCAGGCTGTCTGCCGGCAGTGCCAGGACACAGACAGGAACCTCGGCTAAATTGACTTCCCTGGCTACCCGAGTGCTTTCTAGAGCTCTTTTCAAGGGCAGATGTACAATGTTATATGGGCAAAGGGACAAGCGAATTAAAGACGGGGGTTCTGTCAGAAAGAGGACGGAAGGCCTTGTGTCAGCATTTAACTCCACTTTATCAGACCTCTGGGTTTTAACTCTTTGCTTTCTACTAAGCAAGCGTCCCAAAAAAAAGGGTCTGTTGGGCTCACAATACATGTTTCCAGCTTACCAGATGTCAGTTACATTTCTGTTCCGGTTCAAATGTCTAGTCCCGAAGAACTAGCAGACCCGCCAACAAAACCTTTGTGGAGGGTCAAAGATTAGGGGGCTTCTATCTCCCTTTGAAATCTTATCTGTTTCCTTATGACTTTTGGCAACGTAATACCTTGGGTTAGGGGCAAAGTAGCAAGTGAGCTTGCGAATTCCCCCAAGCTTTTAATCAGGATGGATGGCTTTTGTGCAAAAAAAAAAAAGGGGGGGGGGAGATGTTCCAGAGCTTTCAAGGATGGACTCAATGGCGTTATACCTCAGGGAGGTCTCTCCCTCAATCCCAACCCTCTCCAGGTTCCACCCCCAAATCTCCATAAAACCAGCCCACAAACCATCCCTCCGACTCTACCCCTTTATTCTTCTACCCCTTTATGCTTCTGGGTACAGTGACACAATTCTCTTTTTACCAGCACACACACAACAAAGATGATGATGATGATGAAGAAGAAGAGTTGGTTTTTATACGCCAACTTTCTCTACCACTTTAGGAAGAATCAAACAGCCTTACAATCACTTTCCCTTCCCCTCCCCACAACAGACACCCAGTGAGGTAGGTAGAGTTGAGAGAGTGTGCCACTAGCCCAAGGTCACCCAGCTGGCTTCATGTCGAGGAGTGGGGAATCAAACTCAGTTCCCCAGATCAGAGCCCACCGCTCCAAACCACAACTCTTAACCACTACACCACGCTGACGCTCACCAGCCAGCCAGAAGCCAGAAAAAAGCTGAAAGAGAATATCGCTTAAGATGCAGTCGAAGTCACTTCACCATTTCTCTCCTACAGAGTCCAATAAACTGAAGCAATTTCTCATCATCTGTGCATTTAGCGGCAAGGAAGAAGGGAAAGTTTCCATTTTAGCTTGTACGCCCGCACACACAGAGAAAAAAAAAAGGCTTGTACATATTATTGGCCCTTCAGACATCTGCCACCCAATGCTTTGTCATTTCTCAGCAGATGTTTCACTGGGAGGAAGCGCTTTTGAACATCTGCAGATAACACACAAGAAAGTTGTTTGAAGACCACATGGAGCCAAAAAAGGAAATTAAAAGGCTTACAATTATGTCACATCCTAGGCTGGGTGTTTAGGAGACAGGAGGAAAACAGAAAAGAAACTCAGTGGCAAACCATCTCCTGTCCCCCATTCCCCATCCTCAGTTGACAATGTGTCTAGTTAAGCAATATAGACAATGGCTTTTGCAGCAGCCAGTAATTAACCGATGGATTTATACAGGAGGATCCAACCATCCTCTAAGTTGCATTCCTCCAACTTAAGCATCTCCGATGGAAGATCCACTTAAGTTAGAGGAAACTTCCTTAGACTGGAAGAAGCATCAGACTTGACAAAAAGGAGCCAGCGTGGTGTAGTGGTTAAGAACAGTGGACTCTAACCTGGAGAACTGGGTTTGATTCCCCACTCCTCCACATGAAGCCTGCTGGGTGACCTTGGGCCAGTTACAGTTCTCTCTGAACTCTCTCAGCCCCACCTACCTCTGTTGTGGGGAGAGGAAGGGAAGGCGATTGTCAGCCGCTTTGAGACTTCATAAAGGTAGAGAAAAGTGGGGTATAAAAAACCAACTTCTTATTCTCATTCTAATGAATGAGTGAACAAGTAAACCTTGCTCAGGAGATTGGCAGGATCAGTGTAGGATCCACCCCTTAAAAGCTGCCAAGTGACAGGGGAAGCTTTTATACTAGACACCTACAATGTGAAACTGAGGTTGGATGACTCTTAGGGTTGCCAGGTCCCTCTTCGCCACCGGTGGGAGGTTTTTGGGGCGGAGCCTGAGGAGGGTGGGGTTTGAGAAGGGGAAGGACTTCAATGCCATAGAGTCCAATTGCCAAAGTGGCTATTTTCTCCAGGTGAACTGATCTCTATCAGCTGGAGATCAGTTATAATAAAAGGAGATCTCCAGCCAGTATCTGAAGGTTGGCAACCCTAATGACTCTATGTTACTAGAAACCTGGGGCATATCTATATTCCTGCATCCAGGATTGGGGGACAGGGTGGTCCTTGGACCAGGAGGTACATTAATTAGGCATCTGTATCCTGAAAGAGGTAGGGGTATAGAAAGGCAGAGCTTCTCACGGTGGTTCTGGCCTTCCTGGTGATTTTGGCAAAGGGCGAATGGCAGTACTGTTAGAAATGTGGGGCCCTTGTGAGGGCAGGCATTGGCTATGGCCTGGGATCCTTCCAAGCTATCCTTTCATCAGTAGACATGAGGGACGGAACCTTATGCACGCAAAATATGTGCTCCACCGCACCTCCCTGTACAGTGGGAAGTCCAGCCCACCCTAACCAAAGATGATGATGATGATGATGATGATGATGAGGAAGAAGAAGAAGAAGAAGTTGGTTTTTATATGCCAACTTTCGCTACCACTTAAGGGAAAATCAAACTGGCTTACAATCACCATCCCTTCCCCTCCCCACAACAGACCCCCTGTGAGGTAGGTGAGACTGCGCGAGCTGTGACTAGCCCAAGGTCACCCGGCTGGCTTCATGTGCAGGAGCAAGGAAACAAATCCAGTTCACCAGATTAGCCTCTGCCACTCATGTGGAGGAGTGGGGAATCAAACCCGGTTCTCTAGATCAGAGTCCGCCGCTCCAAACCACAACTCTTAACCACTACGCCACACTGTCTCTAAGCACATTTGCAACTGTGTATTGCAATTCAATACTGCACTGAAGCATTCAAAGCCAGAGAACGAAAAGCGAATGTTCCGTATATGATTTCCTTAAAATGTGCGCAAACCCTCTGCACAGCAACTCCCATTTCATTCCTTATAGAGCCCTGAAGTATTTCACTCGTAGCTTGGGCACCTGCCAGGCAAAGATCAGAAGAAGCGTGTAAACGATCAGGATGTTAAAGACGTTCCCTTAAACATAAAAGTCATGCTTTATTTAGCGTCCTTACCTGGTTTCCCCCTCTTGGAATTAATTGCCGTTGATAACTTTATTAGCTTCCTCAGCAGCCTATCAATCCCGCCGGCATGAATTTTGCAACACGGAAGAAATCTGATAGTTTGCAGAGTTCCCTTTATGCTTAATGCCCCCTCCTATCCTTGGCTAGTACATCAGGGCAAATTTACAGCATTATTTAAGCAGAAGAACAATGCTTAAAAGCTCAGCAATCAGCCCTGACTCATTTAGGAAGCCTTACAGGAGACAATCATATTGTCCTTCGCATCTTTCCCTGGGGGGGGGGGAGGATATTACCGGTTCCTTAACAAGCTCAAGCCGGGGGAACGTTCAATTTATTTATTTATGCAATATTAAAAGAGGAATAGCAGGGTAAACGCTTCTTGTTTAAAATAACCAGGCCTCTTTAGGTCATTTTTCTTTTACATTTTCCCTCCTCCTGTCTGTAGCTATGAGGGAGACGGCTGCTCAAAGAACCGACTGATCTCACCAAGGCACGCAGTTCAGACACTACCCCATGAGGAAGGAAGTCTACCTAGAATTGCAACCCATTTGCTAAGAAAACAACAGGTGAGACTGTGAGGAAGGATCAGTGTGGTATGGTGGTTAAGAGCGGTGGACTCTAATCTAGAGAAATGGCATCCTCACGTCACTTCCGGAAATGGGGGGAGAGGAATGCATGCCAACGTTGCGCCAGCGCATTCATGTTGCTTCCGGTCAGAACTGGAAGGGACATGGGAACGCTCCTCCACATTCCCCGCTCCTTTACATGAGTGGCAGGACTCTAATCTGGAGAACCGGGTTCGATTCCCCACTCCTCCACATGAGCGGCAGGACTCTAATCTGGAGAACAGGGCAGATGGCAGATCACAGCAAAAAAAGAATCTATTCAACAATCTGTTAAGCCAACTATTATGTAAGAGCCACAGTGGATTGTAACAGTAAGTAAAATTCTGTTCCTATAAGTGGGTCTTCATTAATTAACCAAGTACAAAAACCAATCAAGGAGAATGATTGAATCATAGAGTTGGAAGGGACCACCAGGGTTATCTAGTCCAACCCCCTGCACAATGCAGGAAATTCACAACTACCTCCCCCCACCCCCACATCCCCAGTGACCCCAACTCTATGCCCAGAAGATAGCAAAAAAACCCCCAAAAAACATTCCTCCAGGATCCCTGGGCAACCTGACCTGAAGGTAAATTGCTTCCTGACCCCAAAGTGGCGACTGGCATTACCCTGGGCATGCAAGAAAGGGACATGAGAGCCAAACGCTGATGCAAACCTTCCTGCACTCCCTTTCATGAGAATTATGTTATTTGCATAGTAATAGAAGGGGCATATTCATCTGGGAATGCCTACATGATCCAGGCTATCCACATGATCTAAGCATCCATATGCAGGGAACCTTAGGGATGTCACACCTTCCACTACAGCGGGAGACCTCCTGGCAATATCCTTCATGCCCACAAACACCTTGGGCGCTAATGAGAGGAAATGTGGGGGAGAGGGGAGGAATGCATGCCAGGGTTGTGCCCACACATTCATGCCGCTTCCAGTTAAAACCAGAAGTGACACAGGGGACACTTGAAAGAGAATATTGAAAGAGAAGAGGCATAAAGGAGTTAAATGACCACCATGGTTACAGCATGGTATAGTGGTTAAGAACGGTGGACTCTAATCTGGAGAACCGGATTTGATTCCCCACTCCTCCACATGAGCGGCGGACTCTAATCTGGTGAACTGGGTTCGATTCCCCACTCCTCCACATGAAGCCTGCTGGGTGACCTCCGGGTAGTCATAGTTCTCTCCAAGCTCTCTCAGCCCCACCTACCCCACAAGGTGTCTGTTGTGGGGAGAGGAAGGGAAGGCGATTGTAAACTGGTTTGATTCTCCTTAAAAGGTAGAGAAAGTCAGGGTATAAAAACCAATTCTTTTTCTTCTACATGCCACAGGTCAAAAGGGAAGAGAGCTAATAAAACTCAATAGTTATTGGCTTTCTTTGCATTAGGACTTGATGCCTCTGATCGCAATCGTTTCCCCAGACAACATCTGCGGGTTCCGAGTCAATGAGAAATGCTCAGTTGACTCTTCTAGGGCCAGGGACACATTTAAACAGCAATTATTCCAACCCTAGTGCAGACCCGAGCCTCCTGAAACAAGCACAGCGTTCATATTTGGGATTCACACAAATTTTGAGCTTCTCTGAGTCAACGCCCGTCACATTTGGCATTTTAGTCAGAAAACAGTGCCGCTTCCTCTGTCTGAATGCCGCCTTCAGAGCGTACACACTCTCCCTTTTTGCCGCCAATGTCTCTCAGCGCATTAAATTGGGATGGGCTCGAAAATTAATATGCCAAACAAAAACATAAAACGCAGAGAGACCCAGTCAAGCACAAGAACGAGATTCTTCCCTTTGTGCCGCATCCCCAGACACGCTCAAAACAGCTTAGGAACCAAATAATTTGAGCAAACAAAGCAACCCAGTTACAATATTTTATATATCTATATCTAGAGATAGATGATAGATGATAGATAGATAGATAGATAGATAGATAGATAGATAGATAGATAGATAGATAGAGAGAGAGAGAGAGAGAGAGAGAGAGAGAGAGAAAGAGAGAGAGAGAGAGAGAGAGGCAGGCAGGCAGGCAGGCAGGCAGGCAGGCAGGCAGGCAGGCAGGTAGAGATATTTTTAAAAAACCCTCAAGTTTCATTCTAGTGAGAATATACTTGATACGCTCAAAGGGCAACCATCAGTCTCGACATATTCCATATCAGTTCATGGAGGGAGGGCATCTTGGTCATCTTCTGGGCTTGGAGTAGGGGGTCACTGGGGGCGTGTGGGGGAGGTAGTTGTGAGTTTCCTGCATTGTGCAGGGGGTTGGACTAGATGACCCTGGTGGTCCCTTCCAACTCTATGATTCGATGATCCGATGATCAGTGGCTGAGTTACACGTGTAGCAATAAGCACTGCCTGTCCCTGGAGTTTGCCATTTCATATTACAGGTGGAGGGAGGGTCAAGCATTTGAAAGTAAACAGAGCTCTTTGGCACACAGAAAACTACCGCGCTGGAGACAAAGCATGACGAAAACACTTCTCCCTCACATGGCAGCCTTCCAAGCAGAGAAGAGTAGATTTTTTTAAATGGTACAATATTCAAACAGGTGATCCCCCCCCCCCAGAGTAGTACAGTCCAAGAAGACTAGGGTTGCCAACCGGCAGGTGGCATCGGGAGATCTCCCGCAAGTACAATTCATCTCCAGATGACCAATATCAGTTCCCCCTGGAGAAAATGGCTGCTTTGGAGGGTGGACTCTATGGCATTGTGCCCTGCTGAGGTCCCTCCCCTCCCCAAACCCTTCCCTTCCCAGGCTCCACTCCCCAAAAAATCTCCAAGTATTCCCCAACCCAGAGCTGGCAACCCTAGCTGTGCCACATCCCACCTATACACGTTTTAATCAGCAGGTCCTTTTCTCATCCTTAATGCTATCGCAAAACAAGCAATTATAAATGCCGTCTGCTGAATTTGGGTAATTCGTGCATAAATAAATGAGGTTGCTATCTGGGTTTGGACCGAAGGAGCAGCAGGGCTGCAGTTGTTCCCACTACCAAAGATTTCGTGTTGAATCGCCCACGCAGGTGGGCTGGAAGATTAATTTGCTGCAGTATCTGCAAAGGTACTTTCTCTCTGCACATCCTTGTCCTACGGTCACGGCCCCCCTCCTCTGCCCCCCTTCTGCCTGCAGAGTTATCGAGTGGTGTCTTTTCCCTGACTAAGCTTTCCATGTGATCTCATCCAAGAGACCCTCCCCGCGCCTGGTCCCCACGTGGTCTCCTGCCAAGAGCGAAGCAGCGTCCCCGTTCAAGTATTTTGTACAAACGCTTCAGCTTTTCCCAGGGCTTTCCTTTCCTTTAACACTCCCAAACACACACTTCTGACACAAGAGCCCAAACAAACAGGGATCTATCTACTGATGGGATGTCACTCATGATTGGAATATTAAGATTGAGGGGTACAACATGTTTAAAAGGGATAGATTGATAAGGAAGGGGGGAGGAGTAGCACTGTATGTCAAAGATGTGTACACTTGTGAAGAAGTGCATGAATCTGAGCATGGTAGTGCAGTCGAGACTCTATGGGTAAACATAAAAGGAATAAGAAATAATCGTGATATTCTGGTGGGGGTCTGCTATCGACCGCCAAAGCAGGCAGAGGACTTGGATGGGACACTCCTAGACCAGATCACAAAGTTCTCAAAGAGAAGGGACATGGTGGTCATGGGATATTTTAATTACCGGGATATCTGTTGGAAGTCCAACACTGCTAAAAATGCAAGATCCAATAAATTCCTGACTTGTCTTGCTGACAACTTCCTATTCCAGAAGGTGGACGGGGAAACAAGGGGGTCTGCTATCTTAGACTTGCTTCTCACCCACAGGGAAGAACTGGTCGATGAGGTTAAAGTAGTAGGCACCCTGGGTAGTAGTGACCACGTACTCTTGGAATTTACAATCTTGGGGAAAGGAAAACCTGTATGTAGTCAGACATATAGGTTGGACTTTAAAAGAGCAAATTTTAACAAACTTAACCTTATGCTAGGTATCCCATGGTCGGAAATACTTAAGGAGAAGGGAGTTCAAGAAGGGTGGGCGTTTCTTAAAAATGAAATACTGAAGGCGCAATCCCAAACCATTCCTATGAGAAAGAAAAATGGGAGGAGCCTAAAGAGCCAGGGTGGCTCCATAAACAGCTTTTTAAAGAGTTGAGAAATAAAAAAGACTCATTTAGGAAGTGGAAGGAGGGCCTTATAACCAAAGAGGAATATAAACAAATAACTAGTGCTTGTAGGGAGAGTGTTAGGAAAGCTAAAGCTCAGTATGAACTTAGGCTAGCGAGAGATGGTAAACGCAACAAAAAAGGGTTCTTTTCCTATGTACAGAGTAGGAGTAAGAACAAGGACAAGATAAGCCCATTGCATGGACCGGAAAGTGAAATTGTAACAGGAGATGAAGAGAAGGCAGAACTCCTCAATTCCTACTTTTCCTCAGTCTTTACTCGTGAGGCATAAACAGAACATGTGATGAGGGAAGGGATTTGCAGCCTAGAATTGACATTGGGATAGTGCACGAACACCTGGTTTCTTTAAATGAAACAAAACCCTCTGGGCCAGATGAATAGCACCCAAGGGTACTCAAAGAACTTGAAGATGTAATTTCTGAACCTCTGTCCATTATTTTTGAAAAGTCTTGGCAAACAGGTGAGGTACCAGAAGATTGGAGGCGGGCAAATGTTGTCCCCATCTTCAAGAAGGGGAAAGAGGAGGATCCGGGTAACTACATCCTGGGGCAGGGAGTTCCACAATTTAACTATGCGTTATGTGAAGAAATACTTCCTTTTATCTGTTTTGGATCTCTCCCCCTCCAGCTTCTCCAGAGTCTCAGGTCTCTCACATCCCCTACCACCCTGTCCTTTAAACTGGAGATGCCGGGGATTGAACCTGGGACCTTCTGCATGCCAAGCAGATGCTCTATCACTGAACCATGGCCCCTTGTCCAGTGGCAGACTAAGGGCTGAGCTGAAGAGGGCATGGGTGCAGACAGGTGAGTGATAGAGCAATGGCTTTGCTGGGAGAGAAGCCAGCGGACTGCGGGAGAAAAAATCCAGAGGCCAGGAAGGCAGAGACACCCAGAACAAGGCTAGAGTTCGGCAGATACCCAGGCAAAAACCCAAATCTTGGCCAGAAACCTTCATAGTCAGTGCAATGGGCATTGGTTGGCAACAGGGCAGGAGGAAGATCAATGCGGGAGGACAACGTTCTCTCCCCTCGCTCTGCTCAGCAGCGACTATCTCCAGAAGACACCAGCGCACAGACCGAGGGGTTCCAGACGGCGTCCTGATTCTGAACTACTGGGAAGCGCCCTGGTTTAGCCCAGCCTCAGGAATCATCAGCACCAGAGAAGCACTAAAGGAAGAGGGGGAAAAAAAGCAGAGATCCTGCAGCCCAGAAACAAACAAGTCCGTGACCTACTTGAAAAGCCATAATGAGTCGGCAGCGCTTTCCTAACAAAGGTTTGGGGAGCAGATGCCGTGTGCGGTCAAAAACAAAGGCCAGCTGTGCCTGACTGGTCTCCTGGGTGCAGAACGCGGCATCTGATCCCTTGCAGAAGGGGGAGGGCAGAGAGAGAGAGAGTGTCTCCCAGATCCTATAGTGGCAGTCTGTCCACAACACCATAAGAACATAAGAAAAGCCCTGCTGGATCAGACCCAGGCCCATCAAGTCCAGCAGTCTGTTCACACAGTGGGCAACCAGGTGCCTCTAGGAAGCCCCACAAACAAGACGACTGCAGCAGCATTGTCCTGCCTGTGTTCCAAAGCACCCAATATAATAGGCATGCTCCTCTGATACTGGAGCTAATCAGTACGCATCGTGACTAGTATCCATTTTGACTAGTAGCCATGGATAGCCCTCTGCTCCTTGAACATGTCCACCCTCCTCTTAAAGCTTTCATGGCAGAGTGGGGATTCAAACCAGGGTCTCCCAGGATCCTGGTCCACCTAGATTAGAACCCCTCTCCCTGGTAGGTTTGCCAGCTCCAGGTTGGGAAATTCCTGGAGATTTAGGGGGTGGAGCCTAGGGAGGGTGGGTTTTGGGGAGCGGAGGGACCTCAGCAGGGTAAAAGGCCATAGCAGCCATTTCTTTGTAGTCTGGATACCAGTTGTAATTCCAGGAGATCTCTAGGCCCCTCCTGGAGTTCAGCAACCCTACTTCCTGGTGAACTGATCATTTTTATTTGTAGGATGTTTTTACACAGTGTAACGTGGATTCTATCGCCTCATTCTGCTGCCCAAGTAGACCAGGCCTGATTTATACTTGTGGCAAAAGAGTTTTCAAATGTGATTTTGCACAGGTTCAGAATCGTGTAAGCTCTTGACCCAAAGAACCAGAAATCACCACAGAGACAATTAAATTCCAAGCAGATGGCTTTTACTGGTCAAATAGGCAATACAGTGCATTGAGGATAAGATGACAGCTATGAGTTGTCTTGCTCGCTAGTTGGAAATATAAGGCAGAGAAACGGCGGGAGATTACAAAGCATAAACAGAGCATTATTTCCCAGGAGTGGCGTTCCCAGGCTTTGGTATGTGAAGCCGTCCTTGAGGTCTGGACGGTTCAGCAAAGGAACGAAAGGAAACATCTAAACCGAGATAACAGCCTGACATTAAGGCTCTAGTCCTGCGGCCCGTGTGAAGTAGCTATACACACTCCGTATGCACTAGGGTAGCCAACCCCCAGGTACTAACCGGAGATCTCCTGCTATTATAACTGATCTTCAGCCAATAGAGATCAGTTCCCCTGGAGAAAATGGGCATTTGGGCAGTTGGACTCTATGGCATTGAAGTCCCTCCACTCCCCAAACCCCGTCCTCCTCAGGCTCTGCCCCAAAAACCTCCCACCAGTGGTGAAGAGGGACCTGGCAAACCTAGTATGCACACCCCTTAATCCTCGTGGACATTGGTGCTGGCATGTACAAAATTACAACTCGGTTCAAGTTGCAACACAGCTGAAATAATCCCCCAAGCACAAAGGAAGCTCTTCCCCCTCGCCGTTTCACCCTTGCCAAAAGCCAAGAGTTTGTGCGGGAAAGAATTTTATCGATGCTAACGGCTAGCCATGTAATAGTCATGTGATTTGTTCCCATTGGGTGGCTGGATTGCTTCTGGGTGGTGTGGGGGCTTGGAGTAGGGTTGCCAACGTCCAGGTGCTAGCTGGAGATCTCTTGCTATTACAACTGATTTCCAGCCGAGAGAAATCAGTTCCCCTGGAGAAAATGGCCGCTTTGGCAATTGGACTCTATGGCACTGAAGTCCCTCCCCTCCCCAAACCCCGCCCTCCTCAGGCTCCACTCCCCAAAAACCTCCCACCAATGGCAAAGAGGGACCTGGCAACCTTACTTTGGGGGTTTCAACAGCTTTGTTGGGAAACTCAGAATCAATTTCACCTCTGAACTCACCCACGCAAGAGATTATTTTTTGAGCCTTATCCCACCATGTGCAATACATGTGTGTGTTAAGTACCATTAAGTCGCTTCCAACTCATGGCGACCCTATGAAGCAACGTCCTTCAAAACGTCCTATCCTTAACAGCCTTGCTCAGGTCTTGCAAACGGTTTGATGTGGGAACGGTCAAATCCTACCTCACTGGTAGGGTTGCCAACCTCCAGGTAGTAGCTGGAGATCTCCTGGGATGACAGCTGATCTCCAGCCAATAAAGATCAGTTCACCTGGAGAAAATGGCCGCTTTGGCAATTGGACTCTATGGCATTGAAGTCCCTCTCCTCCCCAAACTCCACAGGCTCCACCCCAAAAACCTTACTCACCAGGTAGTTTTAAGGATTATAGAGATTATAAATATATATATATGTGTGTGTGTGTGTGTGTGTGTGTATATGTATATGTGTATGTATGTATGTATGTATGTATGTATGTATGTATCAAACATACATGCTAGATATAATTTTATTAACAAAGGAGACAATGCTAATAAGGCATAATCAAAACAGCAGGTCATGCGGAACATAAAAATAAAGGTGCAACGTTACATCATGAGGAGTTGGCACTCCAACTTCCAAACACTTGGTCATATCACTTGACTCCCCCTCTACAGTCTCTTAAAAAACAATTCAAATTAACCACAGGGAGAGCAGAGGATTAGATCAGCTAAACAAAGAACTTAAAAGCATCACTTCAAAAACCATATTAGCAGCACAGATGGCCTGAAAAGGGAATTGTTGCACAGAGGAGATAAAAGAGCCCAGCGCCATTAAACATGAAGGTCCTTAAATCAAAATGTGGGAGGATGAATTCTTCAGGAGGGGCCTGAGGCCATACTGATACACACACTCACACGTATATACAGGTCGAGTATCCCTTATCCGGACTGCTTGGGACCAGAAGCAGTCCCTATTTCGGATCTTTCTATATATTGGAATATTTTGGATTTTTTGCATATATGGAATGAGATATCTTGGGGATGGGACTCAAATTCTTTTATGTTTTATGTACACTTTATACCAGCATTTCTCAACCGGGGTTCCCTGGAACCTTAGGGTTCCGCAAGAAATCACTAGCGGTTCTGCAAGAAATAGTGATGAACAGGCTAATCATATGTAAATCATATATAAATCATATGTAATCATATGTAAGGGTTCCCTGAGACATGAATATTATTTCAAGGGTTCCTCAAGGGTAAAAAGGTTGAGAAACGCTGCTTTATACACATAGCCTGAATGCAATTTTAAACCATATTTTAAAATAATTTTGTGTACATTGAACCGTCAGAAAGCAAAGGTGTAACTATCTCGCCAGAATACCTATATCAGCTGTTAAACAAGAGCAATGACAAACAACAAACTAACTAACAATGGACGGCTTTCAGTCTCTACCTACGATGCAGCGTATGCTGCATTTTATTTTTTTAGGTGAGAGGAAACATTGAAAGCAGACAGCACAGATCTGCCTGTATGCTGGCTCGAAGGGTCTGGTTATCAGATCAATCTGGATATGGGATGTCTGGATAAGGGATACTCTACCTGTATTTAATTTTGTGTCAGGTACATTTTAAAGGCATTTATTTGAATCAGACACACACACACACACACACAAACACTTCTGTCTGCAAATCTGTGTACAAATGTAAAGCATGAGCCAGCCTTTCTAACTGGGGGCCCTGACTGCTTTCCCCCAGGCCGGCCGCGGACCTGTGTGCTGATAAACGGGCACCAATTTGATTTTAGTATGGAAACATGTTGGTTTTAAATTGGAATTTAAATTATTTCTGGTACATTTGTTGTTTTTTATTGCATTATGTTTTTAATGGATGTTAGCCGTTCTGATCCCGGCCCTGGCTGGGATAGAGAGCGTGATATATCAATCAATCAATCAATCAATCAATCAATCAGTAACACAGACCTTGGTGAGAGTATCTCTGCCCCAGAAAAGAGGATAGGTTCTAAGTTCCTATGGGAACTCTTTGTTGGTGCTGTAAGAGCTCCAGATTCCCTAAAGAGGTCTGCGACTTTTCCTGAATGCGGCCAGAGAAGTCGAGCCAAGGGGGGTTAGTGGGGTCTATGGGACCTAAGGTGACCTTTGTCTGGGAGTCAAGGCCAGCATGCCAGGCAGGCAAGAGTCCAGTGCACCTACACTGCAGGGCAGTGGGAATGACCTCCCAAAACACACCTGAGATGCTTGTCCCAAATAAAATGACCTGGAGAACTGGCCAATGACAAACGACTTCAGTTGCTAGAATTACAACGTGGCTAAGCTCTTAGAGATGTCAGGTAGGATCCCCAATAGTTCGAGCGGACTACTATCAGGGGTGTCAAACGTAAGGCCTACGGGCCAGATCCAGCCCCTTGAGAACTCTTATCCGGCCCACAAGTCAGCCGAAGCAGCCACCCCCCCCCCAATCTCGATCTGGGCTGGCGAGGCATGGCTGGCCTGACCAAGTGACCAAGTGACATTCATAACCGGCCCTTGTAACAATTGAGTTTGACACCTCTGCACTAGATGGCTATAGCAGGTTACTATTTCTCAGCCATATATTCTGAAATGTGGTGACGATAATCCTGGCTCACCTTATCTAGTTCCAAGGATTTATGAATTTGGAACTCAAAACTCACCAGAGACATAGGAATAATCATGATTATCCTTCTGCCTGAAGGAGAATTCTATGAAATGCAAAAAAGTTGCTGTCCTTGGCTGGGGATTGAGGGTGGGATAAAAATCAAAATTAATAAATATATATGACTGGCTATGTGCCATATTAATAAATGACAACCCCACATAAATTAATAAATAAACAAATCAAGTTTAAATCTTTATTTTCCAGTTTGGTGGCAATGCACCTGGAGACCTAGCCTATAAAATGTTGTTTAATCATAGTTTTATTAATCATCATATTCTAACAATACAGTATACCCATTCCAAAGTACCTATTCTGGATCCTACTTAATAATTAATTTTAACACTTTTTTTACATTGCCTTTCTCAGGTGATCATCCTAAGGAAGCTAACAATAGCAATTGAAGGTAGATCATGATGGGTAGCCATGTTAGTCTGTCTGTAGCGGCAGAAAAGAGCAAGAGTCCAGTAGCCCCTTAAAGACTAACAAAATTTCTGGCAGGGTGTGAGCTTTCGTCAGTCACAGCTCACTTCTTCAGACCTCAATTGAAAGCAATCACAGGCACTTAGGACTATTTTAAAACAAGACACGTCTCTGCCATAACAGAGCTTACATCTTGTAAATTCTTTATTGCTTATTTTGTATCTCTGCAATTCATCATTCACAATTTGCAACCGACTTATTAATAGCACCCTTTGCAGCTGAAACCCTAGATGCGTAACTACTAAAATATGAAACCCATCAGTTAAAAGTTACCCCATCACCCAGTCTTCAAGTTCTCAATTGTTCCAGAACAGACACATGAACAACGTTTGCATGTTTTTCTAGCAAACACACAAACCAATACACACGGTTCATTCAAAATTTGATTACTATAATCAGCAAAGAGATCTTTGCTGTCCCAAAGAATGGTCCTGCAACCATCCAGGCAAGCTGACAATTCCCAAAAGAATATTAATCGTTTTGATAGCTTGTATTTTATGAAGTGATTGAAATCTACTAAGGAAGGGGATTGTCGATGGCAAATTAATTTTTGCTGCGATTGTGGCATCTTCTTCTAACCAGTTATTGTTTAAAATAATACTTGAATGGACAAGAAGAACTGGAACACATCTTGTTAGGTGGCAAGGAAGTTACGTAGGATGGATTCACTTTCCAATGTTATGTTTTGAATGGGGGGTTGCTAAATAACAGGGTGACATGGCCACTGTAAGCAAGACGAGCTCTCGGTGGAAGATGAGTTTTCACAATCAACAGCCAACACTTTTAACCATAAAATAGAGACTGGTTCTAATAATGATACCTCAGCAGGCAAAGTAAGAGTATTGTTTTTGCTAAGTCAGTGACGTAAAGGGGGAAAATAATGTTCAAAGATAGATTTCTTCTTTAAAAGTAGGGTTTTTGTTTTTTGTTTTTTGCTATCTAGAGTACTAAAAGATAAAGGTCCCCTGTGCAAGCACCGAGTCATTCCTGACCCATGGGGTGACGTCACATCCCGACGTTTACAAGGCAGACTTTGTTTATGGGGTGGTTTGCCAGTGCCTTCCCCAGTCATCTTCCCTTTACCCCCAGCGAGTCAACCTTGAGCTGGCTACCTGAAATCGACTTCCATCAGGATCGAACTCAGGTCGTGAGCAGAGCTTGGACTGCAGTACTGCAGCTTACCACTCTGCGCCACTAGACAATAAATAATCAGGATGACACAAAATCAGGAAACGATTATAAAAAATGTAAGCAACCCTGTTTAATTTCACTTGTACCCATATTAAAGATCTTGGTTTAAATTCTCATTGGTTCCTCCCATCTACCATGGGTATATAACTAGGGTTGCCAACCTCCAGGTGGTAGCTGGAGATCTCCTGCTATTTCAACTGATCTCTAGGCAACAAAGATCAGTTCCCCTGGAGAAAATGGCCACTCTTATTCTTACCCTATAATTGCAGAGAGAGAAAAAATATAACAACACGGGTTTGCAGGGAAGAACCAGTAGAAAGAAGAAAAACCAAGCACCAGCCCTGCCCATCAGTTTTTAACAACAACAATACACGGGTGAAGACACTCACACACAGTTGTTAATCTTCCAAAGTCCTTAGTACCAAAGCATTGCCAAGTCACTGAATGATGCTACACCTGAAGGCAAAGGAGAACAAAACATGCCAAATGGAAGGTTCGCCTGCCAGTTCCTCCACAGCCATCGCACAGCCAAAAAGGTTTTGTCGTGTTTTATAATCACTTCTTTGGGAACGAAACACACCATTTCACTCCTGCAGATATTTCCACCTTCCTACATGCTGGCCTTGCATGCGCAAGATGCTTATCTACCAAAAGGAATGTATACAGCTATGGCAGTGCAAAAATCCAAATTACTGGGTTGGATCTCACAGAAAAGCTTGCAACCAGAACAGAAAGAGAGGATCTTACTCCTCTTACGAGCTATCTGTTCATACCGAGAAAGAAGAGGTCCCTCACTCCCTTGACCAAAATGCACCACAGTATGGGGGAGAAATACTGGGCAAAATCGCCTCTCCCTCATTCTCTCTTTTCGGCCTGGGTCCGACATTTCCTTTCAAGTTACCTCTGTACAGAACTTCACTGAGCTGCGGGTATGGAAAATAAATGGAGAAGAGGACGACGGGTGTTAGGTGCTGTCTTGCTTCGGTGTGGCTTACACAAGTCACGCCAAAATGTACAGCAGGAGTCTATCCATCCCCTACCGAAGAACAAAAGTCCACTGCAAACCACACCCAGAGTCTCCCCACCAAAAAGCCAGGGTTAGAAAGAAAACCGCCGTTTCCTACCAGCTGATTTTGGCGTGAACTTGTCCCTGTTTGCAGCACAAACGGCCAGCAGCCTGTATCCAAGGTCTAGGTCGAATCCTTGCTGCGCCGCCACTCGGCTAACAACCTGAGAAGGGGGGAAAAAAAGGCAAGTCATTCAGTCAGAGTTATGTTGCAAACCGCATCCATGTATTTGCCGGCATTTCCCCCGACGTGCCTGCAGTGGCACCTGCTGTATCAATTACTTTAATTTATTTTATTCAATTTTCCCCCCATCCTTTCCTGACGAGGGTCGGGCTCAGGGGGCCTCACATCAGAAATACATTCATTAAATAGGAAATACTCAAAATAAAACCATTAAAATCTCGACAATTATTGGCGCCAAAAAGAAATCCTACCCAGGGGATACAGATCCTCAGAGGGTCCAGCAGGGAGGCCAACTGATGAACAACCATCGCTGTAATCAACTGTAGGCCTGGCGGAACATCTCCGCCTTGCAGGCCCTACAGAACTGATCCAAGTCCCACAGGGTTCTGGTCTCACTCAACAGAGAGTTCAACCAGCCAGACACATTTCAAGGACAGCCGGACACATTACGAGGATAGCTGGACATATTTTGGGCCAGAGATCACCAGCAGGTTGGTTTCAGTCGAGTGCAGTGCTCTTTGGGGGTATAATGCAGTCCAGCAGATACGATGGCCCTGTTTAGGGCTTTAAATGTCAACACCAAAACCTTGAACCCAATCCAGAATTCAATCTGGAGCCAGTGCAGCTGGCAGAGCACTGGTTGTATAGGTGCTCCCCAAGGGGTTCCTTTAAGGAACCGCGCTGCCACATTCAAGAGCACGGAAGCCTCCAAAACCCTTTGGAGCCCCCCGGAAACTCCAGGCAAGGCAGTAACACCCCGCAGGGTCTAGTTGGCCATAGCCGCACTGGTCAACAAGCAAGCGAGGAAACCCCCGAGTTCTCACAGGCGGCTCTAAAGCTCACTGCCGAGGCGCAAGGTCGCTCCCCCAGCGGTCAACATCTCGCCTCGCCTCATTAGGGCAGCTCCAAGGAGATAAAATCCCTTTAAAGGAGGGGAGGCTTTGGAACAGAAAAACCATACAGCGCCTTAGCTTTGCATAAAGGCCACCAGGAATTGTAGCCAAATCCTGTTGTTTAATCCTGTGGCTCTACAGGCTCTAAGGGTCTAAAGTTGCAGTATTTGGAATTCCAACTGCAGCTATAATGGAATGTACGAACAGCGTACTGGGAGCTCGACACTCGAAAAGGCAAATTCCATGCTGGCCATAATTTGACAAGGAATAGAGAATAAAACTGCTGCTATCATACTGCCCTTGTACAAATCTATGGTGAGACCACACTTGGAATACAGTGCACAGTTCTGGTCACCACACCTAAAAAAGGATATTGCAGAGATTGAGAAGGTGCAGAAAAGAGTGCAAAATGATGAAGGTGCAAAATGACCAGGGGGCTAGAGCAACTGCCCTATGAGAAGCGGTTAAAACGCTTATGGCTGTTAGCTTGGAAAGAAGGCGATTGAGGGGAGACATGATAGAGGTCTATACAATTATGCATGGTATGGAGAGAGTGGTCAGGGAGAAGCTCTTCTCCCTCTCATAATACTAGAATGCAGGGTCATCTGCTGAAGCCGAAGGGTGACAGATTCAAAACAGATAAAAGTAAGTATTTCTTCACACAACACATAGTTACACTGTGGAACTCCCTGCCCCAGGATGTGGTGATGGCTGCCAACTTGGAAGGTTTTAAGAGGGGAGTGGACATGTTCATAGAGGAGAGGGGTATTCATGGCTGCTAGTAAAAATTGATACTAGTCATGATGCATACCTATTGTCTCCAGGATCAGAGGAGCAGACCTATTATATTAGGTGCTGTGGAACACAGGCAGGATGCTGCTGCTGCAGTCGTCTTGTTTGTGGGCTTCCTAGAGGCCCCTGGTTGCCCCCTGTGTGAACAGACTGCTAGACTTGATGGGCCTTGGTTTGATCCAGCAGGGCTTTTCTTATGTTCTTACCTTTTCTCAAGCAGGTGGGAATGCTACAATGCCACGTATGTCACCTGTGGTAGCTTGCCTATTTGTGTGTTTGTTTGCCTCATTTATATCCTGCCCTCCCCTGCCAAGGCAGGGCTCAAGCTTACGCAAGAAAAAATAATTCTCTTGTGATAACAGAATTCCTTCCGGCCACCTTTTCTCCCCTGCAGATTCTAGAAGGGCTCTTGGTTTTCAGACTGCAACAGCAACACGTCTGCCGCCATCCATCGCCCTCTGTATTGCTCATGTTGTGATTCTTTATTGTTAATTAGGAAAAGTGGATACCGGAGAGCAGTTAGGATTAATAAGATCCCCACAATTATGCTGACTGCAGAGTAGGAACGTTTCATTACCATTGATAGGTTATCACATATCTTTCTTTCCAATGCTCTTTGGTAATGTTGCTCATTTTTGTTTTTGGCAAGCCGTTGTTGGACACAGATAATTGCATGCTAATGGGGAGTATTCTTTAATTCATCAAAGAGGCTTTTGTGCTGAAGCAAAGGTGACAAAACCCCATTTATTTATTGAATTGTAAGCTCTTTGATGCAGGGCGTAACTGGAAAACAAGCGCTGGTGGTAAGGGGTTGGAAAATAACCACTTGATCATAATACCCCACTGTTTGTCCATAGCTTTTGCTTTAAAGTGATGTTAGTGCAACTCAGAAGCAATAAGATTATAATATAGTGAGTACTGCAGGGGTCCCCAACGTGGTGCCCATGGACACCACAGCACCTGCTGACACCTTTTCTGGTGCCCGTCAAGTGTTCTTAGGAAGTGGGTGGGGCCAGGTAGGGCTTTTGCCCAGCAGGGCTTCTGATTGACCGCTGGAGTCTGGATTGGCTTTACAGATTTCTAAAAATGTTGCTTTGACAGCTGGTACCTCCATGACACAAGGATCTATACTGTGTAGTTGAAGCTGAGCTGTGGCAATCGTTTTGCAGCTGGCTCCGCCTCCTGCGGCAGCCATTTTGTGGAAGCCATTTTGTTGCTGTGGCCACCCTACCATGTCAGAATTCCAAATGTGCCCGCTGGCTCAAAAAGGCTGGGGACGCCTCGAGTACTGAATGAGGTGTCTTCTGGGTTAGGAAGGATTTGCTGATCCGATACGCACTTGTGGACGCATTGATGCCTGCTTTGACATATGTGGAGCGCAAAGGCCCAAACCCCATAAAGGCCATGAACACAAGAAGCTGCCTTATACTGAATCAGACCTTTGGGCCATCAAATCAGGATTGTCTACTCAGACCGGCAGTGGCTCTCCAGGGTCTCAGGCAGAGAGAGGTCTTTCACATCACCTACTTGTCTGGTCCCTTTAACTGGAGATGCTGGGGATTGAAACTGGGATATACTGCATGCCAAGCAGATGCTCTGCCACTGAGCCACAGCCCCTCCCTGTGCCATTCAGCAAAATAAGTGGTCAAAATCAATCAGATCTTTTTATGCGTGTACTGAATTAGCATGCCTTTATTCTAAATTACACAACTGCTGTGTGTGGTTGATTACATTTAATAGCTTGTTCACTTTCAAGCTTTGCTCGGTTATCTCTCGGGCTATAAAGTCCAAGCAGCAACTCTCAGATTCTGCGTGCGCTAAGCTGAGGAAGCCATGAGAGATGCAGAGCTTTGTTGGGTACATTGTTTTGGGTTCGGAGAGAACTGTGACCGACCCAAGGTCACCCAGCAGGTGGAGGAGAGGGGAATCGAACCCGGTTCTTCAGATCAGAGTGTGCTACTTTTAACCACGGCACCACACTGGCTTTCCACTAAAGCTTCCCTCTAAATTATTCCCTCCCCTTCAATGTTCCAGCGGGATTGCTGGACTCCGTCCTCCTACCTCACATTCCAGCTTCTGCAGAAATCTACCTAAGAAGACTCATCAAAGGCAGCAATGATAGAAGGGGAGGGAAGGCATCTGCGAACTCTCTCCTTTTCATTTTCACAGCGCCGATCCTCCGAAGGAATTGGGAAACCCGCAGGCATTTCATGATAAAAATACAGCTAGGACTGGCACAATGAAAGCTGCGACACAATGGCCTTTCACAGCTCAATGTTCAAAATAGTCAGAACAATTAGCTGATAGCTAAGTGAATGCCGCCAACGAGGTGCAACCGATGGTCAACTTGTCCCACCAGTATGGGCCTCTTTCAGGGATGCAGTACTGGGGCTTCATAGTGTCTATCGGCCCAAGTCTGCAAAGGGGTAGGATGTCACAGTGCACTAAAATGAAGCAAGAAAACTGAGGGTAGATTTGAGATGCTCTAATGATGGCAGTAGGAGCCCCGTGGCGCAGAGTGGTAAGCTGCCGTACTGCAGTCCAAGCTCTGCTCATGACCTAAATTCGATCCAGAGGGAAGTTAGTTTCAGGTAGCCGGCTCAAGGTTGACTCAGCCTTCCATCCTTCCGAGGACGGTAAAAAGAGTACCCGGCTTGCTGGGGGTAAAGGGGAGACGACTGGGGAAGGCACTGGCAACCCCCACCCCCGTAAAACAAAGTCTGCCTAGGAAACGTCTGGATGTGACGTCACCCCATGGGTCAGGAATGACCCAGTGCTTGCACAGGTGACTTTTACCTTTACCTTTAATGGTGGCAAGACCCGGCGAGTCTGATCTCGTGAGATCTTGGAAGTTAAGCAGGGTCGGGCCTGTGAGGGAATGCCAAGCAAAACAAAAATCTTCACCCACTGGTGGAAGATGGCGATGGAAGAGGGGCAGAAGAAAGTTCAGGGAGATTCAGAGATGTGAAGGACCTCGAACAGAGACTATGGGGAGCTGTTTTTAGGCAGTCCCTGGTTAGACGGGCCACTGCTCTGACCCCTACATATATGGGCATTGGGAGTAGGAAGGGGTTTGGACCTAGGGAGCTGGTGAGCTCCCCCTCACTGACAGTCTTTAAGTGGAGGCTGGACAAGCACTTGTCAGGGATGCTCTAGGCCAGGGGTGGGGAACCTTTTTTCTGCCAAGGACCATTTGCATATTTATCATGTCATTCGGGGGCCATACAGGTCGTAGATCTCCCGGCGGGGGTGGGTGGGGTGGGGTGGAGAGGTTAGGGAGGTTTTTGGAGTGGAAGAAAGAAAGAAAGGCCATTTATGCATGCGAGGTTTTGCCTTGGATTTGCTGCTCTCTAGATGCACATTTTCCCCATTTGAATTCTCAAAACTCTGCATGGGGGCTTACTGTTGAGTTTTGAGAATTCAGATCGGGAAAATGTGCATCGAGACTGGCTGATCCTGCATTGAGCAGGGGGTTGGACTAGATGGCCTCTATGGCCCCTTCCAACTCTAGGATTCTAGGATTGTAACCCCAACACTCCCGCTAATCAAGAGCTTCATAAATGCTCATTACAAAACTCCTTTTGAATTACAGCGGCACTTTTCAGGGAATCTCTTAACTAGCAGAAAAAGACAAGCGAGTATACCTCCTCCCCCTACGCTGGCACCCAAATGCATTTTCACCTCCCACCCCCCAATTCAATTTTGCTATCTTCTCAGTTACTTGAAAATGGCAACTGATTGCTAACTCTGAGCGTTCTGCGTTCAGGCGCATGCATTCCCTCCAAATTACCCCAAACAGGGTTCGGAGATTGAAGCATTAATATTTGCAATTAAAATTCTGCCGACTGGATGGTAATTTCGTTTTCCTTTTGGCAATGGACAAGGGAAAAAAACATAATTACATCCAAGTAGCAAATGGGGAAACCTTTCTTAAGGAAATGATCTTGAGAGAGAATTCAGTAACCCCCAAATAGTCAGGACATCGCTGGACTTGAGAGCTGGAAGATTTAATGGGGATACTTTGGCTGTTGAGGCAGAAAAGGGAGTTAAGTTGCATCCATTCAGTTTTAAATGAGGCTTTGAAAGAGTGGTCATGGAAAGAGCCCGTTTCCTGTTCCTCACACCCTTCAAGTGCCTCCTCCTCCACACTCAAGAACAGATAAACTCAGTCATTAAAAATGAAAAAAAAAACCTGTTAACAAGGCATTCGAGGATGCATTCCCTGTTAACGTTTCTTAAAGAAAAGAGATCCAGTGTGATGCTGAGGTTAGATTGTCGGACAAGGATCTGGGAGATCCAGGTTCAAATCCCCACTCTGCCATAGAAGCTCGCCGGTCACACACTCTTGGCCTAGCCTACCTCACAGGGTTGTTGTGAGGACAGAGTGGAGGAGAGGAGAACCACACAGGCCACTTTGGGTCCCCCATGGGGGAGAGATGCAGGATGTAAACATCTATTAAACAAAAAACAAACAAACACCACTTCAAACAAGTCACTTTTCTCCTAAAAACAGTATTAAACAATACCAGAGAAATGAATGATGGACAGGAGTGAAGCTAAAGAACTAAGGCTGTCTCATTCCCCTTCATCCATTAACCTCACTCCTACTAATCTCCTCTTGCACAAGATGCTCATCTGAGCATCTTGCTCCTGACTTACATACAAAATTGATGAACACATGAAGTTTCCTTCTACTGAGTCACAGCATTTGTCTATCAAGGGCAGTATTTACTCTGACTGGAAGTGGCTTCTCCAGGGTCTAAGCAAGAGGTCTTCCATATCATTTTAGCAGGAGATACTCGAGATTGAACCGGGAACTTCTGAATGCAAAGAACTTCTTGATCACTTCGCCATTTCCTCCCCCCCTCTAAGATCCTTTTTGTTAAAATGTGCTACAGCAAGGGCGTCGAATTCAATTTTTACGAGGACTGATACCACATAAATGTCACTTGGCCGGGCCGGGCCATGCCTCGTCAGACCAGATCGAGAGTTGGGGGCGGGTGGCTCACGGGTCGGATAACAGCCCGATCTGGCCTGCAGGCCTTATGTTTGACATAAGGTACAGCTTTGGAAGAGCTACATCCCCCAAAATAATTTCCATCCTCCTATGAGCTCCCAGTCCAGACAAGTGGGGAAAGGAAAGTGAAGGGATGGAAAGATAAGAGAGTAATGAAGGACTCCAACCGGCTTACAATTTCCTTCCCTTCCTCTCCCCACAACAGTCACCTTGTGAGGTAGGTGGGGCTGAAAGTGTTCAGAGAGAATGGTGACCAGCCCAAGGTCACCCGGCAGGCTTCATGTGGAGGAGTGGGGAAACCTGGTTCTCCGGTTTAGAGTCCACTGCTCATGTGGAGGAGTGGAGAATCGAACCCAGTTCTCCGGATTAGAGTCCACCGCTCCTAATCACTACACCATGCTGGCTCTCGTCAATAGCAGTCAATATAATAATCTTCAGGGAACTGCACTAGGAAATAGAGTGAAAATTACCCGAAAGTTCCATGTTTGGCTAGTTTGAGGGGACGTGGCTCAGTGGTAGAGCATCTGCTTGGCATGCAGAAGGTCCCAGATTCAATCCCCGGCGTCTCCAGTTAAAGGGACTAGGCAAGTACAAAACTCCTTTTGAATTTCACATCCTTTTGATGTGAAAGGCCTCTGCCTGAGAGCCGCTGCCGATCTGAGCAGACAATGTTGACTTGGACTGCACATACCCTCACAGTATTCTCACCCTCCCCACCCCCCCAAAAAAAGTGTTTTGGGCATCTGCAAAGAGATACTGGGTTGGATAAATAGTTGACATACCGTCAAACACCCCATCAAGCTCTGTTCGAAGGGCCTCTGGAATGCTCTCGGGTCACCACACCAGTCCAAGAGTTCTGTCGCTGCATTGTGGAAGTTGGCAGGATTCTGTAAGTGCTGGAAGAGAGGAAATTAAAGCACAATTAGATAACGACTTGCTCTCCAAATTGTGCACTCTTTTATTGGGCACTTTATAAGCATGGCTAACATAAGCCATGGATACACAGTTTATAATTCTCTCTTTTCCTGATGGGAATCAATGTCTGTAACCTGTCCTCTCATATAAATTCTGTGGCAGTTTAAGAGTTTCTCTGATAACCCCCCTTCTCACAAATTTTCCTGGCTGTTTGAAGGATTATCACTTACTCAGTCTTCTGTCCGGAAATGAATTTCACATCTCTCCGGCACCTGCCAAATACAGGTTGAGTATCCCTTATCATTCTTGAACAATTTCAGTTGTTCAAGACTTTCGATTCCTTGGCTCCATCATCAACCAAAAGGGAGTGCAGCCAAGAAATCAGAAGGAGACTGAGGCTGGGCAGGGCAGCCATGAAGGAGCTAGAAAGGATTCTGAAGTGTAAGGATGTGTCACTGGTAGGGCTGTCGATTCGGTTCATCCTGAACCAAAAAACAGCCGAATTTCCCCCGATTCGGCTGTTTTTCGGTTTGGGACGAACCGAGCTCAAAAAAGGCGGGAAACGGGGGAGCCGAATTCGCCGACTTCGGGGATTTGGTGAATAAATTCGGCAGATTCAGGATTCCCCCCCACGCGCCTTCACGGGGCTTCCATGAATGCGCATGGGGGCCCCTTTAAACAGATCTGCGCCTCCTGGCCGGGAAGCACACATCTATTCCAAGCCCCCCCGTGCGCCTTCGGGGATTTGGTGAATAAATTCGGCAGATTCGGGATTCCCCCCCACGCGCCTTCACGGGGCTTCCATGAATGCGCATGGGGGCCCCTTTAAATAGATCTGCGCCTCCCAGACGGGAAGCACACATCTATTCCAAGCCCCCCCCGTGCTCCAAACTCCCGCTCTTAACCATCACACCACGCTGGCTCTCCTGGGCTGTTTAGAAGATAAAATGGGAAGGTGGAGGAAGAAATTACCAGAATGACTGCCCTGAGCTTATTGAAGGAAGAACAGCTAGAAATGTGATCAGTGATAGATACGACCAGGGAAGAAAAATGGAAAATCCCATAAAGCAACAGGAAACGCCAATATATGCAAGTGTTTGTGCCATTAACGGAACATATTGAAGAATACAGTACAGTACAGAGATGAAGGGAGGTTCAACTCTCAAAAAGCTTATACCCCCAAAAACTTCATTGAACTTGAATCTAGCTGTTCTACTGCAGACCGACACGGCTAGCCTCTGAAAGTACTGAAGAGAGAGAGAGATCATTGCTCTTCTACCCTGGTTGGAAGGAAATTTTATCTCCTATTATGCCTTGGAGGATAAAATGAATTTTGCTGGAAACCTGCAGAGTTAACGCCCTCTTCACCATCTCCTTCTCCATGGGACTGACCAAATCACATCCCTGTTATAAGGAGACCAATTTCTGCCCTTTTACATCAAAGTATTCTTAATGTGAAAATGATTGAGAAATGTAGGGAAAAGATTTTGCCTTCAAAATTTGCCTTAAAACTCTGTGAGAAAAAGGCACTGGGATTATTACATTCTAAACTAAATAAACATTTTCTACAAGACGTTTAATCTCAAGAGTCAAAGATGTATTTATTCCTTATGCACATGCACACTCCATTTAAACATATATGGCAACACCGAGGTATATTGCACATCTGTCAGGCACCATATAAAAATGGTGCCACATACATTACAGGCTTAAAATTGGTTTAACAAGCATTCTCCCAAAGGAAATTTAGGAACTTAGATTTCCAGAGAACTCTGACACAGAGTTTTTGGCACTAGGGGTTGCCAACTTCCATGTGGCACCTGGAGCTCCAGATGACCTAGATCAGTTCCCCTAGAGAAAGTGGCTGCTTTGGAGGATGGACTCTATGGCATTATACCCTGCTGGCGTCCCTCCCCTCCCCGAATCCCGCCCTCCCCAGGCTTCACCCCAAAAATCTCCAGGTGTTTTCCAACCTAGAGCTGGCAACCCTACTTAGCATCCTCATTCAACAATGATTCCCAATATTCTTTGGGGGGGGGGTGGAACCATCACTAAACTGGAATAAAACTTATGCAAGCTTCTAGTGAAGACACGCACTACACTGGCATTTGTAACACAGCTATATTAACAATACATCCTCATCTCCAACAAACTAAGATGAACAGATGAAGAAGAAGAGTTGGTTTTAATATGCTGACTTTCTCTACCTTTTAAAGGAGAATCAAACCGGCTTACAATCTCCTTCCCTTCCTCTCCCCACAACAGACACCTTGTGAGGTAGGAGAGGCTGAGAGAGCTTGAAGAGAACTGTGACTAGCCCAAGATCACCCAGCTGGCTTCATGTGTAGGAGTGGGGAAACCAACCTGGTTCACCAGATTAGAGTCTGCTGCTCATGTGGAGTAGAGAATCAAACCCAGTTCTCCATATTAGAGACTGCCACTCTTAACCACTGCTCTTAACCACTATACCACGCTGGCTCCCAAGGAAGAACAGCTATAGTAAGTGCATGTAAATATCTATGGGAGAGAAGAAAGCAGTAAGACACTCTTTCAACAGCTCTCACAAATTCAGAAAGTTCCTATGGACCATGTTTTGAGAACACCATAAAATTGCACCCTTTTTGCTGGTGGAATATGAAGGACCTCTTCAGAGGTATGCGCAAGTGCTTCGTCATATTGTAGACTAAAGTTTAAGATGTATGGCAAGAGGCCCTTCTCTAAGCAGAGAAGACAACACAGATATCATAACTGAACACCAACGTGCTTTGGGTTTCCACACAAGAGCAACTGCGATTCTCAATGAAGAATATTCAAGGTTCAAGTTATCTCATTGCGGCATGCGAGACTGGCACGAATAGTATGGAAACAAAATCATCTCAGCACAGGCTCCTTATTTCATTTGAGATGTCGCTAGAGAAAATAAGTGCAGAATCTTAATTTAAGATAATGCATATTTTGGGAGGTGGGGGTGGAGAACAAAGAGAATTATCTCCTTCTTTGAAACATGTCAGGTTCCAAAGACATCAAGCTAATTTGCCACATCTTAACTCTTCCTCAAAGGGAATGTCATGCAAACCTGGCCCAATTCGAGCAGCAAACCACTTAACTATGCTAAGCAAGTGACTGCATTTATTTATGGAATGTCTTGCCAAATGATGAAGGCTGACTCTAGCTGCCTGTTTGTTTTGCCCAGTTACATCTGCTCTCCTTCCAGCTTTAATTGAACGGCTAAACAGCAACACATTTAACGGTGCGGGTGCTGACAATCAAAGGTTGCCTCAGGCTTTCAGTGGCTTCCTGCCACAGAGTCACAGTAATCCTTGGGAATTTGAAACCACGTGGGTGGAGAGAATCATGCCGGGCGCAAAGGACCCACATGATTGGTCCCACACACGTGGATCCATTCTTCAAAATATTCACAGCGAGGACGTGAAAATGTGTTCTGCAGAAGTGGTTTCCGGGATGCTGTGGTGACCCATAAAAGGACCCTCCAACAGTCACAAGATGTCATACAGAGCCAGTTCCTTTTAGACATTGCTGTATGTGGGAAGAGGATCCTGATGAGTAATGGCAACATGAAGAAGAGTTGGTTTTTATATGGCAACCTTCTCTATCACTTAAAGAAGACTCAGTGGCTTACAATCACCTTCCCTTCCCCTCCCTACAATAGACACCTTGTGAGGTAGGTGGGGCTGAGAGAGCTCTAAGAGAGCTGTGACTAGCCCAAGGTCACCCAGTTGGCTTCATGTGTAGGATCCAACCCAGTGGATCCAACCCTTATTCTACCACTCAACTGAGCAAAATTTAAGGCCTTCTTCCAACTTGTGGAGGAAGAGCCTCTTAACTTGGAAGAAGATTCCTTAGCCTGGAGGAAGGTTTCTTTGAGGATGGTTGGATCTACCTCAGTGTCTTCCATGAAAGCTTATACTGGAATAAAATCTTGTTAGTCTTTAAGAGGCCACAAAAAACTCTAATTATTTGTGTTGCAGCAGAACCAATATAGAGAGTCAGCATGATAAGATGTTGTAGATAATATATACAGAACAAGATCAAATCAAACATACGATGATAACTTGGGCACAGATACTGGGTTATAACATTCCTTTGAATAGATGGGAAAGACTTTGGTCAAGAGATATGAATTATATACTTTCACAATTTACAAGATGTTCTACAGGTGGTGTTTGACACCAAAAAAGTTAGCTAAAATGTATAGAACAATGTCACCAAATTGTTGGAAATGTCAAGATGAGGTTGGTTCTTTTCATCATGTATGGTGGCTATGTGAAAAAGCCAAGAACTTTTGGGATATGATTTATAATGAATTAAGGCTGATAATACAACAAAACATCCCTAAAACTCCGGAAATGATGTTGTTAAGAATCATACTGACTCAGAGATCTTTTTTGATATATGCCACTACAGCTGTAAGATTGGTTTATGCAGCAAAATGGAAATTGTCTGAGACACCGGATAAGACGGACTGGATTAATAAAATGTTGGAACTAGCAGAAATGGCTAAACTTACTGCATTAGTAAATCAAAAGGAGAATATGGAATTTGTGGGAGAATGGGAGGCATGGACAACATACTGTGTAAATTAATTTAACTTGGGAAATATAAAAGGTTATGTTTTGATCTAATTCAACTGATTAAACTAGAAATAATATTAATGTTAATATTCAGATTTTAAGTTGAAAAGATATGTAATCAAATTTATAAATGAAATGCTATAAATAATTAGAATTTAAATACAAAGGGGAGAACACAAATATCAAATAGATAGAAGAGGGGAGAGGGGAAGTCAACAAGTTAGAATTTATATTGGTTAGATAAATATTGTTTATGTTGTACAATTATGTTAAATTGAATGATGGAACTGAATGTGATTTAAGTAGAAAATTAAAAAAATTATTAAAAAAAAAGAGAGTCAGCATGGTGTAGTGGTAGAGTGATGGACTCTAATCTGGAGAACCGGGTTCAGTTCCCCACTCCTCCACATGAAGTCTGCTGGGCGACCTTTGGCCAGTCACAGTTCTTTCCAAACTCCCTCAGCCCACGTGGAGGCAGGTAATGGCAACCCACCTCCCAACAAACGTCTCTTGCCTTGAAAACCCGACAGGGTCACCATAAGTCAGCTGTGACTTGATGGCATTTTCCACCACAAAACCAACATGCTGACCTGGCACTACATTTGTTAGGTGCTTCATAAAGATAAGAAAAGGGCAGCCCTGTCCACTGACTCACAATCTAATTGAAAATAATGGAGCAGCCTGAATAGTCCAATCTTGTT
The DNA here is from genome assembly GCF_029931775.1 of Euleptes europaea. Lineage (NCBI taxonomy): Eukaryota > Metazoa > Chordata > Lepidosauria > Squamata > Sphaerodactylidae > Euleptes > Euleptes europaea. The sequence goes on from NC_079316.1 coordinate 110,325,979, forward strand.
AGAGCTCAGAAGCTAAACAGGATCAGCCAAGTTTAGTACTTGGATGGGAGACCAAAAAGGAAGACCGGCGTTGCTATGCAGAGGAAGGCAATGGCAAACCACCTCTGAACATCTCTTGAAAACCCCGGGAGAGGTCACCATAAGCCACCTGCGACTATTGCTCAACCATTCTGGTTGAAGAAGAAGAAGAAGAGTTGGTTTTTATATGCCAACTTTGTCTACCACTTAAGGAAGAATCAAACCGGCTTACAACCACCTTCCCTTCCCCTCCCCACAACAGACACCGTGTGAGGTAGGTGGGGCTGAGAGAACTCTAAGAGAGCTGTGACTGGCCCAAGATCACCCAGCTGGCTTCATGTGGAGGGGGGGGGAACCAATACGGTCCACCAGATTAGCATCTGCCTCTCATGTGGAGGAGTGGGGAATCAAACCCAGTATCCAGATCAAAGTCTACCACAACACCAACTCTTAAAATACACCGCTTTATTTGCTGTTTAACCTCACATATATCCAAGAATCTCCCCATCACCATTAGTGAAATCTTTTTTTGGCTTTCTGCCCTTCCTCAGCATCCCATGCACCGGCACCCCTTGGAATTGCCAAAGGCATAAGAGAGCTGATGATGTATGCCTCATTTACAGATAGGGCAGCTGCTTCAATTCTTCTCAAAGAACCTGTGGAGACCTGGGCTGTTACTGCACTAGGTATTCCCAGAAATGTATTAAGAGTTTGAAAATGTTATTAAAAAAATTGCTTTAAAAGTGTTTTTGGATGCCACGGCTAAAAAATGGTTGGAAGACATCTTCACACTAAAGGGGCCAAACAAAGTGCGAACAGTATTTTTTATAACATTTTCAAACTCGTAATACATCGCTGGGAATATCTAGTGCGGTAACAGCCCTGCTCTCTTGCATCTGTTAAGTCCAATACCTTATGATTCTTCCAGTCTCTTCCCCCACCTCCAACCCACTTCTCCTTTTCCCAACAGATAGGCAACATAATTTGGAAATGGGTTAGGGTTAAACGAGGTGTGATCATTTCATGCCCAAACTTAAGTGGTTGAGCTTTCAGATCCTTGTGGATTCCAAGGATCCATCCTGTGCTTAAAATATATTCCAGATCCATTTGAGGGCTTCGTCTCTTAGAACCCAAGTTGGTTGCTTCTTACAATGAGTGGATTTGGATGCAAAATAGAGGTGAAATGTGGTGATAAGTAGGACTCTGGACGGGACAAGGAAGCATGAGCTAATAATGCTTTCTCTGCGCATCATGTGCACATCTGCCCACTGATCCTGCTGTCCCAGAAATGTGACCGTGATGCTACGGCTGGCTTCAAATAGAAGAAGGAGGAGTAGGAGTTAGTTTTTATATACTGACTCTCTCTACCTTTTTTAAGGAGAATGAAACCGTCTTACAATCTCCTTCCCTTCCTCTCCCCACAACAGACACCTTGTGAGGTAGGTGGGGCTGAGAGAGTTCGGAGAGAACTGTGACTAGCCCAAGGTCACCCAGTGGCTTCATGTGAAGGAGAGGGGAAACCAATCTGCTTCTCCAGATTAGAGTCCGCCACTCCTGTGGAGGAGTGGGGAATCAAACCCGGTTCTTCAGATTAGAGTCCACCGCTCCTAACCACTACTCCACGCTGGCTACACCATAGCTTCACACCCATCTTCTCCTGTGTCTTCTATGGAAAAGAAAACGCGCACTGAACAAAGCCTACCTGTCCAAGGCTGTCTTCCAAAACTCGGATCAAGTGCAGACTTTCCTGCTCCTCAGGATTTCCTTCTGCTAGGGAAGCCATGAATGGATAATCCGGTGCCTCCATGCTTCTGGGCCCGGGTATGTTCTCAGTCTGCTCTGGCAGCTGATCATGCTGCTGATAAACCCTAACATCTCTCTTGTTTGAAGTCATACTTTTTTTTTCTTTACAAAGTAAAACCAGAGAAGGCCTTTGGCTGATGTGAAAGCAGAGCTTCAAGATACCAGGGAAAGCACCAGAATGCCACAGCTGGCAAAATAATCAGCCATTCAGAGCAATTGAACCAGGGAAGGAGAAAGAAAACATATTGCTGAAAGGCAAGAGGATCTCCTCTTTGCTGCTTTTCTGAAAGTAATTTTTCCAAACAGGAAGCATCCACCCACCCCTGCCTGCCCCGGTGAAACAGCACTATTTAATTCTCTGGGTTTCTTCACATTTCAGTGGGGGAGGTCGCTGTGTCATCTCAACTTCTGTGTCAGTTAAAAACCAATATCCTAAAGCAGCAAGCATGAAGCAAGATTTCTGGCAGTCCGGACTCTAACCTGCTCAAGAGGAAATGCTCGGTTAGGTCATACAGACAAGGCCTTCCTATCAAGACCACCACACACCCACTGAAGAACAACCTATGTTTCTGTGTTCAGCCTGCTGACTAGCAAAGGGCACAATGGAAACAGGTTGCCAGCTCCAGGTACTAGCTGGAGATCTCCTACTATTACAACTGATCTCCAGCCAATAGAGATCAGTTGAGGAGGAGGAGGAGGAGGAGGAGAAGAAGAAGAAGAAGAAGGAGAAGTAGAAGAAGGAGAAGAAGAGTTGGTTTTTATATGCCAATTTTCTCTACCACCCCAAAAATCTCCTGCCGGTGGCAAAGAGGGACCTGGCAACCCTATCCCCTGCTAATGGCCAGGGGCGACGGGACCAGGAAACCCTAGTAAGGGCCCAAAACAACTTTGAAACACCCCAATGTATAGGGTTGCCAGGTCCTCCCTCTCCTCCAGCAGGAGGTTTTTGAGGCAGAGGTAGGGAAAGATTGTGTGGGTGCGTGGGCAAGCTGACACAATCATGTCACTTCCGGTTTACAACCAGAAGTGCTAAATCACAAAGGGGCCTTTACAACTCAAACTGAGAGTCTGAGTGCTAAAGGGCCCGTTGGGATGGGATGCGGCACTTCCAGGTGTAAATGTATCCCAAGTGGCCATTTACCACTCAAACTCCCATGTGCCAAACACCTGTGCAGGTAAAAACTTTTTAACTAAGGCTATTGTGAGTCGTTTTCTACCATTAGCCAAGGAACCCACAGTGGTCGTTGTAAATTCTTTATAGGTAAGATGCTCCATGCTTTATAGTTCTTTAAGAATTTTGTTTATAACTTATTAAGATAGATAATGAGGATTTGATAAGCAGGTCATAATAAAGATGGCTTAGTATATTAATGCATGTTGAGAAATAATATACAAACAAGTGGTAAAAGGTTTCCAAATGTGTTTGTAAGTGCATTGCACTTTATATTTTTAGTGAGTGAACATACTTTTTACGTTAAATTTGCTGTATTTTTAGGCTGAAGAAGCCTCAGGGTGAAACGTGGATTTAAATACCTGGGATACACGTACCACCTTATTGTTGTAATATCCCTACATATAAAGCCAGAGGGATATAAATGAGAACACCTCAAAAGGATCAGCGGATACGCTACAACCAAGACCCAAGTTACGCTTATTGTGTTTGCCATGCTACGCTCCGAGTGGCAGAGGATGCACTTTTGAAACAGCTCCATTGAAATATTGTCGAAGGCTTTCACAGTCAGAGTTCATTGGTTCTCGTAGATTATCCGGGCTGTGTAACCATGGCCTTGATATTTTCTTTCCTGATGTTTCGCCAGCAGCTGTGGCCGGCATCTTCAGAGGAGTAACACTGTCCTTCAGTGTTACTCCTCTGAAGATGCCGGCCACAGCTGCTGGCGAAACGTCAGGAAAGAAAATACGAAGACCACGGTTACACAGCCTGGATATCCTACGAGAACGAAAGCTCCATTGAAAAGTTAACAGACCGCCCTACAGAAGCACTATTTCTGATATTGGAAGTCAACGGTTGGACTGTTTTTGTATATATGCTCTTTGTTAAGTAGTTTTGTGTTCTCATATACTTATTGTTGTACAGCACTATGTTTGTTTGTTCTCTGTGTTCACTATTAGCTCACCTTAAGTAAACATTTCTTGCATGGTGGGTTAAGCATTTTGTGAGCCTTGTGCTGTATTTTTTGTATTAAGTCACACTTATTGCAGCATAGGGGATTACTTTTGTTTGTTTCTAACCTCCAGGTAGTAACTGGAGATCTCCTGCTATTACAAGTGACCTCCAGCCGACAGAAATCAGTTTGCCTGGAGAAAATGGCTGCTTTCTCAATTGGACTCTATGGCATTGAAGTCCCTCCCCTCCCCAAACCCTGCCCTCCTTAGGCTCCGCCCCAAAAATCTCCCGCCAGTGGCAAAGAAGGACCTGGCAACCCTAAAGAGAAAGGGGAGAGTAGCTGGGCCTTGGATAAACCTAGACCATTCCTCAAGTATACAAAGGCTTTGCCCCAGTATACATTGGAAGCATTTGCTTCCAATAGCTCTATTCCACTCCCTGACCGCCAAACTCAGAAAAGGCTGCCTACCCAAACAGAAGCAGTCAGTTCTGAGCGGAATGTAAACAGGCATGATGCTGACCGGCCTGAGAAGCCAAGGAAGGATGGCTGTTATCTGTGCAGCTTCTCCCGAAACATATTTCACTGTGAAAGATGTGCATTCCACCAGATAGGCAGGCGGTGAAGGAGACAAAAAAAAAAAAAAGAGGCTGACGAGTCTCCTAAAATTAGACACTAGGGTATTGGCAAGAACCCAATGCACAAGCCAGCTTCCATTTTCATGTGTCTGTTTTCATGTCCCCATAATGAGATGGTGACAAGCAATCCCATTGCGTTCCTAGCCATTTAAAAGTAGACAGATTTGACTACAGTGGCCAACCATGTGCCTCTAGGAAGCCCTCAAACAAGACAACTGCAGCAGCATCCTGCCTGTGTTCCACAGCACCTAATGTAATGGGCATGCTCCTCTGATCCTGGAGAGAACAGGTATGCATTTTGACTAGTAGCCATGGGTAGCTCTTTCCTCCATGAACGTGTCCACTCCCCTCTTAAAGCCTTCCAAGTTGGCAGCCATCACCACATCCTGGGGCAGGGAGTTCCACTATTTAACTATACGTTGTGTGAAGAAGGCTGGAAACCCTGTGAAGAACCCTATGAAGACTGCTGCTGCCAGCTGCCCCGAATGCCTTTTGGATGCTGTTGACACCCTCCAGCGGGAAATCCCTCCATAATTACAACTGGTCTTCAGATGACAGAGATCAGTTCCCCTTAGGGTTGCCAGCTCCAGGTTGGGAAATATCTGGGGATTTTGGTGGGAGGAGCCTGAGGAAGGCGGGGTTTGGAGAGGGGAGGGACTTCAATGCCATAGAGTCCATCTTCCAAAGTAACCATTCTATCCAGGTGAATTCATCTCTGTCATCTGGAGATCAGTTGTAATAGCAGGAAATCTCCAGCCACCACCTGGAGGTTGGCAATCCTAGTTTCCCTGGATAACTTGGCTGTCTTGAAAGGTAGAGTCTGGGTCATCATACCCCTCTGAGGTCCTTCCTTTCCCCAAACCCTGCCCTCTCCAGGCTCCACCTCCAAAATTTCCAGGGACTTCCCAACCCAGAGCTGGCAACCCTATGAGTAGGAGAGTCATCCTCCATCAAGTTCCTATCACATACATGCCCCCCGCAACAAAAAATCTGTGTTTATCACCAACCTTGCTGAACCACCTGGGCACTGCTGCACAGATATGGCCACTGGGACTGTTTCCACTTATGTACACAGCAGTGCCCACAATAACACAGCTCCTTGCAGGTCAGTGCCCAGCTCCAAACACTGACTGCTTCAAACGCAGTACTGCGGGTATGTTTACCCCAATATACACATAGGGTTGCCAGCTCCGGACTGGGAAATACCTGGAAATTTTGGAGGTGGAGTCTGAGGAGGGAGGGGTTAGGAGAGGGGAGGGACTTCAATGCCATAGAGTACATAGGTGGGAGGAGACACTGAAAGCAGGCAGCATGGGTCTGCCTGCAGGCCGGCTTCAAGGGTCTGGTTTTTGGATCAGTCCAGACAAACACATGAACACATGAAGCTGCCTTATAGTGAATCAGACCCTCAGTCCATCAAAGTCAGAATTGTCTACTCAGACCGGCAGCGGCTTCTCCAGGGTCTCAGGCAGAGGTCTTTCACATCATCTACTTGTCTAGTCCCTTTAACTGGAGATGCTGGGGATTGAACCTGGGACCTTCTGCATGCCGAGCAGAGGCTCTACAAACAGAGCCATAGTTAGGGTTGTCAACCTCCAGGAACTAGATGGAGATCTACTGCTACTACAACTGATCTCCAGCCGATAGAGATCAGTTCACCTGGAGAAAATGGCTGCTTTGGCAATTGGACTCTAGGGCATTGAAGTCTCTACCCTCCCCAAACCCTGCCCTTTTCAGGCTCAGCCCAAAAAACCTCCCACTGGTTGTGAAGAGGGACCTGGCAACCCTAGCCATAGCCCCTGCCCAGATGTCTGGATAGGGATACTCTACCTGCAATAAATTAGTATAATACACACAGCAAACAGATAATACTTACTATACAGGGTGGTATGGGTACCACTGAAGCTGGCCTGAGTTTACTGCAGGGCAGGAAAAGTAAAAGACATCTCAAAGGTCCTCTGCTTACCTGTTTTATGCATTGCAGCCTATCATTGGTCTGTTGTATGTGCCTGTCCATAGAATTCATTTTGATTGTCTCCCACTTGGATTCTACCTGAAAGCCATTAAAATCCTTCAAGCTGCAAGACATTAAAAAAAAAAAAGAGGGAGAGAGAGAATGAGAAAGATCGTTAAGGCAAATCTGCAATGAAACAGAAATCTCTTCTTTCTGGGAGGAACTGCAACTGTTCTCCGCTTAAAGAGAGGAGGAACACAGTCTTCAATGCGAAAGGTTTTTTCATTTCACAGGGAACCGTGACATTCTAAAGTCACCTAACCTACCTACCTACCTACCTACCTACCTACCTACCTACCTACCTACCTACCTATCTATCTATCTATCTATCTATCTATCTATCTATCTATCTATCTATCTATCTATCTATCTATCTATCTATCTATTTTGTATCCCGCCCAGTTTACGTCATTTTCCTCTCCTCCATTTCATCTTCATTTGGACTGTGCAACATACACATGCTATATATGTTAAAATCAATTTCAAAAGGTTAAGAATCCTTGATGAATTTTTACATCACCGAAAACCAGAAACACACAACAGTCACGAGGTGCATCTGAGTTTTCCAGCATTCGCAGAATTCCCTGGCAAATCAAAGGGCCCAACTGGCTCTGACATGTGCACGCTTAAATATTGAGTCTGTCAACTAAGTGTTTTTCAGCCCTGTTCCTGGCACGTGCGTGTAAAAAACAGGCAATTCTAAATATGTTTGCTTTTGAGTCAGCTGATGGCCATACAGGAAGGCTGGCTGGTTTCCAATGGAGCTAACTTTCCCTCACTTTTCATAACACATGATTTTGGACTTGGAAACGCAGGTTGAACTAGGTAATGTGAGTGGGGGTGGGTGGGGGAAGAAACATAACACATACACAAACCCCACACAAAACTGAACACAGAGAACAAACTTAAAAGTTGTTGGAACGGACCATTTGTGCAACCAATCTGAAACACCCTCTAAAAGAATTTTATTCATTTTTTTGTACACAGCAACTATGAGTGCTCTATACTTTCCAAGCACAAGGTGGAGCACGTTGTTTCTCAAATACCCAGCTGCATTTAATTAAATCCCTTCAGAAAAGCTCTGGGATAAAAAGTCACCCAGTTTCAATTTTTTTTTTTTTAAGCAGAATGTGCACAGACGCGTCTCTATAGTGTCGTTCTTTTAGGATGCTGACACCTGAACATTAGTAAATAATGTGTCCCACAGTACATCCGCTAACCTCTGACAGATTTCCCCTGCCCCCGTAAACCGAAAAAGCACCAGAAGCATGAATAACCCTGATTTTGATGTGGGGTGTCAATGCAAAGTATTCGATTAAAAAAAAAATCCCATTAATTTTTCCAAAGGAAAAACGATCAAGGGAAAGTGATCAATGAAGTGAAGCGTTATAGTTGTCTGCGGGATAGCGCTAAGAAAAGGTTTCACTGGAGAACATTTACCTCACCACAGATATATGCTCGGAGTAGAAAAATTACCTCACAAACACCAAAAACATTAATCAAGCGAGATGTTTGAAACGATCTCCGGGTCTTGTGAAACATACCCCTTTCTGCCACCACAAAGATTTTGTTTCATGACATTTTTTCTTCCCCAAGATACACTGGAATTTGGCTTGGTGTAATGAATATAAATACAATTTGCGTCAATTTTTTTTTTTACAAGCTTCCATTTGTAAAAGACAAAATTAGACATGGCTAGTGTGTATAAACAGTGCCCATCTATTCACATCTAAAGAGGGGTTTCTGGCTAAAACAGCATCCGGAAGACACGGGCAAAATGCGCAGGGAGAGTGAGGTGACCTCTGATGGGCGAAAAAGGCATGCATAATCAAAATGAAGCCCTGAAGCAGTCGGCGGGGATGACCGTGGGGAAACATCCCTACATAAAAGGCCTGAGCCTCAGTAAACAGTGTCACAAGTCATTCTACTGAAGCGAATGCTTTACAAAGTGATAAGCAATCAACAGTTTTTGACAAGCATGTGACTGGTCAATGGACTAAGTTTTTGGCTGTTCAAATGTCATGGAATCATAGAGTTGGAAGGCCATCTAGTCCAACCCCCTGCTCAATGCAGGATCAGCCTAGAGCATCCCTGACCAGTGCTTGTCCAGCCTCTGCTTAAAGACTGCCAGTGAGGGGGAGCTCACCACCTCCCTAGGTCCAAACCCCCTTTCTACTCCCAATGTCCATAAACGAAGCTGCTTTAGGAGGAGTTGCAGCAATGACCCATCTAACCAGAAACTGCCTAAACAGCTCTCCATAGTCTCCATTCGAGGTCTTTCCCATCTTTAAATCTCTCCAAACCTTCGTCGCCATCTTCTGCCAGCGGGTGAAGACTTTCATTTCGTTTGGCATTCTCTCACAGTGATCGCTCCTTCCCGCCCAATGTTTTTAATTGTTTTTGATTTGTATGTAGTTTAGCTCTGCTTTTACTTGTTTTATTTATGGGGTTTGGGGGGTGGTTTTAACAGTTTCCAAAATGTGAATTCTTTGGCGTATGTTTCGATTTGCTAGCCGCCTAGGTGGCCCTTGTGAGAGCAGAAAGGCGGAATATAAATTTTGTAAAGAAAGAAAATTCTTTTAGCAGGAGACACCAGGGACTGAACTTGGGTCCCTAGGCACGCAAAGCAGATAATCTATCACCGAGCACTCGCCTCCCCCATTACGTTTTCCCACGTAAGCCTCCGTTAATAGACTGCATTGCTATTATTCAGGCCTTTAAATGGAGTCCGTGCTCTCCTTGATGGAGACTTAAATGCATCCCTGTCGCTAGCAAAGAACGCCAGACCCCAGACCCCCACCACAGGCTGTCTGGAGGTACCTCACTGGCAGTGTTTCTTTGGTGGCTCCTGATGGATTAGACTGCAGGGAAAGGAATCTCTCTGCTGAGCAAGGTCTCGCTATGGCAGTTCAAGCTCCTCATCCCTTTCACTCCAGACACAAGAGGGTTCAAGAAAGCACACCTGTCGCTGAATGAAAATGCATTGCGAAGGAAAGGGGGGGGGAGAGCCCATTTCATATGTAAGCATTATTGCGCTTCTGTCCTAGAGCCAGTTTCTCAACTGCAGATTGAGAGAGATTTTACTCAAAAACGAAAGGTTCGCCTGCAACATAAGCTGGAGTGCAACTGTTTACAGAACCCACCAACCACCTCAGTGGCCACAAAGTTTAATCTTTCAACACAGGAGAGCTATTTACTTGCACGATAAGCTGACCAAGATGGGATACCCGTTTCAACACGATCCCTCGCAAATACTTAAATACATTATCTGCATTTTCATGGTTCATAGGGGGCAGGCAGTTTAAAATAAAAATGTAGTGGCCGCTTCAAGAAAAATAATAGAACAGACTTAAAACACAGTACCGGTCTTTCAGACAGGGGATTTTGTGTTATAGTGTGTCCGTAGTGTTAGACAATCACTACCAAGAATTAGGGTTGCCAACTGCCAGGTAGTGACAGGAGATCTCCTGCTAATTCAACTGATCTCCAGCGGATAGAGATCAGATCACCTGGAGAAAATGGCTGCTTTGGCCATTGAACTCTATGGCATTTTTTTAAAATAGTTTTTTTATTATTTTTCACTATGTGTGTGTGTGTGTAAAGTGCCATCAAGTCGCAGCCAACTTATGGCGACCCCTTTTTGGGGTTTTCATGGCAAGAGACGAACAGAGGTGGTTTGCCAGTGCCTTCCTCTGCGCAGCAACCCTGGACTTCCTTGGTGGTCTCCCATCCAAATACTAACCAGGGCTGACCCTGCTTAGCTTCTGAGATCTGACGAGATCAGGCTATATAGTTCAACAATTAATAAAAGTCATTAAAAAGATAAAAAAGATAAAAACCAGTAAGTTATTGTTGAAAATACAAATATATTCGGATAAAATATAGAAACTTCCCCTCCATCTCCGTCTACCTCATTATAAATTTGTATACTCTTTTGTACAAGGTTCTAATTCTAATATTGCCTCATATATATGAATAAATTTTTATATCCTAATCAACTAAAATAAATTCATATTATCAAATCATATATATCTATTGTCTATCTTAAAATTAACCTTGTTATAATATCTATATACTTGAATATAAAAATGCAATTGAAGTCCCTCCCCTCCCCAAACCCCGCCCTCCTCAGGCCCCGCCCCCAAAATCTCCTGCCGGTTGAGAAAAGGGACCTGGCAACCCTACCAAGAATCCTACGAACGACCCGTCCACCGACACACAGTCCTCCCCAGGTTACCATCTGAAATCCATTGCGAAGCTGGTGGGCAGGAGATTCAGGATGGACAAAAGGAAATAATTCTTTACCCAGCGAGTGAATAAAATGTGGAATTTGCTTCCAGAGGAGGTAGTGATGGCCACAGGCATGGTGACAAAAGGGAACCGCCACATTCAGAGGCACTCAACCTCCGGATCCCAGTGCTGTGAGGCAACATCTGGGGTAGGGCACTGAGGCTGAGGACCTCCAGAGGAACTGCTTAGCCTCTGTGTGAGACAGGATGCTGGACTAGGTGGACCACTGGTCCGATCCAGCAGGGCTCTTCTGGTGTTCTTATGAATTCTCTTTTATACCCATCTGATCTAATTAATGTTATCATGAGGGCTGAACTTCCCAGCTTACATTTCATTTGTTTAACTTTTTTTTTTGGGGGGGGGGGACTCCAATTAGACTGGGAGCCCGAGCTACCAGCAGGTACCCTTGGAACTAGGAGGAGCAGCCTCATCTGTTTCGCCTACCCCCAGTGCCAGAGTGAGGGCCAGGAGAAATTGTCAGGTGTCGGCAACAGGAGCCAGTGTGGTGTAGTGGTTGGCGTGTTGGCCTAGGATCTGGGGAAAGCAGGTCCGGATCCCCACTCTGCCGCAGGAGCTTGCTGGGTGACCTTGGGCCAGTCAGACACTCTCAGCCTGACCTACCTCGCAGGGTTGTTGTGATCATAAAATAGAGGGAGTGGAATGACATAAGCTACTTTGAGTCCACATTGGGGAGAAAGGTGGGGTATAAATGAAGTAAAGAGGGTTGCCAGATCCCCCCCTGGCAACCGGCAAGAGCTTTCTGGGCTGGAGAGATGTGACCCAGAAGCAACGTGGACACTCTAGCAATCTCTAGCATGATGCATCCCTATTCTCTCCAGGATCAGAGGAGCCTGTCTATTATTCTATGACGTGCTCTGGAGCACAGGCAGGACAATGCTGCTGCAGTCGTCTTGTTTGGGGGCTTCCTAGAGGCACCTGGTTAGCCACTGTGTGAACAGACTGCTGGACTTGATGGGCCTGTGTCTGATCCGGCAGGGCTTTTCTTATGCTTTTATGTTTTCCAAAAACTCTAAGGTTTCATAGAGAGTGCCTGAGCACCTGCATCACTTCTGGGTAAACCTGGAAGTGATGGGGATACTCTAGCAATCTCCTCTGCAAACTCTATAGAAAGCATAGAGTTTGGGAGGGAGAGTGCTAGAGCATCTGCGTCACTTCTGAGTTTGCCCGGAAGTGACGTTTGCTCTCCCTTCAACTGGCCCTCTTCTTCCCTGCCAACCAGCTGAGGGTTGGTGGCCAGCCTGGTAGAATTGCCTGCCAATACCAGGCAACTGGCAAACCTAGAAGTAAACAACTAAATAAAATAATATTTGGGAAAAGGTGGGGTTCAATCCCAATTGTTTTGGAAAGGGAGAGATAATCTCTCTCACCCTTCCCATTCTACCTCTCGTGAAAACTTTGGGTTAACCATCTCACTGTATCTCACTCACAGAGAGCAGCTTAAAACCGTAATCTCCGGGCAAAATGCAATAGAGGCATTTGAAGGAAGCCTCGTTTTCCTGAGCAGTGAGACAGACCTGGGATTCAGCCTGTCAGACGAACATTATCCAGCAGCTCCTACTGACAGCAGATCACAGGGCCACAAATCAGTGAGAAGACTCAGAGTAGACTGGGGGGGGGGAAGCGGGCGCTTGGTGGTTATAATCACAGAAAGAACTGGAAGAAAAAGGACAGCACAGTAACTTATCCAGCAGGCTTTGTGTGAAAAGAAACTAGAGTTGCCAACCTCCAGGTAATAGCTGGAGCTCTCCTGGTATTACAAGTGATCTCCAGCCGATAGAGATCAGTTCCACTGGAGAAAATGGCTGCTTTGGCAATTGGGCTCTATGGCATTAAAGTCCCTCTCCTCCCCAAACCCTGCCCTCCTTAGGCTCTGCGCCTAAAACATCCTGCCCGTGGTGAAGAGGGACCTGGCAACCTTAAGTGAAGGGGCTCAAAAGGAAGAAGGGGTGGACACCACTAAGCCACAAACTAGCAGCACTGTGCCAAACCAGGTTTAAAATGCTGGGTTAGGAGCATACCATGATTTGTCTTAGCCACAGTTAACATCTGTACAGATGTCATAGTGAACCATGCAACCCACTACTACCCTGAAATGTGTAAGAGAAGTGTTCAGTAGGCTGCGGCCCTCCATTCATCCCTCAACCATGGTTAGGAGTGTACCATAGTTTATCTTCACCACGGTTAACATCTGCACAGATGTGACACTGAATCATGCAACCCCATCACCACCCTTAAGTGTGTAACAGGTGGAGTGTTCAGTAGGCTGCGGCTCTCCATTCATCCCTCAACCATGGTTAGGAGTGTACCATAGTTTGTCTTTGCCACAGTTAACATCTGTGCAGATGTTACACTGAATCATGCAACCCCACCCCACCACCACCCTTAAACATATGAGAGGTTGAGTGTTCAGTAGGCTGTAACTCTCCCTCCATCCCTCAACCATGGTTAGGGATCAGTGACCATCAGACCTTAAGCAGTCTGACAGCAGTTTATGGGGGAAGGAACGGAGAGAGCCGCTTTCTTGACAGGAGCACTGCGCATCCAACACCTCTGGAATGCTTCTTTCCCCCTCACTAGCATAATGCAAAAGGAGACATGGAAACAACACAAACACTCCACTGCTAGAAATGGCTGGAGATGTTTCATCCATAAGACGAAACTGAAAAATTCACTCTACGCCTCTAATATGCTGAGAGGCATTTAGCAAGGGCAGACAATTGCTAGCTATTAATCGGCTTTGATTAAGGCCCTGCCAGGATTCAAACAGGGTGGGAGGAGAGTCCGCCATCTAATTGATCTGTTCAGTAATCAGGAAAGAACCGGTTCAAGTTAAGGGGCGGAGTTTAATACTGATGTATATATTGTAGCATTAACATATCCAGGGGGGTTAAAATTAATTAAGAGGTTTCAAGCGCCGTTTCTTTCAGGACCGGTGGCCAGTAACATATAACCTATTTTGCAATGTGTCAAATCTATCCTTTTGTTCAGTTGTGGTATTTTCAAGTTGCCAGTTTGAAAACTGAATTTAAGCGAAGGGGTTTTATTCCCACATTTGTGTGTGTCTGGTCAAGTCAAAACATGCAAGTTCCTAGCCAAAAATAACAGCAACAACAACAGCAACAACAACGGCAACCGACACCAAAATGTGGAATTTATTTCTCTTCTTCAATACAAGCTGGGTAAGGGAAGGCAGCCTGGTATAGCCCGATGTCGTCAGCTCTCGAAAGCTAAGTAGGGTTGGTACATGGATGGGAGACCACCAAGGAAGACTTTGCAGAGGAAAGCAATGGCCAACCACCTCTGCTTTTCACTTGCCTTGAAAGCCCCTTGCAGAGGTTGCCATAAGTTGGTTGTACCTTGGCGGCTCTTTACACACACACAATACAAGCTAAGGTTCACAATAGCACACAGCCTACTACCTTGTACTACTGTCCATTCAATAGCAGACTACCTGAGTTTCAATGTTACATTTTGCATTGAAACTCAAGTCTTGCCTGCAACAACTCAAGGCACGTTTGCACATTATGAACACACACACAACACACACAAGAGCCACTGTGGCATAGAGGTTAGGAGCGGCTAGGATTGCCAACTTCCAGGTGGTGGGTGGAGATCTCCCGCTATTACAACTGATCTCCAGGCGACATAGATCTGTTCGCCTGGAGAAAATGGCTGCTTTGAAGGTGGAGTCTATGGCATTAAACTCCAGTGAAGTCTCCCCTCACTGAACCTCGCCCCCTCAGGCTCCACCTCCAAAATCTCCAGGTATTTCCCAACCTGAGCTGGCAACCCTAGGAGCAGCGGAACTCTAATCTGGAGAACTGGGTTCGATTCCCCCCTTTTCCACATGAAGCCTACTGGGTGATCTTAGGCCAGTCACAGTTTTCTCAGAAACTCTCTCAGCCCCACCTTCCTCACAAGGTGTCTGTGGTGGGGAAAGGAACGGAAAGTGATTGCAAGCCGCTTTGAGACGCCTTACAGATAGAGAAAACCGGGGTATAAAAACCAACTCTTCTTCAAGGTTCACAAGTTTACTCAGAGTCTGACACACAAACTATCAAGTTGAAAACTCTGGATTCTGAATTTTAAAATTTTGGATTCTGCCCCACACCCAATGACTACTGTTTTAAAATTCAGCTGTGAAGCGTCCCCTCCAAGGTTCATTTACGCAAGAGCTTACAAAAAACAAACTTGATCCTGAGTCAGCATAATTCACATCCTGAGCAATCATAATTCTGAGCCTGAGTCAGCATAATTCCGGTCCATTCACGCCGACATCATCATTTCCCCCCCTTTAACTGCCCCCCTTTCTTTTGCCGATCAGTCTCCAAAGGCTGCATTTAGCAAACACACACCTTTTTTAAAAAAAATGCATGCCTTATTTTGGTTTCCCAGCCACGCACCATCGTAGGCAAACAAAGACCTATTTGCAATATGAAGGTGCATGTTACCCCTGCTGCATATCTTTTCGCTCTGGAAATAGTCATAGAAGGGCCTTCTCGCAAGCCAGATGCTCTGCCCTCCCCTCAGGACTCCTGGAGGGTAGATATTAAAAAAAAAAACCCATGTCAGAGAGATTATGCCAGCATGGTATAGGGGATGTAGAAACATAGAAACCATGGAGCATATTCTCATCTGCTGCTGGGGTATAAAAAACCAATGTAGAAACCATGAAGCATATTCTCATCCTCTGCCCTTACTACGAAGAGATTTGTGGCAAATTTATTCGGCCTTGGACTAACAGGCTCTCAGATAACTCAGAGTCGGGGAGGGCAAGGAAGCTGCTCTCGGATGAAAATCCAAGGGTTTCCGTTGACGCTGCTAAATTTTGTGCCGCCGCGTCCAAAATTAGGCGCAAATTGTTGGGATGACCTGTCTTATTATTTATGTACATAGCAGTATCCTCTTAGGATTTTATATAGTCTCCAGTGTATTTTATACTTGGAATTTGGGTATATGGAGTTATAAGAATGTAGGGAAAGCCCCAGAGAGAGAGAGAGCCAATTTGCTCCACCACACACAAGAAAGCATGCTGACATTTAGAGAGGTGGACTCTCTAAGAGGCTCACCCTTTTGCTTATCAGCTACCCTTGGTAGGAAAGAGCTCCCTTCCCCAGGCACGCCGGCAGAGGTCTCTCTTTTCTACCAAAGTGGAGACAGCTCTGGTTCTATGTTTTTTTAAAGCCTTTTACAAGTCCCTACAAATCCTCTGACTCTGCTTCCTAACAGGGAGCACTAAAATTGACACTGTCTGTCTGACCTTGCGGTTATTGATTAACTATCTCCCCCCGCTTGCTGCCATCTTTCACACCTCCCGGGTGCTCGCAAATAGAGAGCTAAGGACTTGCAGTCATGCTCCATGACAGCTGTACTCCAAAAGGCCTGCTTTCCGAGAGGTGGCGGAGAGTGCCTTTTGATCAAAAACGTTCCAACGTCAAGACTAAATACTGCACAGATCCCGCCGATTCAACACAAAGGGTAAAAAGGGATTGAGGGGGGAGGGGAGAGAGAGATAATTCGTGAACGACTAGGGTTGCCAGCTGTGGTTTGGGAAATACCTGGAGATTTGGGAGTGGAGCCTGGGGAGGGTGGGATTTGTGGATGGGAGGGACCTCAGTAGGGTATAATGCCATAGAGTCCACCTTCCAAAGCAGCCGTTTTCTCCAAGGGAATAGATCTTGGCCCTCTAGAGATCGGTTGTAATAGAGGGAGATCTTCAGGTAGGGTTGCCAGCTCTGGAGAATTTGGCGGTAGAGCCTGAGGAGGGCAGGGTTTTGCCATAGAGTCAAATTGCCCAAGCAGCCATTTTCTCCAGGGGAACTGATTTCTGTTGCCTGGAGATCAGTTGTAATAGCGGGAGATCTCCAGCCACCACCTGGAGGTTGGCAACCCTATCTCCAGGTGCCACCTGGAGGTTGGCAACCTTATGTACAACGGTTAGCAAATATCAAGTGCATATTAAAAGGGAAAGATGGAGGGCTATCGTTATATTGATTTTTCCTTCAAGTGTGAATTCACAACATTTTACAGTAGCACAGTGAAAGACTATTAGACAACCATCTGTACCAGCAACAAGCAATAAATATGCAGCAACACTAAAAACCTACTTGTCACAGGCTCAAAAAATAATAGCTATTTACTCTTTATATAATTCTTTTCCCCAGAACAGCAACGTACGGTAAGCTGATATTATCCTACAACTAATTTGAGCCTGGAAACTGGTGTGTAGAGCCCCCCCTCCCCACTGCAACGGGATCAGGCATGGACTGAAAAGATGCTTTTGCTTGGGAGAACTCCCTGATTTTCAAAGAAAAAATATATATCTAAAACTATTTTATGTTTATCCCCCTCCTTTTTAAAGTAAATTTAAGTGCTGAGATCTCAGGAGCTATTTTGGATTGCCTAGGCAACCACAGACAAACATGAGGGACTTTGTGTGTGGCTGCCTAAAAGGTAAAAGTAAAGGTCCCCTGTGCAAGCACCGGGTCATTCTTGACCCATGGGATGATGTCACATCCCGACATTTTCTAGGCAGACTTTGTTTGCGGGGTGGTTTGCCAGTGCCTTCCCCAGTCATCTTCCCTTTATCCCCAGCAAGGTGGGTCCTCATTTCACCGACCTCGGAAGGATGGAAGGCTGAGTCAACCTTGAGCAGGCTACCTGGAACAGACTTCCGTCGGGATCGAACTCAGGTCGTGAGCAGAGCTTTGGACTGCAGTGCTGCAGCTGACCACTCTGCGCCACGGGGCTCCTGTGTGGCTGCCTAGGCAACGTCAAATGGTTCCTGAGATCTCGTGAGGTGAAAGAGGGTCAAACTGGAGGAAGAGAAGAAGTCATGACGATGGGGAGGAAGCAGAGCCAGAATAGAAAGAGAAAAGGGGGTGGGAAACACACCTTCAATGCATTCAGGACCCAACTTCTTTCCACTCAAGCGTAATGCCACAAATTGTAACGCGGTATGGGTGGAATGTCCGCTTGTAACCATGAACACATGAAGCTACCTGATATAGTGTCAGATTACTGGTCAGTCAAAGTCAGTTCTGTCTGCTCTGACTGGCAGTGATTCTCCAGGGTCTCAGGCTGAGGCTATTTCACTTCATGTACTGCCTGAGTCTTTTCAACCAGAGATGCCAGGGATGGATCCTGGGACCTTCTGCAACCAAGAAGACACTCCGCCACAGAATCATAGCCACACCCCAATTTATTTACGCTTCTTATGCCTAATGTATACAAACAAATTGGCTGTTGAAGGGTGCTGGGTCATTTTTTTTTTTTAAAAAAAAACAATGTTAGGATGATGCAAGTCAAACCTCCTTAACTGTTCTTAAATGGGCACTCCACTCCAGCACAAAGATAATGCCTCCTGGGTTCTTTTGAAACATCGGCTGCTCCAGTGAGGAGATGCTGATGCTGATGATGATGAAGAAGAAGAGTTGGTTTTTAATACCACAATTTTCTCTACTGAAAGGAGTCTCAAACCAGCTTACAATCACCTTCCCTTCCTCTCCCCACAACAGACACTTCGTGAGGTAGGTGGGGCTGACAGAGTTCTGAGAGAACTGTGACTAGCCCAAGGTCACCTAGCTGGCTTCATGTGGAGGAGTGGGGAATCAAACCCGGTTCTCCAGATTAGAGTCCACCACTCCTAACCACTACACCATGTTGGCTCTTTTCAGGAATGGCTCTTTGCTTAGAGAAAGAGATGCTTTATTGAAGTACTAAATTCCAGGAAACCCATTGGTGGGTGTCATGGCACCCCCAGGCACCAAGTTGGAGAATCACTGGGTTAAGGAATAGTGTGGTGGCTCAAACGTTCTGCAAGGAGCTTTCTTGTAGCCCAACACACCTCCTTGCAACTTAAGTGGCTTTTCCATTGGAGGAAGACTCCTTATGTGGGAGGAAGGACTCATACTTTGCACAGTGGATCCACCCCAGTGACCAGGTCAAGGATATACAACAAGCTTTATGGCTGAGTAGGCATTTGAGCCCAGGTGTCACCAATCAAAATCTAAGATCATACCACAGTGAATGTTACAGAAGGTGTCTCTGTGTTAGGGTTGCCAACTCTAGGTTGAGAAATACCTGGAGATTTTTGGGGCAGAGCCTCAGGAGGGCAGGGTTTGGGGAGGGGAGGGACCCCAATGCCATAGAGTCCAATTGCCAAAGCGGCCATTTATCTGCGGGGAAACTGATCTCTATCGGCTGGAGATCAATTGTAATAGTGGGAAATCTCCAGCTACTACCTGGAGGTTGGCAACCCTACCCTGTGTTAAGTCTAGGGTTGCCAACTCTAGGTTGAGAAATACCGTATTTTTCGCTCCATAAGACGCACTTTTTCCCTCCTCAAAAGTGAGGGGAAATGTCGGTGCGTCTTATGGAGTGAATGTGCATCTTATGGACCCTAGCCCAGTCCATAAGATGCACATTCTAGCTTGGAAGGAAGGCAGGTGGGCCGCACAGAGCCGGCTGGGCGCGCCAGAACAACGTGAGCCGGCGTTCCCCACCCCGACGGCCAGCTGGGAGACGGGCAGGCCCGCGCCCCCCGCCTCCCAGCTGGCCGTCGGGGCAGGGAACGCCGGCTCGCATGGGAACGCCGGCTCGTGTCATTCTGGCGTGCCCAGCTCTGTGCACCCCGCCCGCCAGAACGATGCGAGCCGGCGTTCCCCACCCCGACGGCCAGCTGGGAGGCGGGGGGCACACAGAGCGGCTAGGCGCGCCAGAACGACACGAGCCGGCGTTCCCCGGCCCGACGGCCAGCTGGGAGGCGGGGGGGGGGCGCACACAGCGTCTGGGTGTGCCAGAACGACACGAGCCAGTGTTCCCCGCCCTGACAGCCAGCTTGGGGGGGGTGTCTTATGGTCCGGTGCGTCTAATGGAGCGAAAAATACGGTACCTGGAGATTTTTAGGGCAGAGCCTCAGGAAGGCAGGGGTTGGGGAGGAGAGGGTCTTCAACGGGGTATAATGCCATAGAGTCCACCTTCCAAAGCAGCCATTTTCTCCAGGGGAACTGATCTCTATCAGCTGGAGATCAGTTGAAATAGCAGGAGATCTCCAACTTGTACCTGGAAGATGGTAACCCTAGTTATGTCTGGTGTCTGAAGAAGGTAGGGTTACCAGGACCCTCTTCACCTCTGGTGGGAAGTTTTTGGGGCGGAGCCTGAGGAGGGTGGGGTTTGGGGAGGGGCTTCCATGCCATAGAGTCCAATTGCCAAAGGGGCCATTTTCTCCAGGTGAACTGATCTCTATTGGCTGGAGATCAGTTGTAATAGCAGAAGATCTCCAGCTAGTACCTGGAAGTTGGCAACCCTGGGGGAAGGTGACTGGCTCCCCACATTTATACAACGATCTGTTGCTAATCCCATCAAAACGGACTCCTTTTAAATTAAGAAGAGTTTTCAGGATGCTCTTGAAGACCGTTTTTGCTCCCAAACTGCCAGAGGTTTGAACCTCCATCCCCGATGAGTTGCTTTATCCCCTTCCTAGACGCAGTGCTTCAAAAAGCAAAATAAGCAGCCTGCAAATGTCAGGTGAAAGGTCATTTTAATCATTAAACACTTGGGTGGAAGGGAAAAAAAAGAGGAAGTCAGTTATCAGAAAAGCGTTCACCACGAGCGACTCAGTAGCAGCCACTGCTGGCTGGATGCTATTAAAAAGGGGGGGTGGAACCAGATGTATGGCACTTCGTCGTGCCAGGCGGGGGGAAAAATAGATATTTGCGCGGTGCGGCTTCCCATTGTCACTCTGCAAATGGGCAATAATCCCCAGAAGACTTTCTATCATCTTTGGACTTGGAAAGACAACAAGCCGGGCCTGTGTGTCAATGCGCCTGGCCGCTGCCCGCACGCGAGCGGCAGGGGGTTACGAATGGATTTATTTAATTTATGGCGGCTTGTGCTGCCGGCGAGGGCGGCTGTGCCGGGCTGCGGAAACCTTCCTGCAGCCCTGCGCTTTCTAATTCCCCCCCCCTTACCCCCCAAACCTGGTACATGTCTATTAGACACTGGTACGCACGCGCAGCCCCCTCCTCCTCCCACACCACCAGAACGGTGGTGCAACCCCATAAGCTTTGAGAAAGAGGAGAGCTGACAGCTTGCATAAGCGAGGCCGACGGACTCCGCTGGGAGCGGGAGCGGTGGTGCGCAGAAATTGTTCAATCATCAGGCGCATCTGCAGCCTGATTAGAAAAGCGAAGAGGTGGCCGGGGTGGGGGTGTGGTGGGGTGGGGGGTTCGGAGCAGGGAGGCCCAGGAGGTGACCTGCGCTAGGAAAAAAAGAAGAAGAAAAAACACACCGGCAGAGACACAAAGAGGGGTTTTTCACAGGGACAGAGCGACAGCGCCTTTCCGACTGAGTGTGCCGGCTCTGAATACTTGCTTGGTGGTCGCAGGCCACTACAGGAAGGCTGGGGCTTCTGGCGAGCGCTGCTGGTTAGAACAGGGGCGTCAAACTCATTTGTTATGAGGGCCAGATATGACATAAATGCCACTTGGTCGGGCCAGGCGGTGCCTCACCAGCCCAGGTCGGGAACGAAAGGGTGGTTGCCTCAGCTGGCTCACCAGCCGTGGGCTCGCCAGCCTAGATCCAGGCTGGGGGGAGGGGTGGCTGCCTCGGTTGGTGAGCCCACACCAGGCTCGCAAGCCCAAATTGGGACTGGGTGGGGTGGCTGCCTTGGCTGGCGACCCCACAGAGGGCTTGCTAGGCCAGACCATAGAATCATAGAGTTGGAAGGGACCACCAGGGTCATCTAGTCCAACCCCCTGCACAATGCAGGAATTTCACAACTGCCTCCCCCCACACACCCTCAGTGACCCGCTACTCCATACCCAGAAGATGGCCAAGATGCCCTCCCTCTTAACATCTGCCTAAGGTCATAGAATCAGCATTGCTGACAGATGGCCATCTAACCTCTGCTTGAAAACCTCCAGGGAAGGAGAGCCCACCACCTCCCGAGGAAGCCTGTTCCACTGAGAAACCGCTCCAACTGTTAGAAAATTCTTCCTAATGTCTAGACGGAAACTCTTTTGATTTAATTTCAACCCGTTGGTTCTGGTCCGACCTTCTGGGGCAACAGAAAATAACTCGGCACTATCCTCTATATGACAGCCCTTCAAGTACTTGAACATGGTTATCATATCCCCTCTCAGTCTTCTCCTCTTCAGGCTGAACATACCCAGCTCCTTCAACCTTTCCTCATAGGACTTGGTCTCCAGACCCCTCACCATCTTTGTTGCCCTCCTCTGGACACGTTCCAGCTTGTCTACATCTTTCTTAAATTGTGGTGCCCAAAACTGAACACAATACTCTAGGAGTAAAGAGTGGAGTAAAGTGATACCATCACTTCACATCATCGGGACACTACACTTCTGTTGATGCAGCCCAAGATCGCATTTGCCTTTTTAGCTACCTCATCACACTGCTGACTCATGTTCAGTGTTTGGTCTATTAAGACCCCAAGATTGAGAGTGGGTGGGGGTGGCTGCCTTGGCTGGCTGGATAAGAGCTCTCAGGGGGCCAGATCCAGCCCACAGGCCTTATATTTGACACCCCTGGGTTAGAACAGAAGAAAGGCCCTGCTGGACCAGACCCAGGCCCATCAAGTCCAGCAGTCTGTTCACACAGTGGCCAACCAGGTGCCTCTAGGAAGCCCACAAACAAGACGACTTGCAGCAGCACCATCCTGCCTGTGCTCCAATGCACCTAAGATAATAGGCATGCTCCTCTGATACTGGACATAATCAGTACGCATCATGACTTGTATCCATTTTGACGAGTAGCCATGGATAGCCCTCTGCTCCTTGAACATGTCTACCCCCCTTTTAAGACCTTACAATAGGGTTGCCAGGTCCCTCTTCACTATTCGCGGGAGTTTTTTTGGGGAGGAGCCAGAGGAGGGTGAGGTTTGGGGAGGGAGGGACTTCAATGCCATAGAGTCCAATTGCCAAAGAGGCCATTTTCTCCAGGTGAAATGATCTCTATCGGCTGGAGATCAGTTGTAATAGCAGGAGATCTTCTGCTATTACCTGGAGGTTGGCAACCCTAACTTACAAGTAGGCAGACTTCACCACATCCTGGGGCAGGGAGTTCCACAATTTCACTACATGTTTTGTTAAGAAATACTTCCTTTTGTCTGTTTTGAATCTGTCACCCTCTGGCTTCAGATGCCAGGAATTGAACCTGAGACCTTCTGCATGCCAAGCAGATGCTCTTTCATTGAGCCACCACCCCACCCTCAGTACAATCTGCTCTGGCCTACAACACTTCCCATTAGGAGCGATGCCTTCCTGCATTGTAAATCAGCCGTGAACAGAATTGCAGATCTCTAACACAAATCTTCCTTATCGGCCTGCTTGAGCAAAGCAGGCATGTAATGAATTCCCAGGGAACGACGGGCCAGCACCTCGGCCTCCCTTTCAATATCCCGAACGGTTGCGCTCGCTTAATTTGCCACCCGGTAACCGACTGCCATGTTTGTGTTCGCCATGTATGGCGGCTGCTCTCAAGCGGCCCACAATTCATACCGAGGCGGTCCAAGATATATCGGCTGTTAGCTTTGTGCTAATTGCTAACCGCTGAGCAATCAAAGGCATTGTTTCTTTTACTTAATTATCCGCCCCCTAGAAAAGCAATACCATTAGCCGAACTCAGCAGAGTCCACTGAACAGAGAGGCTGATGCCTTGAGATTGTTCCTTAAGAAGCATAGACTCGTTGGTGGAACGAAAGCCGGCCTGTCCGACACCCTGCCCAAAGAGCGCATCATCCGCACCATCAGCCAGTGCAGACTGTGTAACCCAGAAATCAATGTGTCACACGCAGAGAGCAGGCGCATTGCGGAAAGCTACTGACAGAGCAAATAGATAAATGGATCACACTCACCCTGGAATCTAGGAATGTTTCCCCCACACACACACACACACTCTTGCATCACGAAGAGACGATTCCAAAATGTTGCAGCTGCAACCCCTTTCAGATTTTGAACCAGGGTTTGTAGGAGGCCAAAGTGTAGCCCCTGTTTTTTGTACCCACAGCCTGCCTGCCTTTCTTCCTTTTCCTTCCTTCCCTTTTTCCTTCGTTCCCTTCTTTCTTTCCTCCTTCCGTCCTTCCTTCCTTTCCCTTCCTCCCTCTCTCCCTCCTCTTTCTTTCTTTCTTTCTTTCTTTCTTTCTTTCTTTCTTTCTTTCTTTCTTTCTTTCTTTCTTTCTTTCTTTCTTTCTTTCTTTGCCATCTCTTAACAGAAGCTCCGGAGGCAGTCTCACAAAACAATAAAATTCAAAATCTCCAACAACTATGTTTAACTTACAATAACAATGAAGACAGTAGTACAGCACATATTAAAGCCAGCAAAGACAGCAAACCGAGGGGTGGGGAGGGGAGTACAAATATGTGTCACTAAATTTATTTATCTGTTGAACTTGATTCAAACCCTGCTTGCCCCAGTGGGGATGCAACGTGGCTTACAATATTCTTCCCTTCTCCATCTTGCTAAAGCAACATGTGATACTCACTAGCCATTGACGGCTTTTTTAAAAGTTACATGTAATGATGGTCTACCCACAAAGAAGAATTTTTGCCATGAAATTCTGTTTGCAGGCTTTCTTGGTTCGACCGAGCAGGGTTGTTCTTGTGAACTCAATAAGGACAGCTGCAAAGACCCCCTGCTTTCATTGCCCACCCATGACACTGGCTGAGGTAGTGTGGTGCAGTGGTTAAGGGCGGTGGATTGTAATCTGGAGAACCGTGCCTGATTCCCCACTCCTCCAAGTGAGCGGCGCAGGCTAATCTGGTGAACCGGGTTGGTTTCCCCACTCCTCCACGTGAAGCCTGCTGGGTGACCTTGGGCTAGTCACACTCTCTCAGCCCCACCTACCTCACAGGGTGTCTGTTGTGGGGAGGGGAAGGGAAGGTGATTGTAAGCTGGTTTAATTCTCCTTAAAAAGGTAGAGAAAGTCAGCATATAAAAACCAACTCTTCTTCTTCCAATCATTAAACAAAACAAAATGAAACCGAAGTGAAACCATAACGTTAAACAAAACTAAACAGAAGTGAAACCACAGAGTTTCCAGTGATTCCTAGAGCTACCTACAACACTTAACGTTTTTTAAAATAGATGTGTCGTTAAGCCGCAGCCAGTGTTGTGGCTTCTCATTAGGGATGCCAACATCCAGGTATTAGCTAGAGGTTTCCCGCTATTACAACTGATCTCCAGCCTATAGAGATCAGTTAACCTGGAGAAAATGGCTGCTTTGGCAATTGGACTCTATGACACTGAAGTTCCTCCCCTCCCCAAACTCTGCCCTCCTCAGGCTCTGCCTCAAAAATCTCCGGTTGGTGGCAAAGAGGGGCCTGGCAACCCTACTTCTCATATCCCCTCCCCACTACAATCAGATGACCCAAAATCAGGATCTCTAGGGCTTCCTCTGACCTCACGTGTTTGCAACTATGGTCAGGTTATGCAGCTGATGTGGGGATGTGCCATTGATAATGCCGTCTTTGCAAAGAGAGAAGATGGATTAATGCATCTTTTAGATGGGGGTGGGGGAAGCCTCTGCCAATAAAGGGAGTCAGGACAGGTCACCGCACGTAATGGGAAAATTGTTCTTCGGACCGTGGGTTTTAATCTCCCATTAAGTTTCCCCATTTCAAAGCTCACTGTGGATTAAGAATGACAGGGAAACGGCAGTCTGGCCGTCCATTGTTAGATCATAACATTATGCGAATCAGTGTCAGGAGTCATTGAAATGGCAGAGGGAGAAAATCGGGTTAGAATCCCCTCCTCCTCACTGGAAGCTTTCACTGCAGGCCCCTTGGCTCCCCCCGCCCCAACATCACTGCCGGTTATCTGGATCACTCACACGGAATGCTATGCAGTTAGAAGAATCCCCTGCACATAGATTTGGGATGGTGTGAGGGCAATGAGGGAGGCAAAAGCCATTTCACTGCTCAGGGGATGTGCAAAAAGGGAGCAATGTCAGTCATCTTCATGCTAAACCCAGGAATAAGGATACTAAAAATGCTCCTCTCGGTAGGAAGCAGGACAACGCGTACAGTGCCCATAAAAGAGCTTGTGCTGTTGTGTCTAGAGCAGGGGTGTTGAACTCAATTGCTACGAGGGCTGGATATAATATAAATGCCACTTGGTCAGGCCAGGCCACGCCTCGCCAGCCCAGATCAAGAGCGGAGGGTGGTAGCTGCCTCGGCTGGCCCGTGGGCCGAATAAAGGCTCTCAAGGGGTCGGCTCTGGCTCAAGGGCCTAATGGTTGACACCCCTGGTCTAGAAGAAAAAGTTGTCATTGTCATCTGTGGCAAATGTTGTCAACTTACGTTGTATGTGAAGAGCCTTCCTCTAAACACCGGCAGGATACAAGCAGCATATAATACTATCATGAATATGTGTGTTATACAAGGATGGCAATAAACAATAAAGCACAGTGCTGTCTAGGCCGTAACTAGCAGAGGTTTTTTGAAGTCTTAGGTTTGCAACATGAGCTCTTTTAACTGGAGACCCCTGATGACTGAAAATGTTTGCCTATGCAAAAGCTCGTGCTCTTCCATAGACCTATGCTTCCCAGCCTCTTTCTATACATTACATGAATACACATGAACACATGAAGCTGCCTTATACCAAATCAGACCATCGGTCCATCAAAGTCAGTCTTGTCTACTCAGAATGGCAGCAGCTCTCCAGGGTCTCAGTCAGGGGCCTTTCACATCACCTACTACCTGATCTTTTTAACAGGAGATGCCGCGGATTGAACCGGGGACCTTCTGCAGGCCAAGCAGAGATTCTACTACTGAGCCGCACACCCTCCTCAAAACATCCCATTTCTGCCATATCCATGTGCAATTTGCACCAGCAACCAGGTCCCGCCGTCTTGGATCATACAATATCCTTTAAAAAAAAATCATAAAAAAACAATTTTCAGAATCGAGGGTTTGTGGTGACCACCATACCCGTATGTTTCCCCCTTTCCTTCTGTTCCTGAGGAAGAATCAAATCCCGTTCCTTTTCTTTCTCCCTTAGAAGCTCCTTGATTCATAAATCATGAGCAGCGTAATTCTAAATCTATTGTTTAAGGGATATAAGGACCGGGATAACTTTTGCCACTGCCAATGTAACCTTAGGATGGCTGTCACTTAACAAACAGGGCATTCGCTCAGTCACAGAGTTACTAGTCCAATCTGTTAGCAGAGGAATAATAGATCTTGATCTTAGATCCTCATAAAAATGACATTCCAGGAGTATGTGCGCTAGAGAATCAATAAAATCAAAAGAACATGGGCAGATCCTTTCCGAATATGGTAGGTTCGTCTATCTAGCTTGCATAACCAAATCCCATAATTGTGGCACATTCAACAGACGCGACTTGGCCCAACACTTCAGTGTGATATAAGTCCTGTGCCCACACCTTGGCTCCTCTTCGTAAGCGCCCCACTCCCCCCAAATTACTAATAATTAGAATGCCGTTAAGCGTTAGATCACTGTTTATGCCAGCAAACAGAGATGGAGACGGGGCTGTCCACTCATTACGATTCCCACCCACCCACCTTCAGCTTACATATGGCTTGCATGAAATATGGTAGGCAAACTAATTAAAACCTGACAGATTCCATCTTCCAGACGAGCCTCCCAAGATAACAATTTGCCTATCATTACAGAGGAGCTGGATCTCCTTCCCACAAAGGCACCTTGTCTCTGACTCCCCAACTGTCACTGTAAAGTGGTTGATGTTATTATCACACTGACTGATTTACCTCGGCAGTACCAAGTGGAGAGTCTCGCTTTCCCCTCCTCATCCTCCCCCTCTGCAACCCCCTTTTAAAAAGAGCTACCTAAAGTCAAAGGAATTGTTCGGATAGTTTCCGGAGTGGGATCCGGGGATCTGGTTTAGTTCTCTAGATAACCTCTTGTCGAGAGCTGACACCTTAGATAAGAGAGGACACAGGCCCCAAACAGAACGTTTCTCTCTGTCTTTCTCAAACGACTTATGACTGATACGCTGGGCGACTTCTAAACCCTCCCTATCTCTTTGTCCAATTCCTAGGCAAGTTAGAACTGTCTGTTGGTACGTGCAACCATAAGGAGCAATTACTGAATTCTGTTATGGCCATCGTAGACAACAGCCGACACATGATCTCTACGTGAGGAATTACGCTGAACACTAGAGCTGAGGGTTGAGTCTCCCTTATCTGGAAATCTGATATCCAAAATGATCCAAAATCCAAAACTTTTTGAGCACCCACAAAGGGTAATAAAATGGCACATGTGCAGGCCGGTCATGCCAACGTTAAGTTCCCCATGATGCCCTAAATGCCCAAAATATTGTATAAAATTACCTTCAGGCTATGTGTATAAGGTGTATATAAAACATAAATGAATTTTGTGTTTACACTTGGGTCCAATCCCCAAGATATCTTATTATGTATATGCAAATATTCCCAAATACGGAAAAATCTGAAATAACGGAACACCAAGCATTTCGGGTAAGGGATACTCAACCTGTAGTCTACTCGGGAGCTTGGATCCAGCACCAGAAACCCTGCTGGTTAAAAGCCCCATCTGGTCCCACCCACTTTCTAAAGGCACTTGGCAGGCACCAGAAAAAAGTGTTGGTGGGTGCCACATTGGGGACCCCTGGCTTATAAGTTTGATTAAGATATTGGTTCTTGTAGGTTATCCGGGCTGTGTAACCGTGGTCTTGGTATTTTCTTTCCTGACGTTTCGCCAGCAGCTGTGGCAGGCATCTTCAGAGGAGTAACACTGAAGGACAGTGTCCTTTTAACCTACAAGAACCAATATCTTAATCAAACTTATAAGCCAGGGGTCCCCAATGTGGCACCTTTAGAAAGTGGGTGGGACCAGATGGGGCTTTTAACCAGCAGGGTTTCTGGTGCTGGATCCAAGCTCCCGAGTAGACTACAGGTTGAGTATCCCTTACCCGAAATGCTTGGTGTTCCTACAAGAACCAATGAACTCTGACCGTGAAAGCCTTCGACAATATTTTGATTAAGATAGTTTAATTAAAATATTCATTTACAATATTTCTATCCCACCTTCCCCGGTCAGACTTGAGGCACACAAATCTCTTTCAAAAGTGCAGCAATCCATGCACTATGAGCAGAATTATTCTAACAAGATGTCCTTCCATATATCAACTTCAACGCTCTACCAGCCACACAAACTATTATTCTGGACAGCATACCGTACTCGGAGGTGGAAAGAGAACAGAGAAGAAAGGAGATCATTCAGGCTTCTTCTTATTCTGTAAACCAACTGGCTTGGGAAACGTTTTAGTTATTTTTCAAGCACTTTTTAAACCATTATGATGGTTTTATATATGTTTTAAAAAACAAAAACAAAACAAGGGTTCCTTTTAACCAGAAAGGTCAAGGATTTTAATAGACTTTGCTGCTTTTTATGGCCTGCCTGTTTAATTTTGTAACGGGAAGATCTTGGGGAATAATATTATGAAGCAGAGCTCCTAGTAATTTTAAGAGGGCTTGTGTGGCACAATTTCCCAGCGGATTGTGTCCTTAATCTTCCTGACCCTGTGTTTGGCTCAATATGCCCTCAATGCCAGGGTGTCAAGACAAATATCATCCAACGTGCTTATTTGCTCGGCATTAAAATTCCATCAGTGGTTTTCTGACTGCAAAATTCCACCGCTGAATAATAAAGGCGGCGTGTGCATTTCACAGTGCATTTTTAAATTAAACATGTTGAGACAAACGCAGCTGGACTTGGTCTTCAGGTCATGAGACATCTGGTACAATACAGGGGAGGAAAACCTAGATCACACACTTTTCCGAGCTTTGTTGTTGTCTAGAACACATTGCAGAGTCCATAACTTACAACCCTTCCAGGTAATAAAACTGGCTACAGAATTCACCTTATAAAATACGTATGTTGCTTCTCTATTTAAAATAATCAAAGCAATGTTTCATCTTCTATAAACTGAATTAGGCACACTGTTGAGGACTTTCGGCTGTTCTATTACTTCCACCGGTTAACGGGCAGAGCCCTACATTCTTTAGGGTTGCCAGATACCAGGTAATGGCGGGCAATTAAGGTGGGCTGCCCACCACCTCTCAGCCAGATGAAAGGGGGATTAATGTCACTTCCAGGGTAAACCTTCCAGGGATGCTCTAGCAAATTCTTCCAAAAACTCTATGGAAACCATAGCAATTGATTGTGTTACTGGCCTACTTCTCTATGGAAAACGTTTTAAAAGTTATGCAGACATTAGCATGCCAAGAATAAACTAGGACTGCCATAGCAGAAGGCTTCCCGCCAATCATTTTCAGTGCAGCGGCAGGAGAAAAATGTTTTTTAAAACTCACTGGTGCACTTTGCGCCTGAATGTCACTTCTGGCTACAACCTGGAAGTGGAAATGGGTAGCTCTAGGAACTGCCGGAAACTCTATGGTTTTACCACAGTTTCCACTGATTCCTAGGGCTACTCATTGTCACTTCCAGGTTGCAGGCAGAAGTAACATACCGTAGTGACATCAGAAACATCACCAGTGTCATATGTCCCCTCCCATTTCCCCATCCCCAACTCTCCCAGCCTAGTGACCATATGAGATAAAGAGAAAAAATAATCCATGTAAACAAT